>NW_006921757.1:7016201-7063043 GCF_000298275.1 Orycteropus afer afer | reverse complement strand
GAGTCGGCCCCGACTCATAGTGACCCCTCCTTGGGTTTCCGAGGCAGTATCACTACGGAAGTAGGATTGCCCAACCTTCCTCCCGAGGAGTGGCTGGTGGGTTTGAACCGCCAGCCTTCTGGTTAACAGTCAAGTGCCTTAGCCACTATGCTACCAGAGCTCCTATGGAAATAGGTTACCCCATTTTCCTTCCACGGAAGCAGGTGGTCAGTTTGAACCACTGACCTCCTGGTTAGCAGTGAAATGCCAAAGACACTGTGCCACCAGAGAAAAAAGGCAGCGAAGGCCTGACCTGTTGGAAAGATGCCTGTGTGCATCCCTGTGAAAATCAGAGGGGTGCACCAAGGCAGGAATGTCAGTGTCCATGAGAAGAATCCCCTTTCCAGGACTAAAATCTGGTGGCTGCCAGCAAGCTGATGGATACTTGCTGGAGTGATCAGGTGTGTCCATAGGATGAACAGGAAGTGGGAGTAGCAATGAAAAAGAGGTAGGCTGAGCTTAGACATTGGTCCTCTTGCTCCCTTTGAGGTAGGAAGGGCCAATGTTAACTGTGCTGTACGCCAGCATGACAGAAAGACACAGGCAGATTCCTCTGGGAGAAAACCATATGCATAGTTGATGAGAAAAACATTTTAATTTTCCTGGAATTCAGATTTCTGGGTCCCATGGAGTTGGGGTGACTCATATACACCACTGCCTTGAGATCTTCTTTTGAACTTTGAGCCTTGAGCAGACTGGTTGTAACCTGAAAATTTAGGGGGTTCGTGTCCTGGAGCCATGCAGCCAATAGTCTACACCAGAGTTCAAGGAGATACCCAACCCACCGTGTTGATTCTGACTCATAGTGACATTTTAAGACAGGGTAGAACTAATCCCATAGGATTTTCAAGGCTTCAAATCATTATGGAAGCAGACTGCCTCCTCTTTCTCCAGAGCTGCTCATGGGTTCAAACCACTGACCTTTTAGCTAGCAGCAGAACGCTTTAACCACTCACTATGCCTCTAGAGTTCCTTCAAGGAGGTAAAGAGAGTTTAATTGGGAAATGCACCACTGGGAGACAGACAGGGTCTTAATGACTTTAAAGTCACACACTCTGTTGAGTGTTTCCAAAGAGGGGTTCTTAGCTGAAATAAGGATTGGGATATAACATGTACACAAAGTAATTAACATTTCTTCAAAATCAGATAAAACAATAGATGATTAGTAGAGAATGTCCTCTGTAGATTCCTGGCACACTATGCAAGGCTTGTCTTCCTTCTTGGAGATGCCACCACTGATTACTGTCATCAAAGTCCAGGTGGCTGGTCACAAGGCTCAACCATGTCTGGTGACACAAGTGGTCACATCTTATAGGATGTAGCCAGAACCGATGGTTATCTTTCACCAGAAAACAAATTAATAAATAGCATATGGGTGAGACTAAGACAAGATGGAGTCTTATTTTAACAATAGAGAGTCAGGTCAAATAAAAGAAAAATCTTTATCCTCACATGGTGTGGTAGTTATGTTTGTGTGTCAATTTGGCTAGGCCTGGTTGAGTGGCTGGACAGCTGGATGTAATATTCCCTATGATGAGACTAGTAATCAACTCCATGGTGGAATCTACTGAGAGCCGCTCAGGAGCTGCCTTAGGGAATGTGGTCTGCTTCTTGTACATAAGCAAAAGCCTTGGGGAATGGTCTCTAGTTTATTTCCTGTTTGGACTCTGTGTGTAGCCATGTCGTTGTTCAGCAGCCTGCCATGCTCTGCCGACCTTGGGACTTACAATGGACTTTAATTAATGGCCTGCCGTATGGTTTGGTAACATCGGGATTGTGCCATTTTATTTGTCGACCTTGGGCTTGTTAGCCTCAGCAGCCAGGGCTGCCTGAGTGAAGAGATGCCTCTGGCTTCAGTGGGCCGGGAGCAAGAGGCAGAGCTAAAGCCCAAGGTTGAGGGGCTTTCACACAGCCCCTGGAGCCTGACATTTTAAACTTGGACTTAAAGCTTCCAAACTATGAGAGAATAAACTGTTTGTTAAGGCCATCCTATTTGTGGTATGGGAGCTCTGGTAGCATAGTGCCTAAGGCATTTGACTGTTAACCAGAAGACTGGCAGTTCAAACCCACCAGCCACTCCCTAGAAGGAAGGTTGGGTAATCTACTTCTGTAGTGATACTGCCTCAGAAACCCAAGGAGAGGTTGCTATGGATCGGATCCGACTCTACGGCAATGGTTGCATTCGCGTTTATTTGTGGTATATTCTTGTCAGAGCAGCACTAGGTAACCAGAACATGTGGTCTCCTAAAAGTCATCTTTAAGTTCTTCTTTTTTAAAAAAATGTACTTTTGTTGTTGAGAATTGTGCTAGGGTCAAAAGATCCCAGATTGAAACACATTCTATACAGACCCGTTTATTGAACTTTTAATAGAACAAAGACAAAACAGACATAATTATCTGGATGAGGGAAATCGTTAACATGAAGCCAATGGAATTCCCTGACAAACAGCCAAAATTTTCATACATATGATGGAGAACAAAAGAAACCATCACAAGATCATAATTGGTGACAGGTCAATCCATCGCTGTCATAAGTGGGACTACAGAAGCAGGGAAAGGACAATAATTGGGATATGTACTGTTTCGGCTACTTCATGCTTCTCTAACAGAAAATACCACAAATGGGTGGCTTTAACAAGTGGCTTTGTTCTTACAGTTTTGGAGGCTAGAAGACTTGAGTTCAAAGTGCCAGGCTCCAGTGGCTGGAAGAAAGCCCCTTGACCTTGGGCTTCAGCTCAACCTCTTGCTCCAGGCCCACTGAAGCTGGAGGTTTTCTTCACTCAAGCAGCTACTGGCTGCTGAGGCTGACAAACCCAAGGACTACAAGTAAAAAAGCACTATCCTGATATTACCAAACCACACAGCAGGCCGTTAATTCAAGTCCTTTCAGAGTCCCAAGATTGGTAAACAACATGGCAGGATGCTGAATAATGACTTGGCTATGTGCAGGATACGAGCATGCCAAAAGCTAGAGGCCTTCCTCAAAGTTGCTTATGTACTGGAAGCAGACCACATCCCTAAAGCAGCTACTCAGCTACTCCAGTAGGTTCCACCACATAATTGATTACTAGTCTCATCATGGGGAATAACTATATCCAGCTGCCCAGCCACTGAAAACCAGGCCCAGCCAAGTTGATATGTAACCTTAACTACCAAACCAAAAACCAAACTCACTGCCATCAAGTTGGATCCAACTCATAGTGACCCCTCTTTGAGTTTATGAAGTGGTACCACTAGGGAAGTAGATTGCCCAACCTTCCTTCCGAGGAGCAAACATTTGGGTAGCACATAAAGAACTGAAATGAAATCTGAACTTATGGCAAGACTCAGAATGGAGTTAGGGCTCCTGCTGTTGACCACAGCCTTCCACAAACAAGTGCTTTAGAATTTAAGCTCTAAGCAGAATACACAGCAAAACTTATATTAATTCAATGTTTCCACATGTACCATTTAGTGACATTGATTAAATTCTTATGAGTTGTGTAACCATTGCCACTCTCCTTTCCTGAGTTGTTACCTTTAAGTTCTTGCTAAAAAGGAGCTCTGGAGGCACAGGAGTTGAGCACTTGGTTGTTAACCAAAAGGTTGGCAGTTGGAACCCACTTTTGCTCCATGGGAGAAAGATGTGCCAGTCTGCTTCCATAAAGGTTAACTCAAAAAACTAAATTCATTGCCATCGAGTTGATTCCAACTCAAAGTGACCCCCATAGGGCTTCCAAGGCTGTAAATCTTTATGGAAGCAGACTGCTTTGTCTTTCTCCCACAGAGAGGCTGGTGGGTTTGAACCACCAACCTTTGGTTAGCAGCCAAAAACCTTAACCACTGCACCAGAAGAGCTCCTTTCCATAAAGATTATGGCCTAGGAAACCCCATGGGGCAGCTCTACCCTGTACTATAGGGTTGCTGTGAGTAGGAATTGACTCAAGAAGAATAAGGAAGTTCTTAACTCACTGCCATGGAGTCGATTACACTCACAACAACCCCTCCTTGGTTTCTAAGGCAGTATCTATACAGAAGTAGATTGCCCAGTCTTCCTTAAAGGCCATATTATCTGACTGTGGTGAATTGTTTGACGTGGCTATTCTAGCCATTGTCCTCTATTTTATGATGCATTGTAAATCCAATTATCCATACCTGTCTGGTGGCCTAGGGCCTAAGGCATTTGACTGCTAACCAGAAGGCTGACAGCTCAAATCCACCAACCACTCCTTGGAGGACGATTGGGCAATCTACTTCCAAAGTGATGCTACCTCAGAAACCCAAGGAGGAATTGCTATGAGTTGGATTCATCTCAGATGGCAGTGAGTTTGTTTGTTTGTTTAGGGTGGTGTGGTAGTTAAGGCTGTGTATCAACTTGGCTGGGAAGTTGGTATTAGTTATTCCCTATAACGACTGGCAATCAACTCCCTGGTGGAATTTGCTGTAAGCAACTGAGTGGCTGCTTTAAATTCCTAATTGTGATGTTAAGGTCATCCACTTGGGGTATTTCTGTTGAAACAGCACAAGGTAACCAAAACAGGTGGGATATATCTTGAGTCCTGCCTTGCTAGAGGGGGTAACTCAAATCACCACCCTTGGCGTCCTTGAGGGTAGGTATAGGAATCTCCTGGGAAGGTTCGCTCTCCCTCTTGCTCCAGTTCTGCTTTTTGGCTCATTGTCATCTCACCCCTGGATGTGAGACAGCAGCCGTCATCCGATCTGCTGATTGAGGTTCATCAAACCCTGAGAATTGAGCGGATCCTCCAGACCCACTCACGGAACTGGGACGTGCCAGGCTGCCAGCCTTCCAGCCTCCACCACAACTACGTGAGACAATCGCTTGCATGTCTGTGAGTTCTGTGAGATGTTACAGTGAAATACAGAACCTAAGACAAGAGGGAGATTACTAAGAGGAGGAGGAGTTAATGTCTGAAATGATGGAGTGGCACTGTAGTTTGGTCATTTGGGATATCTTTAACCTCTGCCTCATGGGGACTGGCCTGTGCTGATCTTTCTAAGAGAAACTGTTCAAGCACTGACTTAGGAGATAAAATTGGAACAATTATCCTCTGCCTGTGCATATAAAGAATGTGATCCGGTTGGCGTAGCAAGGACACACGAACAGGGTCCTGAGCTATAAAACTAATAGTTAAGGCAATCTTGGAAAAACACAGTTACCAAACAAGCAAGATATTTAGATAAAGGATAATTTTCGCATATTTTCTTTTATCTTCTTCCTTTAGTGCTTGGTAAATAGTATTTGGTTACTCATAAGGTTTTCAGTGGCCAATTTTTTTCAGAAGAGGATGGTCCCATCCTTCTTCCTAGCAGCACTGGGAGGTACTTACTTGTTTAGGCTCAGAAATTTGGAAGACAGCTACCTGTCCGACCAACTGGAAGAGATCAATATTAATGCCCATTCCAAAGAAAGGTGATCCAACAGAATGTGGAAATTATTGAACATTATCATTAATATCACATGCAAGGAAAAGTTTGCTGAAGAAAATTCAAAAATGGTTGCAGCAGTATATTGATGGGAAATTTCCAGAAATTCAAGCTAGATTCAGAAGAGGAGGTGAAATGAGGGATATCATCGCTGATGCCAGATGGATCTTGGCTGAAATCATAGAACACTGGAAAGATTTTTGTGGATCACAACAATTTATGGATAACACTACCCAAAAAAGAAAAACCAAAACAAAAAACAAAAAACAAAAAAACCAAACTCACTGTCATTCAGTCAAGTCCAACTCAAAGTGACCCCTCCTTGGCTTTCCAAGGTGGTGTCTGTATGGAAGTAGATTGCCCAGTCTTCCTTCAGAGGAGTGGCTGGTGGGTTTGAATTACCAGCCTTCTGGTTAGCAGTCAGATGCCTTAGGCACGATGCCACTAGAACTCCCATGGATAATATACAAGAAAGGAAGAAAAGACCAAAATGGATGCCAGACAAGACTCTGAAACTTGCCCTTGAGTGGAGAGTAGCTAAAGCAAATGGAAGAAATGACAAGATAAAAGAGCTGAACAGAGATTTCAAAGAGCCACTGGAGCAGACAAAGCCAATTACTATAATGAAATGTGCAAAGACCTGGAGTTAGGAAACCAAAAAAGGAAGAACACGCTTAGCATTTCTCAAGCTGAAAGAACTGAGGAAAAAATCTAAGCCTTGAGTTGCAATATTGAAAGATTCTATGGCAAAATATTGAATAATGCAGGAAGCATCAAAAGAAGATGAAAGGAATACCCAGAGTCACTGTACTAAAAAGACCTGGTCGATCTTCATCCATTTCAGGAGGTGGCATATGTTCAAGAACCAAGGGTATTGAGGGAAGAGGTCAAGGCTGCGCTGAGGGAATTGTTGAGGAACAAGGCTCCAGGAATTGACAGAATACCCATCGAGATGTTTCAGCAAATGGATGCCCTGATGGAGACACTCAGTTATGCCAAGAGATATGGAAGACAGCTACCTGGCCAACTGACTGGAAGAGATCTATATTTGTATCCATTCCAAAGAAAGGTGATCCCACAGAATGTGGAAATTATCGGACAATATCATTAATATCACATGCAAGTAAAATCTTACTGAAGATAATTAAAAAATGGTTGCAGCAGTGTATTGACAGAGAACTTCCAGAAATATAAGCTGGATTCAGAAGAGGACATGGAACGAGGGACATGATTGCTGATGTCAAATGGATCTTAGCTAAAAGCAAATAGTACCAGAAAGATGTTTACTTATGTTTTATTAACTATGCCAAAGCATTCGATTGTGTGGATCATGACAAATTGTGGATAACATGGAGAAGAATGGGAATCCCAGAACACTTGATTGTGCTCGTGAGGAACCTGTACATAGATCAGGAGGCTGTCATTTGAACAGAACAAGGGGAAACTGCATGGTTCAAAATCAAGAAGGAAGTGCATCAAGGTTTTTTCATTTCACCATACTTGTTCAATTTGTATGCTGAGCAAATAATCTGAGAAGCTGGATTATATGAAGAGGAATGTGGCATCAGAATTGGAGGAAGACTCATTAACAACCTGCGACATGCAGACAACACTGAAAGTGAGGATGACTTGAAACACTTACTGATGAAGATTAAAGACTACAGTCTGAAGTATGGATTACTCCTCACTATAAAGAAACTATAAAGGAGCTCTGGTAGCATAGTGCCTAAGGCACTTGACTGCTAACCAGAAGGCTGGCAGTTCAAACCCACCAGCCACTCAGAAGGAAGATGGGGCAATCTACTTCTGTAGTGATACTGCCTCAGAAACCCAAGGAGGGGTCGCTATGAGTCAGGGCCAAACTGATGGCACATAACAACAACAACAACAAATAAACAAAAATCTTCACAACTGTTCCAATAAACAGCTTCACGGTGGATGGAGAAAAGATTGAAGCTGTCAAAGATTTCATGTTACTTCTCTCTACAATCAACACCAATGGAAGCAACAGTCAAGACATAAGATGACGTATTGTGTTGGGCAAATCTGCTGCAAAGGACCTTTTTCAAGTGATGACAAGCCAGGATGTATCCTTGAAAACTAAGGTGCACCTAACCGATTGTTGTTGTTATGTGCTGTTGAGTCGGGGAGTCGGACCCGACTCGTAGAGACCCCTCTTGGGTTTTCGAGGCGGTATCACTACAGAAGTAGATTGCCCAACCTTCCTTCCGAGGAGTGGCTAGTGGGTTTGAACCTCCAGCCTTCTGGTTAGCAGTCAGGTGCCTTAGGCACTATACTACAGGAGCTCCCAACCAAAGCCATGGTATTTTCAATCACCTATTATGCATGTGAGAGCTGGTCAATAAATAAGGAAGACCGAAGAAGAGTTAATGCTTTTGAGTTGTGGTGTTGGAGAAGAATGTTAAGAGTACCATGGTCTGCTAAAAGGGCTAACAAATCTGTCCTGGAAGAAGGGCAGCCAGAATGCTCCTTGGAAGCGAGAATGGCCAGACTTCATCTCACCTACTTTGGTCATGTTGCTAGAAAGAACCATTCCCTGGAGAAGGATGTCATGCTTGGTAAAGGGGAGGGTAAACGAAGAAGGGGAAGGCCCTCAAAGAGATGGATAGATGACACAGTGGCTGCAACGATGGGCTCAGGTATAGCAAAGATCATGAGGCTGGCACAGGACCGGGCAGTGTTTCGTTCTTCTGTGCATAGGGTCGCTATGAGTCGAAGATGATTCAATGGCACCTAACAACAACTACAACATATACTTTGATTTTGTAATGTCTTTGGATCCATGCAGACATTGTTCTGATGGCACCTTCATATGTTTCCCACCTTTAATTAATTTATTTTTTAATGCATATGATAAATAATATATCTTTTCTTTACTGCTATAAATATGTGGTGATTTTACCCTAGGACAGCTTTGGGCCTTGTGCTTTTCTGAGGAGTAATCTATGGCTTTTCAGAAACAGAAACTCCAGGGTTGGACTGGAAACTGTGTTTTAGGGTTAATTGTCATATGAACACTGTTCTGGCATTGTTTCCATGGCAATGTTGATAACATGGGGTGTAAGAGTTTTTGGAAGTTCTTTTCTCTTTGGAACAGTTTAACTCTAGTCAAAAGTGTTGCCTGATTTGGAAACTGTATACTAAATCAACTTCACATCAATTTATATTATTTGCTTGATGTGATTTTTGTTCTAACCCTGACAAGCCAGAAAGCCAGACTGATATGGTAGCTCTGAGAGGTTACCCTTCCTTTGGACTGGATTTTTGTTTATGTTGTGATGGGTGCAGATGCTTAGAGTTCTATGAGAGAGACTGAAAAGAAAATCCTGCATATTTCTTCAGATAAGTAGCCTACTTTTATCCCCAGATTAAAAACAGTGGCTGTTTAAAACAGAAGGGGATAAAGGCCTGAAGTGGGTAGCATACACATCTTCATGAGTGCATGTTCACATGCAATATGAGGGGGAACACGGGAGGATCCCCACTTGATAAAGTACTTTGGTTTTTGGTGGAGTTGGGAAAAGGGGCATGAAGAATGTTGATAAGATTATGCTGTTTTGCCACATCATTTCAACAATACTTGTTTCTCTAACTGATGTGGTAAAACTAGAACCAGAATTATAACTGGCCGTAATGGCTGTAACTGTGATTGCGTGGACCGAGGGAGAAGCACATACTGGACTAGACTGTACAGTGGCCAAATCTAATGTCTCATATGAGGAGCTCTGGTAGTGTAGTGCCTCAGGCACTTGACTGCTAACCAGAAGGCTGGCAGTTCAAACCCACCAGCCACTCTTCGGGAGGAAGGTTGGGCAATCTACTTCCATGGTGATACCGCCTGGGAAACCTAAGGAGGGGTCGCTATGAGTTGGGTCTGACTCGACGGCACATAACAACAATAACAACAACGTCTCATATGAGTTGTGTAACAAGGGAAAACCAGCATTGTCAATACTTTGAGAGAGGCTCAGAGCAAGGGAATAATTGATCTCTTAGCTCAATTTTGGCAGATGTCTGAAAAGGTGAAGTCAAGATGACAGCTGCTTTCAGATCCTACAGAACCTGACCAGCCTACAATAGATTTTGACCTGAGGGTTGTTTTCTCCCGTATAATAAATACA
This sequence comes from Orycteropus afer afer, assembly GCF_000298275.1. Taxonomy (NCBI): domain Eukaryota; kingdom Metazoa; phylum Chordata; class Mammalia; order Tubulidentata; family Orycteropodidae; genus Orycteropus; species Orycteropus afer. The sequence continues at coordinate 7,053,438 of NW_006921757.1, read as the reverse complement.
GTGATGGACTGATGTTGAAGACAAATGACTGGGACTCTAATAACATGCCAATACCTTTTGATTCTTATTTTTTAGATTATGTTATAACACTGGCAATGTTAAACACTGATTGATGATGTTGTTAAAAATAATCAAAACACTGAAATTTGAACATAAGGTTTATTCTGAGAAGGTATTCTATAAGTATACAGGGAGACCATTTGATTCCAAAACTCAAAACTAAACTCACTGCCATCAAGTCAGATCCGACTCCAGGAAAAGCAAATAGCTTGAAGAAGCTAGGTACAATGAGGTTTATAAAGAGAAGAGGAGGGATAAATATTGAAGATCAACCATTGGCTAGTTTAAAATGGTTGATTGAATGCTGCCCTCCCCCTTTTGCTGAGATCAAGAAATACGAGTTTACAAAATAGTCTCTGCCTCTCCCCCTAGCCATATCTTTTGAGATTCAAATTTCCATATGCCTGGCTTTAAACATGAAAGATAGGATTTGCAATTTAGAGGGAAAGAAAAGTGTCAGGTAAAGTGATTTTTGTCAAGGATTTCTTTAAAGTGAATATTTGGTTTCATGGGTAAAAAAAATCACAAAATCAAAGCAAGGTATCTGCTATTGATTTCTGTCTTTAACAGCATTAATGGAAGATGGGGTAATTCTCTAAATGTTGTAAATACATGTAACATCTTTCTATTTTCCATCTGTTTATTTGCGTGTAGTCCTTGACTCACAATGGGGTTCATTCTGATGATTCCACTGTAAGTCAGTTCTGATGGAAGGTGAATACATTTTATATTTTTATTATTATTGCCTTTTAGTATCAATATCTTTATAAATCTAATCTTAACTTTTTTTTTTTTTTTTTAACAAATGACATGCACCTTCTACAATTCTGACTCATAGCAACCTTATAGGACCACATGGAACTGCCTTGGAAACTTTAGGGGGCAGTTCTACTCTATCCTCTAGGGGTGCTGTGAGTTGCAAGCAACTCCATAGCATTAGGTTTGATTTTGCCTTTGCTTTTGTAAGGATTGCAGCTTTGGAAACTGTATGGGACACTCATAGATAGTGTCCTATGGGTCACTATGAGTTGGAATTCTGTATACAGCACACAACAAGATGGTTGTAACGAAAGGTCTCTTTGTATTGGTGGCTTTGAGGATTGGAAACATCATGCTAGGCACTTGGGTTAACCTGAGTTTGCTCAATCACTCAAAGACAGACGGAAGTTTGGACAGTTTGGAAGGGGCAGCCTATACAAAGGCAAAATCGATGCAAGTGTCTGTCATTGTTTCCCAGGGGGTCCACATGCTTTCAGTGGGTTGTGGATGATGACTGTATAAGTTACAGATTTGCTGCATGCTCTCTGGGGCAAACCAATCATGTGGTGGCTGTTGAAACTGGTAAATTTCCTTTTTATATAATCATCATCAATATTAGTCAGCATTTATCTGGCACTTCCTATTGGGTACTGCTCTGGTAACTCATTTCCTCATGACCCTACAATCATCCTCTGTTCTGGCTACTTAGTGCTGCACTGACAAGAAATATACTACAAATGGGATGGCCTTAACAAACAATTTGGAGGCTTTAAGTCCAAGTTCAAAGTGCCAGGCTCTAGGGACCGGGTGAAAGCCCCTCAACCTTCAGGTCCAGCTCTGCCTCCTGCTTCTGGTCCACTGGAGCTAGACGCGTTTCTTCACTCAGACAGCTGCTGGCTGCTGAGGCTGAGAAGCCCCAAGGTTGACAAGTAAAAAGGCACAGTCCTGATGTTACCAAACCACATGGCAGGCCATTAACTTAAGTCCATTGTAAGTCCCAAGGTCGGCAGAGTATAGCAGGCTGCTGAGCAATGACACGGCTACATGCAGGGACCAAGTGTGCCATAGGCTAGAGACCATTCCCAAGGCTTCTTCTTATATACAGGAAGCAGACCACATTCCAAAGGCAACTACTCAGCTGCTCATGATAGATCCCACCATGGAGTTGATTGCCAGTGTCTTTATGGGGAATAACTACCACCAGCTGCCCAGCCACTCAAAACTAGGTCCAGCCAACTTGACACACAAACATAACTACCACATCCTCATTTTACAGACCAGAATGGAGGTACAGAGAGGAAATAAAAAAAGAAAAAGAAGAAGAAGATAGAAGGAATATACAGAGTTACTGTACCCAAAAAGATATTGGTCAACATTCAACCATTTCATGAGGTCACAAATGATCAAGAACCAATGGTATTGAAGGAAGAAGTCCAAGCTTCACTGAAGGAACTGGCAAAAAACAAGTTTCCAAGAATTGGCAGAATACCCATTGAGATGTTTCAACAAATGAATGCAGAACTGGAGGCATTTACTAATCTATGTCAGGAAGACAGCTACTTGGCCAACCAACTGGAAAAGATCCATATTTGTGCCCATTCCAAAGAACGGTGAGCCAACAGAATGTGGGAAATTATCCAACAGTATCATTAATGTTACATGCAAGCAAAACTTTGCTAAAGATAATTCAAAAATGGATCCAGGGATATTGACAGGGAAATATTGACAGGGAACTTCCAGAAATGCAAGCCACATTCAAAACAGGACATGGAATGAGGGAAATAAATGGCTAATGTCAGAGGGATCTTAGCTGAAAGCAAATATCAGAAAGATGTTTACCTGTGTTTTATTCTCTATGCAAAGACCTTTGACTGTGTAGATCATAACAAATTATGGATAATATTGTGAAGAATGGGAATTCTAGAACATTTCATTGTGCTCATGAGGAACTTGGATATAGACCAAGAGACAGTTGTTTGAGCAGAACAAGGGAATACTGCATGGTTTCAAATCAGGAAGGGCATGCATCCGGATTGTATCTTTTCACCATATTTATTCAACCTGTATGCTGAGCAAGATCTGAGAAGCGGGACTATATGAAGAACAACACAGCATCAGGTTTGGAGGAAGACTTATTAACAACCTGCAATATGCAGATGACACAACCTTACCTTCTGTGAAGATGACTTGAAGCAATTACTGACGAAGATCGAAGACTACAGCTTTCACTATGGATTACACCTCAACATAAAGAAAACAAAAATCCTCACAACTAGACCAGTAAGCAACATTATGATGCATGGAGAAAAGATTGAAATTGTCAAAGATGTAATTTTACTTGTATCCACAATCAACACTCATGGAAACAGTAGTTAAAAAAGCAGACATCGTATGACACTGGGGAAATCTCCTGCAAAAGACCTTCTTAAAGTGTTAAAGAGCAGAGATATCACTGAAGACTAGGGTGCACCTAAACAAAGGCATGGTATTTCCAGTCACTTTACATGCATGTGAAAGCTGAACAATGAATAAGGAAGACGGAAGAAAAGTTGATGCCTTTGAATTGTCGTGTTGGTGAAGAATACTGAAAATACCATGGACTGCCAGAAGAACGAACAAATCTGTACTAGAAGTTCAACCTGAATGCTCCTTAGAAGTGAGAATGGCCAGCCTTCATCTCACCTACTTTGGTCATGTTGTCACAAGGTCCCAGTCCCTGGAGAAGGATATCATGCTTGGTAAAGTAAAGAGTCAGAGATAAAGGGGAAGACCCTCAATGGGATGGACTGACACAGTGGCTGCAATGATGGGCTCAAGCACAGCAAGGACTGAGGATGGTGCAGGACCAGGCACTGTTTTGTTCTGTTGTCCACAGGGTTGCTGTGAGTAGGAATTGACTTGATGACACCTAACAACAACAACATAATTATGTAGCAAGGCTCCAGTTATGCATATTCATTGAGCTAGCAATGACGAAGGGTCCTGGACTTTGGAGCTTCTTTGTGGAAGCTTCCTGGATCAATGAAAACATTCATACATGGGAGAAGTTGCAGCATGTCTCTAAGGACAAGAGAAGCCTTGAGCTGCCAGGATCTCTCCCAGACCTTCCCTGATATGTCTCTTCATTTGTATTATTTCTGGTTATAATGAATGGGTAACTAGAAGTGTAGACAGTCTCTGTAAATTTTGTGAGCTGTTATAACAAATTAATGAAACTACAGGGGGCAATGAGCCAGCAAAGGGCTGTTGGACAGAAGTGGTTTTTGAAAACCCAGCTGTGAGTGGCTGGGTGATGGAGAAAACTGTCTGAGCAATTGATGAAGAAGGATGTGAACTAGTCACAGGGAAGAACGGCTGGTCAGAAGTGCAGGAAATTGTGCAGACTCCTATCCTACTACTGGTCCCTAATGACCTGGCTCCAGGTGGCCTGGGATGTTTGACCTGGCTCAGGGTGGCTGGGATGAGGTCTGACCTAACTCTGGGTGGTTAGGTTCAGAGAGGGGAAGTGTCATAGAAGTGGTTGGTGATAAAGAATAAAGATATGGAAGGTGAAGCCTGAGTCCATTTCTATGTGGGAACTGGATTCCAGCTGATTCTTACCAAACAATGATAAAGGTAGGGTTTTCCCTCTTTACCCCTTTTATAGTTGTCCCAGGCCAAAACAAGGGAATACAGAAAAGGAAAGGTAGATTGCAGCAGCAAATGTGAGGAGGTAGAACTATACATGAATATTTAGGCAACAAGGAACACCTAAGTCTGATACAAATGCTTGGGTTCATGTTGGAAATCATTGGGTACTAAGTCTGGAGAGGTGATTCAGAGGCAGATCTGGGTGAGTCTGAATACCAAGCTCAGGAACAGGCAAAAAAGGTACAAGTGAAATATTTGAACCAATGTAACCTGAACAGTAGGAATGGGGGAGGGAGGAGAGAAAACAGCAATTAATGAATACATTTCATTATGTGTCTAATCAGAAACACCTTTCATGCCAGATAGTAGCAGGCATTTCATCACAAGATATTCATTAAGCTCCTGGGGTACAGTGTAAAGGATGAAGGGTTGAATTCTCTGGTAGCATAGTGCCTAAGGCACTTGACTGCTAACCAGAAGGCTGGTGGTTCAAACCCACCAGCCACTCCTCAGAAGGAAGGTTGGGCAATCTACTTCCATAGTGATACTGCCTCGGAACCCAAGGAGGGGTCACTATGAGTCGCGTCCGATTCGGCAGCACATAACAACAACAACAATGGTTTGCAATAGTGTACAAAGATCAGGAGTTAGAAAAGCAAAAGGAAATAGCAAGGTTGGCATTTCTCAAGCTGAAAGAACTGAAGAAAAAATTCAAGTCTTTAGTTTCAATATTGATGAATTCTATGGACAAAACACTGAACAACACAGGAATCATCAAAAGAAGATGGAAGAATCCATAGAGTCACTGTACTAAAAATAATTGGTCAATGTTCAACTCTCATCATGGATTGAATTGTGTCCACTAAAATTTATGTCAATTTGGTTGGGCCATAATTCTCAGTGGTTTGGAAGTTATGTAACGATATAAACAATGTCATAACATGATCTGATGTGGTCATCCAATCAATTGTAAGGGGATTAGAGTGGGATGCAACACCCTTACTCAGGTAACAGTCATGATCTGAAGTAAGGGAAGTTCCCCTGGGATGTGATTGTATCACCTTTTATCTTACAAGAGATAAAAGGAGATCAAAGTGAGCATAGAAGGATGGACCTACTATTACCAAGAACAAAGGGCCGGGAACAAAGACACCCATTGGACTCGAGATCTCTGGGGCGGAGAACCTCCTAGAGAGAGGGAAGATTGATGTCAAGCCACGTGAAGATCATGCAGGAATGGGCATGAAATGAGACAAAAGAACTTCTTCCAGAGCCCACTGAGAAAGAAATCCTTACCTTAGAACTGTGAAACTGTGAAAAAAATAAAATTGTTTGTTAAAGCCATCTGCCTGTGGCATTTCTATCATAATAGCACTAGATAACTAGGGCAACCACTCTAGGAGGTAGCATAGGATCAAAAACCAATGGTATTGAAGGAATAAGTGGAAATGCACTGAAGGAATTGGCAAAAAACAAGGTTCCAGGAATTGATGGAATACCCGCTGAGATGATTCAACAAATGGAAGCAATGCTGGAAGTACTAATTTCTCTAAGTCATGAAATTTAGAAGATAGCTACTTGGCCAACTATTCTGGTTATCCAGTGCTGCTCTGACAGGAATATACCACAAATGGGATGGCCTTAACAAACAGGAGTTTATTCTTACAGTTTGGAGGCTTTAAGTCCAAGTTCAAAGTGCCAAGCTCTAGGGGCTGCAAGAAAGCACCTCAGCCTTGGGCTTCAGCTCTGCTTCCAGCTCCTGGCCCACTGAAGCTAGAGGCTTTTCTTCATTCAGCTGCTGACTGCCAAGGCTGCAAAGCCCAAGGTTGACAAGTAAAAAGGCACAGTTCTGATGTTCCCAAACCACATGGCAGGTCATTAATTTAAGTCCATTATAAGTCCCAAAGTTGGCAGAGCATGGCAGGCTGCTGAACAACAACACAGCTATGTGCAGGGTCCAAGCATGCCATAAGCTAGAGACCATTCCCAAAGCTGCTGCTTATATATGGGAACAGACCACATACCCAAAGGCAGCTACTCAGCTGCTCACAGTAGATTCCACCATGGAGTTGATTACCAGTCTCATCATGGGGAATACTATATCCAGCTGCCCAGTCACTCAACCAGGCCTAGCCAAGTTGACACACAAACATAACCACCATACCAACTGACTAGAAAAGATCCATATTCGTGCTCATTCCAAAGAAAGATGATCCAATGTTGTTGTTTTTGTTATGCGCCACTGAGTCTGACCCGACCCATAGTCACCCCTCCTTGGGTTTCTGAGGTGGTATCACTACAGAAGTAGATTGCCTAACCTTCCTTCCGAGGAGTGGCTGATGGGTTTGAACCACCAGCCTTCTGGTTAGCAGTCAAGTGCCTTAGGCACTATGCTACCAGATAATGTGGTAATGTGGAAATTATCAAACAATACTTCAATATCACACAAAAGTAAATTTTGCTGAAGGTATTAAAAGTGATTGCAGCAGTACATCAATAGGGATTTTCCAGATATTCAAGCCAGATTCAGAAGAGGATGTGGAGTGAGAGATTACTGATGTCAAATAGATCTTGGGTGAAAGCAGAAGATACCAGAAAGATGTTTACCTGTTTTTTTGTTTATTTTTTAACTATACAAAAGTATTCAATTGTGTCAATCATAACAAATTATGGATAACACTTCAAAGAATGGGAATTCCAAAACACTTAATTGTGCTCATGAGGAACCTGTACATACATCAAGAGGCAGTCATTTGAACAGAAGTAGGGGATATTGCATAGTTTAGAATCAGGAATTGTGTGTGTCAGAGCTGTGTCCTTTTGCCATACTTATTCAATTTGTATGCTAAGCAAATAATCCAAGAAGCTGGAGTATGGGAAAGAAAGCAACGTCAGGATGGTGGAAGACTCATTAACAGCCTATGGTAGTTAAGGTTATATGTTGACTTGGCTGGGTCTGGTTGTGAGTGGCTGGGCAGCTGGATGTAGTTATTCCCCATGATAAGACTGGTAATCAACTCCATGGTGGAATCTACTGTGAGCAGCTGAGTAGTTGCCTTAGCGATGTGGTCTGCTTCCAATATATAAACAGCAGATTTGCAAAAGGTCTGTGAGTTTTTTGGCACATCTGGATCCTGCATTTGGCCGAGTTTTCATCTCAGTGGACTGCTATGTTGTATGCTGATCTTGAGACTGTTTTTGGACTTAACTAGTGGCCTGACTTGTTGCTTGATAATTTGGGGACTGTGCCATTTTACTTGTTGATGTTGGGTTTGTCAGCCTTAGGAACCAGCAGCTGTCTGAGTTAAGAGAAGCCTCCGGCTCCACTGGGCTGGGAGCAAGAGCAGAGCTGAAGCTCAAGTTTGAAGGGTTTTCACCCAGCCCCTAGAGCTGGCACTTTGAACTCAGACTTCTAGCCTACTCAACTGTAAGAGAATAAATCTCTGTTTGTTAAAGCCCCCTGTTTGTAGTATTTCTGTTAGAGCAGAACTGGAGGACCAAAACACAACCTGTGATACACAGATGACATAGCCTTGCTTGCTGAAAAGGACTCGATGCACTTACGGATAAAGATCAGAGACTACAACCTTTAGTATGTATTATAATTCAACATAAATCAAAATCCTCATAACTGGACCAACAAGCAACATCACGATAAATAAAGAAAGGATTGAAGTTGGCAAGATTTCATTTTACTTGGATTCACAATCAATGCCCGTGGAAACTGCACGCATGAATACAAATGATGCATTGAGCAAATCCCTTGAAGTGTTAAAATAAAATACAAAGATGTCACCTTGAGGTCTAAGGTGTGTCTGACCCAAGCTGTGGTATTTTCAATCTCATATGGATGTGAAATCTGGGCAATGAATAAGGAAGAAGGAAGAAGAATCAATGACTTTGAATTATGGTGTTTGTGAAGAATGTTGATATGCCATGCAGTCCTAGAAGCATGAACAAATCTTTGTTGGAAGAAGTATAGCCAGAATGCTCATTAGAAGCAAAGCTTTAGAAAGTTCATCTCACATGCATTGGATGTGTTACCAGGAAGGGCCTGTGCCTGGAAAGGACATCATGCTTGGTAAAGTAGAAGGTCAGAGAAAAAGAGAAAGATCCTCAATGAGATGGACTGACACAGGGGCTGCAACAATGGGCTTAAACATAACATGAATTGTGGACAGTGTAGGACCAGGCAGTGTTTCATTCTGTAGTACATAGGGTCACTATGCATCAGAGCTGACTCAATGGCACCAAACAACAACAGTGATTTGATGCCATAAACATGTATGTATACAAGGCTGAACTGTAGCAATCACATGACTCCTCCTAAACTCACTGCTACCACCCATTGAGTTCTAAGCATTTTCTCCTAAAATCCAGGGAGACAATCTTCTTTCTTTTTTCCTTTCTTTTGAGTTATCAGCAATCCACCTTATTTTATGGATAATGAACATCATTTAGGGTAGATTATTCATAAGCTGGACAACTCACATGCATGGCCTGTAGGTGCCTTCATTTTATATACAGCTAACTCAAGCTTTGCAAATATCTTCCTTGTCCCATGTCTCTCTATTGTTGTTCTGAGCATTTACCTTCAAAGTCCTAATCATCTTGTTCCAAAGTAAAATTCTGCCCTTCTTAAATGTATTCCTTGTTAGCCTTCTCTTTTGCTTTGACTTTAGATCTGCCATTAATTAGCAATGTGAACTTAAGTAAATTACTTGAGCCTTTTAGGTCTGTATTTGAACTAGATTTGATTGGATGATCATGACCTGTCTTTTCAGTTCAAAATGAGAAAATGTATGTAAAAGCTCTTGTGAATTATGGGGTGCTATCAATGTAAGGGTACTATCATTTTTGTTTATATTTTAGTTTGATTTCTACATCCTCCTCAACTGCCTATAAAGCCCCTACATAGTGCATATCTTGGATAAATTTTCCATTGCAAAGTACTCTAAAGGAGCTGGTGGTCTAAAACCAGATGTGATTCCTAATAGTTGAGGGGGTGGTGGCCACACAGGAAAGCAGCAGAGAGCCCAGCATCAGCCAAGGAACCAGTTTTGAAATTTTCCACTTCAGCCTGAGGAAGATAGAATAGGTGAAGGAAGAGACTGTGAAACAGTAGAACACAACAAACAAGCCGTTGAACCAAAATATGGTAGTATTAGCAAAATCTCAGATGACTTCCAAGTACCAACATACATAATTAGGATTAAAACAGGAGTAAAAGTTCTTCAACATTGATGCCCACTGTAGATAGACGTGAGTAATGTCCAGACTGATAAGTATCATGTCCATGGGTGACAGTCTTTTGACCTGCACTCACTCCTGTCCAGCACTGCAACAGTTAAGTTGCCGTACAAAATGATTGTCAAAGAAAGGAGCACAGAGATGACCATGCAGAAGACAGTGAGTTGGATCGACATCATTCTTCCACCCCTAAATATGCTCCTGGACTCAGATCTCTACAGCAGTTTCTAGGTAGAGAACATGTGCTTGGTCCCAGCACAGCCTCATGCAGGACATCACCTCCTTCTGGATGCAAATTTTTCAGGTCATTTTTGACTTTCCTATTTTCCTGTCTGTATGATTTACATATGCTTTGCTTGCTCATGTGCTATCAGGTCTGGATGCAGGGAAATACTTGAGTGTACAATCTTGATCCTAAGATGGTTTGATTATTCCCATAAAAAGTGTATTCATTTTATAAACCTGCTTGTTTTTTCTTTCCTCTTTTTCTGTCTGAAGTGCCCTTAATTTCTTTCTTTATCTTCTTTAAATGATATCTTCATTCTTTCAGTCTCAAATAAGAGCCCCAGTAATGATGAATCCTTCACTGTTCAGTTGTATTCTGGGTAATGTTTTTATTCTGTTGAACTAATGTCAATCTCATAAAGTCTGGCTCATCAGTTTCCATGGCAACTGGGGTAGATGTTACAATCAAAGGGTGAAGGTAAACTAAAAATGATAATGACATGTCTTGTAGGGAGACTCCACCTACAAAATTGCTGGAACCCAAGACCTTCAACGACCACTACCCAATTCAGACCACTTTCCTAATCGGCCTCTGGATTTTCTAGCTCAGAGAAATCACTCCACACACCCCTGTGCATTCCTTCCATTCCAGGTGTGGCATCCTTAGCTGTTAGTCTTCTGCCAATCCCATGCCCTGAGCATAAGCTTTGGGAGTTGTTCTTGTTGCATTAACATCACTGTTTTTTCCTAATTACATAGTGAGGTTTTTTTTTTTGTTACTGCTCACATTGCTGAAGATGAGCCTGCTCTGACCCTGCGAAGCTGTACATAGGTGGATAACTCCCCTTGTTCTGGAGTTTACTTTTAGCAAGCAAAAAATACTGTATACATCATATGTTTATACATACACACTCATACATGGTACACACACACACACACACACACACATATATATCAGAAAAAAGATAAGAATATAGAACATATAAAGAACTCATAAAAACTTATTGGAAAAACAGCTCAGAAAAAGGCAAATAAAAGGATACAGTAAGTCCCTTAGGTTACAAATTCTGACTTATGGACAATTCATACTTGCCCTTTAAATGTTATATAAATTTGCTCTCACTTTGAAACAATAACCCTGTATTTGCAAAAAAATTCTTCATCATAATCACCTACACTTGCAGCAAGTACAGCTCTTAAATCATTGAACAGTCTTCGAGCCTATTCTTGTACTGAAAAACAAAAAACAAAAAAAAAACAAACTCACTGCCAGCAAGTCGATTCCAATGGGACAACCTCCATTGGGTTTCCAAGGCTGTAAATCTTTACAGAAGCAGATTGACCTCATCATCCTTCCATGGAACAGCTGGGGGGCTTGAACCTCTGACCTTCTGATTAGCAGCCAAATGCCTTATCCACTATACTACCAGAGGTCCTTGTATTAAAGGAAGGCTAAATAAGAACCCTATGCATCTGTTCAGGAGTTTTGGTAGTGTAGTGCCTAAGACACTTGACTGCTAACCAGAAGGCTGGCGGTTCAAACCCACCAGCCACTCCTCAGAAGGAAGGTTGGGCAATTTACTTCCATAGTGATACTGCCTCGGAAACCCAAGGAGGGGTCGCTATGAGTCAGGTCTGACTCGACAGCACATAACAACAACAACATAAATATATATATTTATAAGTGTAAGTACATCTCTTTTATATATATATATATATATATATATATATATATATATTGTTGTTATGTGCTGTCGAGTTGGCCCCGACTCATAGCGACCCCTCCTTGGGTTTCCGAGGCAGTATCACTACGGAAGTAGGATTGCCCAACCTTCCTTCCGAGGAGTGGCTGGTGGATTATATAAATAATAGAGAAACTCTTACACTTATAAATAAGTAGACACAAGGCTGTTTATTTTAGAATCATTTATAATAATAAAGGACTGGTCACTGTCCAAATCATCATCATTTCGATCACAGTTAAACTGTGTTATAATCACATGACAGCAAATGAACTTGCATACATTTGTTTGCTTATCCCAAAGATGACTTTCTGCATTTTTTCCCTTAATGGCAGAACTTGCCACTTTATAGAGAGACCAGAAATGCTAGACTCTTGTTTTATGGTTTCCCTTTCAGGTTTGGTGACTAACCATTGTGGGCCCTGGGAACAGAAGAGAAGCCTGATGAGATCTGTGAAAGATGTTCATCTCCAATAAGACAGGTTTGTGAGGAAAAACTCTTTCCTGTTTCCTTCCTGTGTTGGATATTGTCTTGTGAGTGCATGACTCTGGGAGCTACTGCAGCCATTGTGTGACTCTGAGGGAAAGCAGGGGAAATTGCGGAGAAGTCAACATAGAAGCTGATACAGTTGAGTGCTAATTCATACTGGAATAACTTAATTCTGAAATTTTGTCTCATAAACACAATAAATCTCTATAGTTAAACTACTCAGTGCCCTTGAGACTAAGTGTTAGGACAGTGGTGGAAAGAGAGAGAAAAAGAGAGAGGTGGTATATTTTTCTGATAGTATTTTTCTTCCCTCTGAACAGTATCAATTTGATTCTGTGCACTTGAATTTCACAAATAACTTTTCTGATATTCTTCCTATCTCTGAATAAACTTAATTCTGTCCATTTGAATTTTACAAATAATAAAAGAACGATAATGATCAACAATATTTAGTGAAAACATATTTCAGAAGAACAATAAATATATTTATATATAAATTATGGTCTCAATCAAATAAAAATATATAAATTTGTGAGCAGATGGAGAAAAGTGGATTTGGGGAAATGCAGATCTTGTGGTATGGTTACTCCCATCAGGCAAAGCGGCCAGCACAGAGAGGGAAGTGCACATGCAGTGAAGATATTACAAAAGAAGGAGTGCTTTTTTGGGAAGGGATCAGAGAGAAAGGAATATGCCTTACATGATTCTTCTGTTTTACTTAAGAAATGTTCAGGAAAATTTCTGATTCACACAAATATAGAGACATTTGAATTCCTCACAGAATTTGTAAAGGAATAAGACTCAAACTGTCCAATGGGATGGATTCTATCTATCTGAATCTATCTGATAAGGGGAGCAGTAGAGAAGTTGTTGTAGAGTCAGGAGAAGAGATCTCAAAAATTGAGAAAGTAAGGTTTGGGCCTTGTTTGGAAGGCTCAAAATTCCCCATATCTAGAATTGAAATTTTAATTAAGTTTTATCTGAATCTCAGAGGCTCAAGTAATGATTGACCTACATTTTCAGGTTTCTTTGCTGGTGTAACCAATGATTTCGGGATTAAATCATCATCCTAGAATGACCAAAAATGCAATTTTAGTATTTCTGACAAATATGGTACAAAGGGCTGGAAGCCAATTTGACCCACTGCAAGATGTTTCTTAGCATTTACTCAGAAATAGAAGGAAACTATCCAACATGCTGAAAGCACATTATAGGTTTATGTAGAAGCACTGTTTGAGACTATAGATATTTGAGGCAAAGTTAGATGTATATTGTCTATGTGAATTTACTGTTGTTGTTATTGTTAGGAGCCATTGAGTTGGTTCCAGGTCACCGCGCCCTCATGTAGAGCAGAATGAAACACTGCCTGGTTATGTGCCATTCTTTCAATCCTTGCTATATTTGATCTCATTGTTGTAGCCACTGTGTCAGTCCATCTTGTTAAGGGCCTTCCCCTTTTTTGCTGACCCTCTACTTTATCAGGCATGATACCCTTCTCCAGGGAATGGTCCCTTCTGAGAACACAAACAAAGTAGGTGAAATGAAGTCTGGTCATTCTCGCTTCCAAGAAGTATTCTGGCTGCATTTCTTCCAGGACAATGACAAAAATTGGCAAGTGAAAACTTGATGGGAATTTATTAGACTTCCCTTTATTCCCTCTTTAAACTACATTCTGGAAGCAGATGTTAAACAAGGCTTAATTGACATACCCATTTTATTTTTTTTGTATATAGCTTATTTTACTTGTTTTGTTGTTAAGAATACATACAGCAAAACATACACCAATTCAACAGTTTCTACATGTACAATTCAGTGACATTGATTACATTCTTTGAGTTGTGTAACCATTCTCACCCTCCTTTTCTGAGTGGTTTCTCTCCCATTAACATAAACTCACTGTCCCCTAAGATTCCTAGCTAATCTTTTGAGTTGCTGTTATCAATTTGATCCCACATAGATCTTCAAAGAACACAATGTGCAAGGCAGACATTCTTCTCTAGTTAATCTTAACTATTATTTGATTTTAAGAGGACTTCAGGGGATATTTTTGGTTTAAGGGAAAAAAGATTTTAATATCATTCCAGATAATTGTCAATATACTTCTTTGATACTACCAAAATTTGACAAATTGTAGTTTCTTAAAGATTAGTTACAATGAGGACTCAAACCACATTAATAAACATTTTGTACTGTTATATTAACATATACTGGTCTCACTTGCATTTAGAGTGGATTTTTAGCCATACATAATTATGTGACATCATGCTTTGGTCTTTATTTTTTTATTGTGCTTTAGGTGCAAATTTACAGAGCAGAATTTGTTTTATATTCAGTGTTTTGTGTATAGTTGGTTTCACTCCCCAAGTACCATCCCTAATGCTAACCCTTTCTTCTCCCCTTGCTTCCCAGTAATCTCCCCCATTCCTGCCCCATGCCCTTCATAGTTATTCACTCCTGTGTGTTCTGAATGTCCTCTGTGAGAGTGTTGCCCCTCTGGTGCCCTGTGGTCAATTGTGCCAAGGGAGGCATCTCCATAGAGTATGTGGTTGCATCACTCTGGGTTGAGTGGTCTGTGTGTATGTCTTACTTACTATTGGGCTGAGAGGCAGGCCTTGGGAGGAAGTTTTATTCCAGGCCCAAAGTCTTGGGGGTCCCACCAAACTGCACCCAACCAGTAATTCTGTTCATTATTGTGTTTTTGGATTTTGTTCCACATTTTTCCTCCCACTCTATCCAGGATCTCCAGTTTTGATCCTTTCCTGAGTGGCTGGCATTGGAAGCAGGGTACCATCTAGTTCTCTGGTCTCAAGTTCCATCATGTCATAGGGCTGATTACTTCCAAATGCCATTGGTTTTTTGCACTCTTCTTTGCTTCTGACAATAGATCATTAGCTGCATCTTAGATGGCTCTGGAAGGCTTTTAAGACCCCAGTCGCTATTCACCAATATAGGTTGTGGAACAAGATTTTTATATATTTTGTTGTGCCAATTGAGTCTGGTGTCCCCCAATACTATGGTCTTGAGCCGGTAGATCCATTGGATCTCTCTTCCACAGTGTCTGGTTGTTTGTGAGAGATTGCTCAATGTCTGTCTTCCATTATTTCTGTAAGGATTGCAGGTATTATGTATCACTGGTATCTGTGCAAGATTAGCCTCAGCTGAATCTATACTTTGTCTAAAGTATAATCCTGTTCAATGACCCCATCTGATCTTCTCAAATGTTTATGTGTTTCTATGTAGCCTGGTGATTGGTGTTAATGGTATTGCAGTATTGTGGATATACTGGTATTAGCCTCTGTTGCCTATATCTTATGTGCACAATTCAGTGTCCTCCCTTTCCCCAATGTCATCATGGTGGTCACAGACTCTTTCCATACCATCTCTCCCTTTACCCACCTCAGCGTGTGGCCTCCAACTAGCCTGAAATTATTCCCTCCCTTTCCCTCCCCACCCTGGTAACCTACAAAGTGAGTTCTCTTCCTTAAGCAAATCCTTCCTTGTCTTTTTACAGTAATGGGCTCATATAATATTTGTCCTTCTGCAATTGACTTATTTCACTCAGCATAATGTCCTCCAGGCTCATCCACGTGGTGAGATGATTAGTGTATCCTTCCTTGTTCTTTAATGTAGCATAGTATTCCATTGTGTGAATGTACCATAATTTGGTTATCCATTCATCTGCTGATGGGCATTTAGGTTGTTTCCATCTCTTTGCTATAGTGAATTGTGCTGTGATGAACATAGGTGTGCATCTGTCTGTTTGTGTCCTGCCTCTCATCTCTTTAGGATATATTCCTAGTAGTGGAATTACTGGGTCAAATGGTATTTCTATTTTCAGTTTTTGAAGGAAACACCATACTGTTTGCCACAATGGTTGTACCATTTTACAATCTCACCAGCAGTGTATAAGAGTTCCAATCTCTCTGCAACTTCGCCAGCATTTGTTATTTTCTGTCATGTTGAACTTTCATGCATTGATCTTTTGGAAAATATTGGGTCAACAAGTTTTGCAGAACTTCTAAATATTGGCATATGGCATTATACAGTATCAAAAATTCACAACTGTTAATGTCATGATCTGTCTCATCAGAAGAGAAGCGTTAAATTCATGGTGGCAGAAAAGTTTTCTCTATAACCTAATTTCTGCCTGAAACCTTGCATTTTGTCATTAGTAATAAACATGCCAGTTGTTATTCTGAAGTGACAGACACATTTTATTCATTTGAGAAAATATCTGCCAAATGCTTAAGTTTGTATGTTGTTGTTGTTGTTGTTTTGCCGTCGAGTCGGCCCCGACTCATAGCGACCCCTCCTTGAGTTTCCAAGGCAGTATCACTACGGAAGTAGGATTGCCCAACCAGTCTGTGGTAGTTAAATTTGTATGTCAACTTGGCTAGGCCTGTTGAGTGGCTGGGCAGCTGGTGTTAGTTATTTCCCATGATGAGACTGGCAATCAGCTCCTTGGTGGGATATACCACAAGCAGCTGAGTAGCTGCCTTTGGGTATGTGGTCTGCTTCCCGTATATAAAATGCAGCTTTTGGAATTGTCTCTATCTTATGGCATGCTTGGACCCTGCATGTAGTCATGTCATTATTCAGCAGCCTGCCATGCTCTGCCGACTTTGGGACTTACAATGGACTTGAGTTAATGGCCTGCCGTGTGGTTTGGTAACATCCGGATTGTGCCCTTTTACTTGTCCACCTTGGGCTTGGGAGCCTCATCAGCCAACAGCCAGAAGCCTCTAGGTTCAGTCGGCTGGGAGCTGGAGGCAGAGCTGAAGCCCAAGCCTGAGGGGCTTTCACACAGCCCCTAGAGCCTGGCACTTTGAACTTGGACTTGAAGCTTCCAAATTGTAAGAATAAACTCTTGTTTGTTAAGACCATCCCAACTGCGGTATATTCTTGTCAGAGCCACACTAGGTAACCAGAACACATTATGTCAAACACAAATAGTCTGTGAAAAAGGTGGCTAGGTCAGCTCACAACGCAATCACACAAGTGCTATTCTGTAATTAAACTATCATCCTTGGTGCAGTGCAGTGAATTACGTGGTATGGCTCTTCCAGCCATGGCTTTGTGATTCTCACTAGATGACTAGGAGGAATTATGCAAACGTAAGACACTAGTGGCCCATCAGGAGGATTGCATAACTTGCTAATAATGCAAATAAGGTACTTGGCACCCTTGTGGGGGTGGGACCATGGAAATACGATGTATGAAACCCTAATGTGGAGATTTGTCAGTTTTGCCATCCACTAGGCTTAAAATGACCAATCCTGGAGACAGAAAAAGGGGATCTCACTGCCATCCAGACAGAAAAAGAGCCAGGAGTGGAGTGCCTCCTTGGATCCCTGCACTGAGACAGCAGAGACGTGGCAGAGAGATGGCAGCAGTAGAACTGAGAGACTGACATGAGACAGAGCAGCAGGCTTGCCTGCCCATGGAGTGATAAATCTGAGTGCCTTTGGGCAGGAGGCTTGCTGGCTGAGTGGGGTGCACTTATCAGCAGAGCTAAAAGAGCTTTGTAATACCTGCCCAAGCAGGGCAGAGGCCAGTCTGAAAGGCCAAGGGCCAAAGAGAGGTGTGCCTGCTGGCATGGCTGAGGGGAGGCTGTCCTAGTTAAGAATTGTATCCTGAGTATTCCTGAACCTGAATTTGTAACCTGTTAGGAGTTGTTTACCTAATAAACTCCATAATTGTGAGTGTCATCTGTGAGTTCTGTGTGGCCATTGCAATGAATTCTCGAACCCAGCAGAGAAGTAGTGAGTGCTGTTGGTCAGAGAAGATGGTTTGTATGATTTCAATCTTTTAACATGTATTGAAATTTGCTTTATGTCCTAAAATATGGTCAATTTTGGAGACTGATCCATGTACATTGTAGAAGAATGTGTGTGTGCCACTGTTGGGTGCTGCGTTCTACATATATGTCTACTAGGTCCCCGACTTGGTGGCACATAACAACAACAACAACAGGTCCAGTTGGTTAATGATGTTATCCTGATCTTCTGTTTCTTATTCATCTCTTTCTAGTTCCATCCATCATCAAAAGTGTTGTATTAAAGTATCTTACCATTATTACAGTTCTAGTTGACTGCTAACCAGAAGGCTAGTGGTTCAAATCCACCAGCCACTCCTCAGAAGGAAGGTTGGGCAATCTACTTCTGTAGTGATACTGCTTTGGCAACCTAAGGAGGGGTCGCTATGAGTCGAGTCTGACTCGCTGGCACATAACAACAGCAACAGTTCTTCCTTTAATTATCAGACTTTGTGTTAAAAAATTGGGGGCTCTGGTGGCATAGTGCCTAAGGCATTTGACTACTAACCAAAAGGCCAGCAGTTCAAACCCACCAACCATACCTCAGAAGGAAGGTTGGGCAATCTACTACTTCCATAGTGATATCACCTCGGAAACCCAAGGAAGAGTCGCTATGAGTCGGATCCACCTTGAAGGCAGTGAGTTTGGTTTTGATGTTAGGTGCAAAGACATTTAAAATTGTTATGTCTTCTTGGTGAATTGATCCTTTTATTATTATTTAATGTCCCTCTTTGTCTCTTACAAAGAATTTAGACTTAAAGTCTATTTTTTCAGATATTAATATACCATTCCTGCTCTCTTTTTATTAGTATTTGCTTTTTTTTTTTTTCCCTTATCCTTTGATTTGGGATCATTTTTAAAATCCATTCTGCCACTCTCTGTCTCTTGACTGGAACATTTAATCCATTTGCATTCACTGTAATTATCATTAGAGAAGGATTTACTCCAGCCATTTTGTTATACTATTTTTGGTGTGCATGTGTGTGTGAGTTTGAAGGCTTCTTTAATCCTCTTTGCCTTCAGTGCTGAGTTCTTCTTAAATATAGATTTTATTTCCCCCTTTATATATTATTGTTTTGGTGATTACTCTTTTTGTTTCCCTTTGTTTTAGTGAGTAGATTTATTTACATTCTTTTTGGTTACTGTGAGGTTTAAATTTAACATTCTATGTTTAAAATACTCTATCTTGAAACTCTCTTAACTTTCTCGACATGTGAAAATTCTATGCATACACCAATCATCTCCTCTTTTATTTTGAAGTTGTGGTCAATTATAACTTCATATCTTGAATTTCATGTAATGTCATTTTAAATTTATTTTGTTGTTAGATATATTTAAGTAGCTGTTAAATGTCATTGTTTTTGGTTGTTAGCTGATATGGGTTTTCCTTCTGAAATATTTCCTTTAACATTTCTTGTAGGGCTTCTCTGGTGGTTACAAATTTCCTTAATTTCTGTTTATTGAGAATATCCTAATTTCACCCTCAGTTTTGAATGACAATTTTGCTGGGCATATTATTCATGGTTGACTGTTCTTTTATTTCAAGACTTTGTAAATGTCATCCCATTGCCTTTTTCCCGGCATACCTTCTGAAAAGAAATCACCATTTAATCTTATTGAGTCCCCTTTATAGATGATATTTTGCTTTTCTTATGCTGTGCTCAAAATTCTTTATCTTTGGTTCTGGAAAAGTTTATTATGGTATGTTTTGGTGTGTTTCTCTTAGGATTTAAACTGTATGGAACTTGTTGAGCTTCTCAGATGAAACTCTTCTCATCTTTCATGACATTTGGGAAATTTTCTGCGATTATTTATTTAAAAAAAAAAATTCTGAACTTTTTTCCTCTCTTCTTCTGGAATTACCATTATGTATATGTTGTTTCTCTTGATAGTTGCCCAAGTAACCCTTAGGTTCTGTTAATTTTTCTTCATTCTTTTAAAATTTTTTTCCTCCAAGTGAATAATCTCAGAAGTATGTCTTCTATTTCTCTGACTTCTTCATCCTTTGTTTGATTCTACTTCCTTACTTCCTTCCATGGAGTTATTTCTGTTATTTTATCATTAAGCTTCAGAATTTCTAGTTATTTTTAATTTAGTTTTTCATTTGTTCTTCTATTGTTTTCCTGAATTTTTTAAAAAAAAGTTTCTGTGTTTTCTTTATCTCTGTGATAAAACTTCACACTGGTTTTTGAAGTCTTTGTCAGGACTTCCATAGCAATAAATGCCTAAAATATTAGGTTTGTTTTTGAATAAACAGAACTCATCCACTGCCCTGGTGATTCCCAAACCTCCATATTTTTCACAATTTCTTCCAGAAGTTTTTCCATCAGGGCTAAGTGAAGCAATGGGTTCTGAGACAATCTAAACTTTCTCTTCCTGTAAGCTGAAGCTCCAGACTCAAAGGAACCAAAGGATTACTTCCCTTTATCTCTGTTGCACTCTCCCACCCCCAAGCCAAGGCATGAATTTGGAGAAATGGGAGGGCTAGATTACATGAGATTATGTTTGGTTAGTAGTAATCCATCCACATCTTCTACTACCACCTTAGAGCTGTTGCTGAGGTTGTTGCCATCCCCCATTGTTGTTGTTGTTGTTATGTACCATCGAGTTGGACTCAACTCATAGTGACCCCTCCTTGGGTTTCCAAGGCAGTATCACTACGGAAGTAGATTGCCCCATCTTCCTTCCAAGGAGTGGCTGGTAGGTTTGAACCACCTTCTGGTTAGCAGTCAACTGCCTTAGGCACTATGCTACCAGAGCTCCCACCATCCCCCATGTACACCCCAAATGCCAGAGTGTTCATTCTAGCACTTCTCCAAAGTGGCATCAGCCTTGAAAGAAGAATTGACAACTGTTCACCGAAATAGTCTGCCTATGGAGCAGTCTTCAGTCAGCACACCCAGTAAGCAGAGTACTGAGTAACTGAGGGCTAATGAGTCAGTTTTTAGAAATGTGGAGTTCTTCCTGTTGTGTTGATTGGTTTCTTCTACCAAAAGTAAGTGACATACTATTGGAATGGAGTTCTAGAAATGGAGAGGTAAATTCTGATTTTTGGTAGTACATGCCACAGGAGCATGGGCAGAGATGGAAAAAAATGTTAGGAACAATTTTATGTATATGCAATCTCAGAGCTGTAAATGTCTCCCTGTGTGGTTTCCACAGATGAAATCCTAATAGGTCTTCAACTAGTGTTTGATAACACATATATCAAGTCCAGACCAGAGGTAAAAGAAAAGAGCTCTCTTCTACAAATATGTTATTCTGTTTTAGAGCTCAAAATAGATTTCACAAGTTATTATGAAGTAAAACTTTTAAAGATCCGTTCTAGATCACACAAGTCAGAGTGAGGATAATTTATAGCAAAACTTTACTTGAAATTATAGGCTTTAATACAGACATGAAGAACTTAATTTCTACCATACCTCAAAGTCTGGTTCTTAATGGAGAGAAGGGACAAAAAGGAATGAGCACATTGTCTGCTCTCAGGGTACAAGAGTAGCAGAGTTAGGAGAGGCATCAGATAAGACATGGAAATCTGAAGGTGATACATCTCAGCCCAGTGGATGGCTCCTAACCAATGAAGATACAGAGCATGGGGATAAGTGAGACTCTACCTCTAAATGAAAGAGTCATCAGACCAAGCCAGAAGCTCTAATGAAACAAATGCTCTCCAACATTCTTCTGCTTACAAGTAATTTGGGGGTCTACATGTACACTGACTCTGGTATCAAGTAAGTCACAGTATGTGTGAAAGAATTCCAGAAAAAATAAGCATTGCATGGATCTCTGAAGTGGGAATGCTTTATTTTTTCAGATTCAGAAAGGATGGGCACTTGGTTGGAAAATGAATGAGTATCTGGGATGATAACGATTCCACATCTATGAACAATACAATCAGTGCTCAATACCACTAAACTTAACTTATAGGAACAGAGAACTTGGGAGGAGAGGCTGAAATTGGCAATCTGTCCCCCTGAAGGTACTACTACTCCTCATGGATGGCATGGAATTCTTGAGGGAGAACTCATAAATGGAGATGTGAACTACATATTTCATTATGGGAAATTGAGTGTTTAAGAACATGCAACAAAATTAGGTCAAGTTCCGTAAGTTTTATACTAGGTTTTAGGTTTAGGTGGAAATTGTATTTTCACCTAGACGATCTCTGGTGGGACATTTGAAAGTAGTGTGTGACAAATTTTCACTGTATTTATCGCTCCTGTTGCAGGCTATCTCACATTCTAGTTCATGCTTTGTATACCACTATCATTTAAAATTATTATTATAGCCATGTTAAAATCTGACTATGTCTACATATCTAATTGGAATATTGAAGAAAAGTTAAATATCTTATAAATATTTCTTAACAGAATGTTTATAAGGCAATTGAAGTACTAAATACTGAACATATTAAATTTATTAATTCAGTTTAATATTTGTAGACTATACATGTGGACCTTGCCAGACAAATACACAGAAATCACATCAGCCATATCAATGGAAAGAGATGATGGAGAAGTTCAATATCATCAGTTGGAACAAAGCCAGGTGCTGACTGTGAAACAGATCATCAATTGTTCATATCCAAGTTCAAGTTGAAAACTGAAGAATATTAAAACAAGTCCACAAGAGCCAAAGTACAATCTTGAATAGGTCTCACCTGAATTTAGAGACTGTATTAAGAATAGATATGATGCACTGTACACTAATGACTGAAAACCAGACAAGTTATAGGATGACATCAAGGACATAACACATGAAAAAAGCAAAAGATCATATAAAAGGCAGGGAAGAAAAAAAAAAGAGATTCTGAAATTTGCTTTTGAATATAAAATAGGTAAAGTGAATGGAAAAAAATGATTAAATAAATTAGCTTAAGAGATTTCAAAGGGCAACTCAAGAAGATAAAATACTGAAACATATAAAGACCGCAAGCTAGAAAATCATAAGATTTTGCATTTTTCAAGCTGAAAGAACTGAAGAAAAATTCAAGCCTTGAGTTGTAATATCGAAGGATTCTATGGGAAAATATTGAACAATGCAGGAAACATCAAAAGAAGATGGAAGGGATATACACAATCACTGTACCAAAAAGAATTAGTCAATGTTCAACCATTTTAGGAGGTAGCATATGATCAAGAGCCGATGGTATTGAAGGAAGAAGTCCAAGCTGCACTGAAGGCATGGGTGAAAAACAAGGTTCCAGGAGCTGACGGGATATTAATTGGAATATTTCCACATAGTGATGTAATGCTGGAAGCACTCACTTGTCTATATTAAGAAATTTGGAAGACAGCTACCTGGCCACCTGACCGGAAGAGATCTGTATTTGTGCCCTTTCCAAAGGAAGGTTATCCAAAAGAAAGTGGAAATTATTAAACAATATCATTAACATGATAAGCAAGTAAGATTGTGCTGAAAATTTTTCAGAAATGGTTGCAGCAGACAATTGACAGGAAACTGTCACAAGTTCAAGCCAGACTCAAAAGAGGATATGGAGTGAGGGACATCATTGCTGATATCAGATGAATGTTGGCTAAGAGCAAAAAAACCCTGAAAAATGTTTACCTGTGTATTATTGATGATGCAAAGGCATTTGACTGTGTGAATCAAAATAAAAAATGGTTAACATTATGAAGAATGAGAATTCTGGAATATTTAATTGTACTCATGCAGAACCTGTACATAGACCAAGAGTCAGTTGTTCAAACAGAACAAGGGGATACTGCATGGTTTAAAATCAGAAAAGGTGTGCATCTTGGTTGTATCCTTTCACCATACTTATTCAATCTGTATGCTGAACAAACAATCTGAGTAGCTGGACTACATGACTATATGAAGAACACAGTATCAGGATTGGTGGAACACTCATTAACAACCTGTGATATGCAGACGACACAATCTTGCCTGCTGAAAGCAAAGAGGACTTGAAGCACTTACTGATGAAGAGCAAAGAAAAACTGTTGAAGCAGTATATTGACAGGGAACTTCAAGGAAGATTCAGAAGAGGATATGGAATGAGGGATATTATTGCTGATGTCAAGTGGGTCTTGACAGAAAGTAGAGAATACAAAAAAGATGTTTACCTGTGTATTACCTGTTTTTTTTTTTTAAATGGATATTGGGGCAGAAAAATCCTTAAGGTAAGTAAAAATCAAAACACACTCACACACATACATACACACAAAAAAAAGAAAACAACAAAAAATCTGAAAACTTTACATTTAGCAAATGTTTAATCCAGACAAACTAAACCAAAACCAACTCACTGCCATCAAGTCGGACTCTACTCATAGTGACCCCTCCTTGGGTTTCCGAGGCAGTATCACTATGGGAGCAGATTGCCCAACCTCCCTTCTGAGGAGTGGTTGGTGGGTTTGAACTGCCAGACTTCTGGTGAGCTTGACATCCTTCTGGTTAGCTAACCATCTGACTGTGTCTTAGGCACTATGCCACCAGATCTTGTTAACCCAGACAAGTATACCCTTATTACTGTATTCATATAACAATAAACATATTTGCTTAAACTCAATCACCTATGAGAGAGCAATAGCTTTCAATGGGGACTCTAACAATCTGGTTAGTTTCATGGTCTGAAGATTCTTTAAGTGCTGCATAAAATGCATCTTCTCAGGCTCTGTGACTCAGCAACTATGACATTGCAGCACCTAGTTGTTGTTAGGTCCCACTGAGTCAATTTCAACTCATAAGCAGTAGACCTACCCTGTAGGATGTTGTAGGCTATAGATATTATGGGAGCAGAGTTTTCTCTCATGCAGTTGCTGGGTGGACTTGATCCTCCAACCTTTTGGTTATCAGCTGAGTGCTTTACCATTATGCTACCAGTGCTCCTTGTAGCACATAGCAGGTATTCAGAAAATATCTGCTAAATGAGTGATGAGGATAGAAAGGACAGATTAGAGAACCATGTGTTCTATTATATTACAAGCGTAAGGGCCTTGGAAACCAAAAACCCAGCATCCTAGCCTAGTAGAGAAATGCACACTGTTATGACATGTGATCTATTCCTATGTCATTCAAACAATGGAAATTAGCAAATCAAAACCACAACCTTTTGCCATTGAGTCAATTCTGACTCACAGAGATACTATAGGACAGAGTAGAACTGCTTCTTAGATAGCGTTCCAAGGCTGTCAATCTCTATGGAAGCAGACTTTGTGGAAGCACCCTTTTCCAGCAGAGCGGCTGGTAGTTTCCAACCATCAGCTTTTTAGTTAGCAGGAAAACATTTAACTACTCTGCCATTAGAGCGCCTTTAAATTTGCCAAAGATGTTAAAATAGAAATATGGCAAAATTGGCAGCTATATTTTTTAGAAGAAAAACTGGTGTCTTGTGATATCTCATGTGAACAAATGCATTGAAATTGAATAGGGACAATGAAAATTATAACTTCTTGCAAATCACATGGGGTGCTGTTATAAGAGTAGTTCCCATGATCTGCGCTTCTGCATCAATGACCAGTATTTTACTAATTGGGCTGGCAAATTGGACCCCAAATTAATTTAATCTGAATTCAGCAATATTCTGATTCTGCCCTCATCATATTAGTTTATTTTTATACCATTGTGGGTAGAATAATAGTCCCCCCAACTTTGCAGATGTAATTAAGATGAGAATCTTGTGATGAGGTGGTAATCCTAGATAATGTGATCAGATCCAATTGGAATCACAAAGTCCTTATATGAAAGAGGCCGGAGGGTCAGAATCAGAGGAAAGGTGATGATGGAAGCAGAGGTCAGAGTGATGCAACCACAAGGCAGAGTGCAGGTCGCTGACAGAAGCTGGAAAAGGCAAGGAACCTTCCAAAGGAATGCAACTCTGCTGATACTTTGATTTTAGGCCTATAAAATCCACTTCAGACTTTGGACCACCAGAACTGGAAGATAATAAATTTGTAATGTTTTAAGCCACTAAATTTGTGGCAAGTTGTTACAGTGACCATAGGAAACTAATGTACACATAAACTATAAGAATTAGGTAACCAAACTCCAGTGGTAGTTGATTTGTAATTGGGCATAGTGCCTAAGGCAATTTGAGTGCTATAACCAGAAGGCTGGTGGTTCAAACTCATCATCTACTCTTTGGAAGGAAGACTGGGCTATCTACTTCTGTAGTGATACCGCCTCGGATACCCAAGAAGGGGTCTCTATGAGTTGGGTCCAGCTCCATGACAGTGAGGTTTTTTTTTAGTATTTAGTAACTGTCCCTGCGCTTATACACAGAGAAAATGTCAACGGAAGAGACTAAGACTTGAGTGAAAAATTAGGTTATACATAAAGATAAAAACAGCAGCCTACTTAGGAACTATATATCACATGCATTAGTTCACCTGAGAAGAGGGTAAGACATAAAGCTGTTCAGTGGCATCACCAGGGCAGATTAAACACAATAGCTGAGACCCAGTCCCATTCCCAATATTCTGCCTTAATTGGTCTGGGAGGGTAGCCTGGGGAGATGTATATTTAAAATCACCTCACCTTGATTCTAAAGGGCAGCTGAGTTTGAGATCCGCTGCTGTAGAGCCACTCTGTGGAGAACATACCCTGCATGGGTGGTGAGAATAACACAAATGCTACATGTATTTTTACCTTGAGAATATTCTGTAGAGTGAAGTTGGCTCTTAATTTCACAAGCTGTTAGCAATTGGAAGAACCAGAAAAGTGTCCAGTTCCCAGGGATTGTTTTTGTTGATTCATACTATGAAGATGCTTCTTTTCAAATATAGTTTTTCCCTGAGTCCATTCATACAATGTGAATTTTGCTGGTCTTTCTTAGTTCTTGAGTTTGTGAATATGCATCAGATTCTTCTGATATCACCCAGAAATCTCATACATTGATTATCCTGAAAAAGCCACAACTTTTCTGTAACTATAAATGAAATGTCCAAAGCTATTCCTCAATCCTTACCAAGAATTCATGAACTCAATGTATGTTTTAGTTATTGAATAGTATTAGAGCCAGCACAACATAGAAAATGATGGTGTAGGCCCATAGTTTCTAGATGAAGCCTTCTTCTCTGGAACTCCTATGAAGAATTACACTTTCGGGAGCTCTGGTAGCATAGTGGCTAAGACACTTGCCTGCTAACCAGACAGCTGGCGGTTCAAACCCACCAGCCACTCCTCGGAAGGAAGGTTGGGCAATCCTACTTCCGTAGTGATACTGCCTCGGAAACCCAAGGAGGGGTTGCTATGAGTCGGGGCCGACTCGACGGCACATAACAACAACAACAACAATGTCACTTTCAGCTTCTCTGTTATGTATGTCCAGAGATAATTCAGCTTTGGAAGTAACTTACACCTACTCTTGCTCCGACATGGGGTAGAGTAAGCATTTGTTTAGACTGTGGCTCAGTCTCATTTTTCCCCCGTACATATTTCTGTTCTGAGAAGGCAGATTCCATCCATTCTTCAATACTATGGGAAAAACGATTTCATTAATGTCCTACTCCTCACCCCGGGATGAATAGCCCATTTTGTTTAGCTGCCTTCCCCTTCATAACTCCCCTTCCTGAAAAATGCACTGCTTTTCCCCACAGGTCTGTCTTGGAGTTTTGATGCCTTTGACAGTTATTAAAGCAATTCCAGATTTGTCAAAGAACAACGGATTCAGATGTTTTCCAATTACTCAAGCAAATTATCTTCCCCTGCTACTGGCATTTAATAACACTGAGAATTGATCTTTCACATGTGGCAATGGTTCCCAAATGGGCAGCATTTTAAAGAATATCTAATAGTAACTAAAAGGTAAAGTGGTCAGAGCTGGGTTAGAGAGTATTACCTCTCTTATTTCTAATTCTTCCACTAACCAGTGTGCCTGAAGCATGTATTTTTTTCCCTTCGTTTCTTATCTCATTCTTTAAATCAGAATCAAACACTAATATGTTTAGTCTCCAATTTATTGAATGTACACATTACTGAAACCCTGGGAGCATGTATCCAATCAACTAGAAAATTTCAAATTACAGGAAATACAAAAAGTCTAATTTAATACTAAAATCAAGCCAACCCCAAGGCCTTAGGCAAAATTCTGGCCCAAAAGAGTAAAAATCACCACTACCATCAACAACAAAGCAACTAAGATTCAGGTGATTTTTGTAACCTCACTACGTCCTGCCTCTGTTTTCATCATTCTCACTTGATATGATTCCTGATGTCTGGGAACCTTCAAATTCAAGGGGCAGAGCTTTTGGTTATCTGGGGTCTTATGGAGGAAAATAACTCTCCTCTCTCATCTGTTATATTTAGTTAACCTCAGAGATGATTTATTACCTTGACCACCTTTCCCTAGAGCATCATATAAGTCCATGAGGTGGGGAGGGATTCCGGAGGAATGACAAACACTGCCTGCCTTCAGATACTCTCCTCTCTTGCGGTATCTGAAGCAGTGGTTCTCTAAACGTAGTCTGTGGATCAACATCACCTGGGGGATTGTTACAAATGCAAATTCTTGTGCGCTGCCCCAGACTTTCTAAATCAAAAACTGTGCAGCGAGGCTGAACAATCTGCATTTTAATCAACATTTTAGGTGATTCTAAGACTTGATAAAATTAGAGAATGGCTGATTTCATGCACATCATGCCTGGTTCCTTCTAGCACTGGGATGACTTCCAAAACTGAACCAAACCTGTTTGCCTCTGAGTCAAGTCCCACCCACTCATAGTGGCCCTATGGAATAGAGTAGAAATGCCCCAGAGTGCCTAAGGCATTTGACTGCTAACTGGAAGGCTGGCGGTTCAAACCCACCAGTCACTCCTGGACTGGGGTCCCCTGGAAGATGGAGCAATCCACTTCCGTAGTGATACCGGCTCGGAAACCCAAGGAAGGGTCGCTATGAGTCGGATCTGACGCGACAGCAGTGAGTTTGGTTTTGGTAATCTTTACAGAAGCAGACTGTCACATCTTTCTCCTGTGGAGCGGCCACTGAGTTTGCAATCTTTTGGTGTGCAGCCGAGTATTTTAACCACTGTGCCACCAGAGTGCCTTTGGGATGATGTAGGTCTTTGCATATACAGGCAACCCATAGCCGCTCCTGAGAATGCTGCAGTCATGAATAGATTTTTCTGACCCCAATGGAAGTTACATATTGACACAAGCTGAGATATTTTCAATATATAGCAGAAGTGAGGTTTTTTTTTTAGAAATGATGTCCCAGTGTAAAAAAAAAAAATCCTTGCTCTTATTTTGGGGAAATACAATGTTTTCGGAGATTGAGTACTTTAGAGAACTGTTTGGAACAAATCCTTACTTCATATTATGTGGTAAAAGACAATGAGTGGTAGTTGGGCTACTGAAGAGCTGTGAGATATCTTCACTTGATTAACTGCTGTATCTTTCTCAGCTACATGGTTAATAACTCATCAGCTGTAGGTACAGCAGTGATGGCCACCCTCATGGGTGACTTGAGATACCTCTACCCAAAAGACAAGCACAGAAAAAGAAAAAGGAGCAGGAAGAAGGAGAATAGCAAGAAGGTAATTGAGGAAGACAAAGGAAGAGAGAAGAGTTCCCAAACCCTCCTGGTCTTGACCCACCCCAGAATTCAGAGCTCTCAACAAGCTGTCTGAACCCTCTTTGCAAAATCAAGGAAAGATCTACTGGTACTATGACCTTTGAAATAATAAAGTTCAGAAGCAATATTTTCACAATAGTAAAGATGCCACACTTGCTTTTATTCTGCTAGAAACTCTCCTCACACTCAAACCTCAACTCATAAACACACAAAGAACAGAAGAATAAAAGCTGTAATTAATTGTTTGAGGGGCTAAAGTGGGTTTACCAATAGTGTGAACTGCTTTTCATCAAATTGTATCTTATGTATATTTGTCACTTCTTTTCTCAAAATCATAGGCAAGAAATGATCAAATGAGTATCCAGTCTGACCCAATGCCTTTAAATCAGATCACCCCAATGAAAAGCATCACTCCAACATTTTGACAGGGAAATGTGTATGTGGCAGAAGATTTCAATAAATTTATAACCTTCCTATATAAGCATTTCCATGAATACAATAATGAGGAACTCATAAAATGCACATGTAAGATACACACATTTAAAAAATGTTTGATCTTACATAACATGCTGTTTAACCATGGAATTCATATAACCAACTTTCCTGGAGGCAAAGATCTGTTCTCTCCATTTTGCAAACTATCCAAAGAAATAAATAGCATTTAGTAGGTCATAGTTTAATTCACAAGGGAGAGAATTTTCCCCAGAAATATAAAACTTGTGATAGTTATCATTCTGTTCATTCATCATTCATCATTCAGTAAATATTTATTAATATTTATTAAATATCTATTATTAACTAGGCTCTCTTATAGACCCTGGGGAAGGGAAAGCAGTTTGAATATGTTAATTTTAAGATGTCTATACTCAGTGCTACTGAGTCAGATCCAACTCATAGCAACCCCTCCTTGGGTTTCCCAGGTGGTATCACTACAGAAGTAGATTGCCCAACCTTCCTTCCAAGGTGTGGCTGGTGGGTTTGAACCGCCAGCCTTCTGGTTAGCAGTTAAATGCCTTAAGGCACTATGCCACCAGAGCTCCTAGATATCAAATTGGATATAAAGAGTGGGCAGGTCAAGGGCATACCTGAAGCTCAAGGATAAAATCTGTGTTGAAAATATAAATTTGGAAGTCTTCTGCTCTGGAGATGTTATAAAACCTTGGGATGATGTGAACTTACCTACTGAATGAGTGTAGATAGAGAAGAGCTCTGAGGACCAAACCTTGGAACACTCCAACTTCAGTGATCATGTTGATGATGAATGAATAGAGGAGACCAAAAAGGCATAAGCAATATGGTAGAAGAAGAAGTAAGTGTTTCCTCAAGAGCTGAGTTATCAATTGTATGAAATATGCTTGATCAATAAGTAAGGTGAGGATTTAGAATTGGCCATTGGATTTTAGCAACTAAAGTTTAATGGTGACTGTATCAAGAGCTGTTTTGGTAGAATTATGGAGAATAATTGTCTGATTGAAATAAAAGTCTGATGGGTTCAAGAGAGAATATGAGGAGAGGAATTGGAAGAAAGTGTTATACTATACAGGGAAACAGAGATATTGGTTAGTACCTGGAGGGGGATATGAGTCATTTTTTTTTTTTTACAGATAAATCGTAGTATGTTTCTTTGATGGAAATGATCTAATAGAGAGAGAGGTTGATGATGCAGAAGAAAGAAAGAGAGATTAACTTTCTGGGAGCATTGTCCTGGAGTAACTAATAGGAGCTGGAATCTAGTCAAGTGTAGGGATTCCTGTACACTGGTAGAGGTAGATTTAGGTAGGTTGGTAGGTGCAATTGTGATAGCATGGGGAAGTTCCTTTTTGATTATGCCTATTTTATTGGGAGATTAAAAGCAAAGTCATATCAGATGAGAATGAGGAAAGGATGAAAATGATGGATTTTGAAGAGAGAGGAGATTTTGTGCAGCAGATATTTAGGAGTTAGGGACATCAAAGAGTTGTCCGTGCAGATCTTTAGAGGACGGAATTTACATAAACTGGTCAGCAAAAGACCTGTGGCAGCTATGAAAACGTGCTGCTAAGGTCCTTTCTTTTGAACTCATAATTGACTATTGGCTACAGCTGCTGCTCTTCTGGACCCATGACATTTGCACCAAGGGCCATACATTCCAAGAGCTGTTCTCAGAATGGGGATGGGGAGGTGGGTATGAGGGATAATGCAAATCCATTCCTGTGAGATGTGGAACTCTCCAACTGGTGAGTTTGGTTTGAGAACACTTCGTCACCTGGCCAAAACTCTTAGAAGTGCATTGCAGTCTAAGAAGCTTACCATTCTTCTTCTTTCCTTCCTCGCCTCCTTTATAAAGTTCAGGTCTACATCTTATTCTGGATTTTATCTGTCTTCCCCAGCTTCTTTCTCTTTTTGTTTAAAAGTTTTTCCTCCCAGAAATCTCTTGCATATTTAAGGCTATTTTGGTGTCTGCTTCTTGGAAGACCTGAACTAACAAAATTGGACCAGGAATGGTCTGAGAGAACAGGTGGTAAGTTGGGTTTTAGACTGACTCATTCATAATCTGGCAGGCAAAAATGATTCCAACCTGAGCATTATTTAGGGCACAAGTTGTCTCTGACACAATGTGGTGGCTGTATGTTAAATATTTCATCAGTGGTGACTGGAAAAATATTCTAGTAGAATGGACTGCTCTTCCATTTGTGATAATTCAGTCATTTGGGGACAAAGACAATGGAATTACCAGGTTAATTCTAAATTTTACTGACACCCTGCAGAGGAATAAGAAACCAAGGGTTAAGGACTAAGTATGAGAACCAGAGGGTATCTCTGACAGCTTTTAGAAAGGCCCTTATTTCTTAGTGTTCCCCCATCTAAATTTCCACTCAAGAGGAAAGGATGACAGGAATTGTGAATGATGTGCTCCTGAAATATCACGGAGCAGTGGATCTGCGTGGTGCAAGGGTTAGACTGTGTTGGTCATCATACACACCACTCAGATTGTCCACCTTTAGGGACATAACTGATGGATGAGCTCAGCCGTTGCCCTTCTGGGTCCACTTCTGCACTCATGCTGAGGCTATGCTACCTATGAGCTCTTCCGAGTCAATGACTTATGACAGGGGTAGCACTGATGCTAGTCCACTCTTGGGAGACAGAGGATTCCTCAACTGTACAACATTGGCTCAATGCTTCCTCAGTGGTCTGATGAAAACTTTCTTACAAATGCACTTCAATCTGAGAAGTTTCCTACCTAGTCCTCCTTGCTCCATGTCCTTCACAAAAATCACAACTGCATCCTGGTTTCAACAATCTCCTTGCCTTCTTCATCTACCTCTCTTTTCCTTTTATAGGCATTTCTAAAATAAATCTCTTGCACTTCTAATCCTATCCTGCTTCTTAGAGGATCCAAACTAAAACAGGATCTGAGTGATAATGAACTGAAAGTTCTTTCCTTATTCTTTCTTTGGTTACTGTTATATTTATGACTATGATTATTTTTAAGCATAGTTTTTCAGTTGGCAATTGGTCTTTCTCTAAAAAGTAAATTTACTAAAGAATCTCATGCCCGGTCCAGACACTCATCCCCAAAAAAGATTTGGGTAACCCTAGTGCACTGGACTGAATAGTGGCCACCCTAAAAAGATATATCCAAGCCCTAACCCCTGAACCTGTGAATGTGGCTTTATTTGTAAAAGGGGTCTTTGCAGATGTAATCAATTTGAGATGGAAATGTGATTACCTTGGATTCAGGGAGAGCCTTAAATCCAATGACAAATGTCCATATAAAAGAAAAGTAGAAGTTTGAGACACAGAGACACATAAGGAGAAGGCTATGTGAAAATGAAGACAGAGATAGGAGTTATTCATTCCCAAGTCAAAGGGATGCCAGACCAGAAGCTACCAGAAGTGAAAGATGCAAGGAGGAAACCTCCCCTAGAGACACTGGAGGACATTCGACCCTACAGACATCTGGATTTCATACTTCTGGCCTCCAGATCTATGAAAGAGTACCTTTTTGTTGTTTGAAGCCACTGAGTTTATAGGGATTTGTTACATGGGCTCTAAGAATTTAATACACCTAAACAGTTGAAATTTTCTTCTTTGTTGTTATTGTTGGGTGCCTCTGAGTCAGCTCTGACTCATACTGACCCAAGTGTAACAGAGCAAAATGTTGTCTGGTCCTGCCCCATTCTCACAATGGTAGGCATGCTTGAGCCCATTGTTGCATCAGCTGTGTCATTCCATCTCATTGAGAGTCTTCCTCTTTTTCATTGACACTCTGCTTTACCAAGCATGATGTCCTTCTCCACGGACTGGGACCTCCTGATAACTTGTCCATAATGACATTTGCACCAAGGACCGTACATCCCACAAGCTGCTGTCAGAATGAGGGTGGGTATGAGGGATAATGCAAGTTCATTCCTGTGAAATGGAGAACTCCTCAAGTGGTGAGTTGGGTTCAAGAACACTTTGTCACCTGGCCAAAACTTTCTGAGAATAGCACTGCAGTCTAAGAAGCTTACCACTCCATAATCTTTCCTTCCTCCTCTCCTTTATAAAGTTCAGGTCTGCATCTTATTCTGGATTCTATCTCTGTCTTCCCCAGCTTCCTTCTTTTTTTGTTTAAAAGGTATTTTCTTGCATATCTAAAGCTATTTTGGTGTCTGCTTCTTGGAAGACCTGAACTAACAGCAGTGGTACCAGGAATGGTCTGAGAGAAGGTAAACAACACAAAGTGTTGAAGCCAGTTAGGTTAGAAAAGCCTCCATTAATCACATGGATGGGGGCCTAAGGGCACCTGGGCGATAAACAAGCCTTAACTAGTCAGCTAGAAAGGAACACCCCTGACCAACTTCATGACTACCCTTCTGCTATAGATATTTTTCAACCATAAATTCTGATCTGTTCCTATCCAGATTCAGGAGCATGTGCAAAAAAACAACTCTGCCCTCTAGCTTAACCCAGAACATGAAGATTCATGCCAAGAAACCCAAAATCACTGGAATTATGTCATTGGTGCTACACAGACCCATTTCAAAGGCGCTCTGGTGGTGTACTGCCTAAGGAATTTGACTGCAACCAGAAGGTTGGCAGTTCAAACTCTAGTTCCACTTTACAGACAGAAGATTGTGCAATCTACTTCTATAAAGATTTACTGCCTGCGAAACCCAAAGGGGGTCGCTATGAGTTGAAATCTACTCGATAGCAGTGAGGTTTTTTTTTTATTATTTTTTTAAAAACCCATTTCAGAAGGCCATTTCAATGTTAGGCTATAACTCTGACCCATAAAAATAATGCATGACACCTCCCCAAAAATCTTTGGATATATATAACTCCCTGTTTCCCTGTAGGCTTTAAAACTCCCCCAACTACTTTGTTTAGGGAGACAGGGGTTTGAGAGATACCTCCCTGCCTTCTTATTTGTTGCAAATAATAAAAGCTTTGCTGAAAATTCTAATCTGTTTGCCTCTGAGTTATTCTTAACTATTGTATAAGCACTGGACTCCTAGAGTTTGCAATATTGTAGCCATCCTTGCTTCTAAGGAGCATTCTGGCTGTACTTGCTCCAAGATAGATTTGTTCATTCTTTTGGAAGTCTACGGGATATTCAATATTCTTCAACAATACCGTAATTCAAATGTGTCAATTTTCCTTTTTAATTCTCAGCTTTCACATGCATATGAAATGATTGAAAATATCATGGATTGTGTCATGTGCACCTTAGTCATCAAAGTGACATTTTTGCTTTTTAAGATTTTAAAAAGCTTTTTTGTAGCGGACTTGCCCAAAGCAATATATAATTTGATATCTTGACTGCTGCTTTCATGAGCATTGATTGTTGATCCAAGTAAAATGAAATCCTTCACAACTTAGTATTTTCTCCATTTATCATGATGTTGCTTATTGAACCAGTTGTGAATATTTTGTTTTCATTATGGTCATACGTAATCCCTACCGAAGGCTGTAGTCTTTAATCTTCATCAATAAGTACTTCATATCATCTTCACTTATGGCAAACAAGGTTTCTGTCATCTGCATATTATATGTTGTTAATGAGTCTTCCTCCAACCCTGATGCCATGTTCTTCATGTAGTTCAGCTTCCTGCATTAATTGCCAGCATACAGATTGAATAATTATGGTGAAAGGTACAACCTTGATGCATACCTTTTCGAATAGCTGAAATTTTATTCTTAACTCTATACTAGCATCTTTACTCTGTTGTTGTTGTTGTTGTTGTTATGTGCTGTCGAGTGGGACCCGACTCATAGGGACCCCTCCTTGGGTTTCTGAGGGAGTATCACTACGGAAGTAGAATTGCCCAACCTTCCTTCTGAGGAGTGGCTGGTGGGTCAATATTCATTTGTTAACAGAGAGCTAATAGCTGTTGTGTGAGATGAAACTTTTTGTTACAAATTAGCTTTGTGTGTGTGTGTGCTTTTAGGCATGTAATTTGTTCCTTTATTTATTTATTTATTTTTGGTCTGGAGTGAAATGAGTTGAATATATGGGATGCTTTATGTTTGTTTCTGGGGTCCTCTAGATATTTAACGATTCTTTAGATTACTTATAAAGAAAATGTGCTTCAAGGGAACCTAAGTTTTAGCATTTGCTCATCTGGGGAAAATCTTCTCTCCTTCCTTCCTTCTTGCCTTCCTCTCTTATTTCCTTCCATCTATTTAAGATATTTTTTGGATCCATTTAGGAATTTTAAATTTTGTGTGAAAATCTAGACTTACTGGTTCTCTTGATAGTGGCTTTTCCCAGGCTGTTTTCATAGAAGTATATGTCTACCTTATCATCACAGCTTATGGATTTAAGAAAAGTGTACACATATAACATTAGACGCAGAACGATTACTCAACTTTTCCCACCATCATCAGTCATGATTCATTTGACTTCACTGGAAGAAACAAGAATGTCTCTGTAAATGAAATATAACATCAGTAATAAGAAAATGTGAGTAGCAGAATGTTCATACTATGCCAGGTACTCTCTGAAGTGTTTTACAAGTATTTTCCATTTAATTTTCATAACAGCCCTATGAAGTAGGGACTGTCACTATTGCCATGTTACTAATGAGGAAACTGCAGCACAGGCAATATTTATGGATCTGGGATCCTAGTTCCAGAGCCTTTGTTCTTTCCTATCGTACTTCATGACCTGCAAAGACTGAAGAATATGGCTGCAAGTTATCAGGGAATGAGTGGCATACACATTCTTTTACCAAAAGTATTCATGAGAAAAATAAGTATGAGATATTACAACAAGGAGAATAAAAACAAACGTACCTCAAAGGTTAAAACTTTTTTTTTGTTTGTTTTGTACTCCAAATCTAAGAATGCTTCTCCTGTGTGCAACGTTATAACATTACATTGGAAAATGGACATGGTGTGTGTTGTTGTTGTTGTTATGTGCTGTTGAGTCAGAGCCAACTCATAGCGACCCCTCCTTGGGTTTCTAAGGCAGTATCACTACAGAAGTAGATTGCCCAACCTTCCTTCTGAGGAGTGGCTAGTGGGTTTGAACCACCAGCCTTCTGGTTAGCAGTCACCCTAGTGTTATATATTTTTAAAACTAGTAAAAGAGAAGACTTTATGAAATATCTAATAAAATTTTGAAAACAAGATTATCCAACTATAATTTTCAATCTACAGTTTGCTTGTAAATACTATATTTCTATTATAAAATGAGAGAAGTAGAATATATTTTAGTCTGAGGAGACTATACAAAATTGATAACGTATTTTGACCATCAGTCT
>NW_006921757.1:7009199-7015993 GCF_000298275.1 Orycteropus afer afer | reverse complement strand
TGCCCAACCTTCCTTCCGAGGAGTGGCTGGTGGGTTTGAACCGCCAGCCGTCTGGTTAGCAGGCAAGTGTCTTAGCCACTATGCTACCAGAGCTCCTATGCTACCAGAGTTTGCAATGTAGTCTTTTACACCTTCCTTTAATCTCCGTCTAGAGAAAGATACTGGATACAAAAGGGGTCAGATGAACACAAATATTAGCATATGCATGATAGTCATAATATGTTAAAAAATACAGTATGCCAGTTTCAATATTCCTTCTTAGTTTTCATGATGTAATATATTCATTCTTTTTTTGTGTGATTAATCTGCTTACTTTTTGCCGTTACATGCAGGTAAAGATAAGAAAGTGCCCTCCTGAACAATATTTTGCAGATTATCTTGTTTTGGAAAAGAAGGAAATACGGAATAGGAGAAAGCTGCTGTAACTATAACTAAAGTTAGATAAATAACCTAAAGACACTTTGGCTAATAACATAATACTTGGGACAAAGAAAAGTAGATATACATTTTATGCAGCAACAGGTGTTTTATTTTAGGATCACTTAATTTTACTTCTTGAAGAAAAGAAAGCCAATGAGAAAAAGATATCCATTAGTATTGGATTTTTCTCAGGGATCAGTAAGAAAATTAGAAATCATGAGCCCCTGCTGCTGCTGAAACTACCTTGGATGGAGCATGTTCTGGTTCCCTAGGGCTGCTCTGACAAGAATATACCACAAATGGGATGGCCTTAACAAACAGGAGATTATTTCTCACAAATTGGAGGCTTGAAGTCCAAGTTCAAAGTGCCAGGCTCTAAGGGTTGTGTGAAAGCCCCTCAGCCCTGGGCTTCAGCTCTGCCTCCAACTCCCGGCCCACTGAAGCTAGAGGCTTTTCTTCACTCAGACAGCTGCTGGCTGCTGAGGCGGCCAAGCCCAAGGTTGACAAATAAGAAGGCATGGTCTGG
Organism: Orycteropus afer afer; assembly: GCF_000298275.1. Taxonomy (NCBI): domain Eukaryota; kingdom Metazoa; phylum Chordata; class Mammalia; order Tubulidentata; family Orycteropodidae; genus Orycteropus; species Orycteropus afer. Next base: position 7,015,047 of record NW_006921757.1, on the reverse strand, counting down.
GTGTTACCAAAGCACACGGCAGGCCATTCATTTGAGTCCATGGTAAGTCCCAAGGTCAGCAGAGCATGGCAGGCTGCTGAACAACAACAACATGGCTACATGCAGGGTTCAAGTGTGCCGCAAGCTAGAGACCATTCCCAAAGCTCGTTCTTATATATGAGGAATAGACCACATGTGGTAGCTCCCCCCATGGAGCTGATTGCCAGTCACATTATGGGGAATAACTACAACCAGCTGCCCAGCCATTCAACCAGGCCCAGCCAAGTTGACCCACAAACATCACATAACCACCACAGAGGGTGATGGTAGATGGGGCCAATAAGGTGCAATTCCTTACTTCTTATGCCGAAACAGAAAGGGAGAAAACAAAACAAAACAAACAAACAAAAAAAACACCATTAAAAACCCTGAGCCATACTCAGACACTCGGATCTCTGTGATGCACATCTTCATTGTTTCAACAAACTTTGAAAGCCAACTCCAATTTTTTGATTACTCCTCAGTTACTCTTGCTATGGAAATATTACTGATACCCACTGTTAACCAAACCCTACTCCAAAAGGAACCAAACCAAAACACCAAACTCATTGCCATTGACTCATAGCGACCCTCATTGGGTTTCCAAGGCTGTAAATCTTTACAGAACCAGACTGCTTCAGCTTTCTTCCGCAGAGTTGCTGGTGGGTTCCAACCACCAGCCTTTTGGTTAGCAGCCAAATGCCTTACCAACAGCACCACCAGAGCTTCTTTCCAAGAGGAACAATTGGCATTCAATCCACTGCTCCTGTTCCCTAGCCTGAGATATGATACCTTGGCTGAGAGAAGACTTCTCTTAGAACCAAAAGTGACAGATTAGAAGAGATGGGTGCTGGGACTACTTCAACACTGCCATGAGTTGGACTGACTCAATGGCAATGGGTATTATGTTCAAGCTGTATTGAGAAGTCTATCCCTTTTCACCACTTCCTTTACTATTACCCTGGTGTAATACCCATCACCTCTCATCTCCAGAGTACTTCAATAGCCTTTCTATCACCTCTCAGACTCTACTCTTCTCCATCCACAATTTATTGTCAATATAATGTCCAGAGTGGTCCTCTAAACATGTGAGCCAGGTCCTACAATTCCTCTGCATAAAACCCTGCAAAGACTCCCCATCTCACTCAGAAGTTAAATGGCAATCATACCAGGTCTCTCACTCTCTTCCCTCCCTGACTCCATCCTTTCTCTCACCCTGCAGCCTCAATCTTCAAGCTCTCTTGGAATCGTCTAGTTTGCTATTTCCAAGCCTACTTGGAAAGTAGTCTCCTCCTAGCCTTTGCTTATTTATCACAAGGAGGCCTTCTATTATCATCTTATTTAAGATTGCATTTCTCCTTCATCACCCCACCTCACCTGGCCTATCAATCCCTGATTCGTTTTTTTCTTTTTTTTTTTCATGGTACTTATTATCATCTGACCTATCATATACTAAGGTGTCTGTTTGTTGTCTGGTCTCTAAATTGGAATAAAGTTTCATGAGGGCAGAAGTTTTGCTTTTTGTGCTTTTATATCCCTAGTACCCACAATAGTGCCTGGATCACAATTAGAGCACAATAAGTATGTTATTCAATGGATACTTTAATTTTGATTTTTGTAAGACACTATCTACCCTCTAAAAATATTTGTCTTTTTGTCACAGAGGAATTTAGATGAGGGAGTGGGGATTGATTATTGAAAATCTATTCTATGTCGGGGAAATTATTCGGTATGAATGTTTGCTATAATGGTACTGAAATCAGAGGGACCTCTTCATGGAGAAATCCAGTAATCACGTTAACACCTAAAAGTTGGCACAAATATGGTTTGATGTTGTCTCTGGAGTATATACTCATTCATTCATTATTTCTTCAAGCAATAGTTCAAGATTACATTCAACCAAAGGGCGAAGTTTGTAAATTAAACCATTGAATCAATTCCGATTCATAACACTATAAGTCAAAGTAGAACTGCTCCATAGGGTTCCCAAGCCTATAAATCTTTATGGAAGAAGACAGTCTCACCTTTCTCCTGTGGAGTGGCTGGTGGGTTTGAAACATGGACCTTTCAGTTAGCTGCCAAATGTTTTAAGCACTGTGCCACCAGAGTTCAGTAAGTTTGTAAACAGTGACATGGAAATAAAGTGTAGTGATGGTGAGAGAAATAAAAGGAGTACTTGAGAAAAATGTCAGTTGGGTATAATGACTCTGTGATTATGAAATATGATAATAAACAATATGTTGTTGCTTTGAATATCCTCCAAGAGTGGATCTGAACAGGATGTTCTTCTCTTCCTTTTCTGTTGTCATGAGCTAAAAGAGCTCATTTTTCAAGTTACCTGGGAATGCAGTTTTCTGACTAGAGCATGTGTTTATCAGAGGAAAAGTCTACTCCCCTCTGATCTCCCTCACTCACCTGGGTCTTCTCCATATACCCTGAACCTGACTTTTAGGAACTCTTTCTTTATCCATTTTAGCTGCTCCTTTTCCACTTGTCATGTCTTAATCACCTCCTTGAGTGTTACTCCTCTAGCATTCTGCTTTCCAATCTGTAGTAATATTCTCTGATGGGCTTTCTGCATCTTCTTTTCAAGTTTAAACCCATGGCCATAGGCCACTTCATGGCTGGACATCAACATATTTCCTCGTTTATTCCTTTCCATTTGCATTTTCTGTCTTATCAATATCACAATTAACAAGAATGCCAAATTAAACCTTTGTGAGGGAAATTATCATTGCTTTTGTGTCTATATACATACAGGAGCTATGATTCAGGTAATGGATTTCTCCCTCCTCACTGAGGCTCTATTCTCCATCTGTCCCGCTTCATTTGGGGTTACTTGCATATTTTATCTTTTCCTTTACAAACATTCTCTCTCTGTGTCTCCTTCTCTCTCTCCTTCTCTCTGTCTTCCTCCCTTAGGCTACTTCTACTTTCAAGCATTCTCAACACTCCCGGACAGTAACACTCCCAGATGAACAAAAACCATACAATCAGAACCAAACTTGCACAAAACCCCACTAATTCTTGTAGCCTTTATTCAAACTCTTATTCAACATGGATCTTCTAATACAAAACTCAAGTTCACAGACCTCACTGACATTTCTACTTTCTATTTCTTCTCACACTTTATAATCATTCCATTTCTTCCTCCATTTGCCTGAAACTACTCACTAGCATATCCCGGATTACTTTCCTCTTGACAAGTTCCATTCTTCCCCAAATTACTTCATCGACACCTACTTTTTGCCAGGAATGGTATTAGGCAGTTCTGTAGCTGTTGCTGTAGCTTTCTGCTCCAAATAGAAATGCTAGATTATTAAGTGAGTGCTGGTTAGAAAATGAGTAGAAGAAATTAATTGAACATGAAAAGTGGAAGGTGAAGGAATAGAGACAAAGGACAAATAAGTAAAGAGTGCTGTAGTGTAGTGAGAAGATAAACTCCTGAGTCACACTGACTAGGCATAGTGCCTAAGGCATTTGACTGCTAACCAGAAGGCTGTCAGTTCAAACCCACAGGCCACTCATTGGAAGGAAGGTTGGGCAATCTACTTCCGTAGTGATACTGCCTCAGAAACCCAAGGAGAGGTCACAGTGAGTCAGATCCCACTCTACGGCAGTGAGTTCAGTTTAGTTTTGGTTTGATGGCAATGGACCTACTACCCCTTACCTGGACCAGTTCTTCTCAGGCCCATTTTTGTGAGAAAAATAAATAAACTGTTTCCTTTAAGACACTATTGTTTTTTCTTGTTATTGCAGTTACTATATTACACACAGCTCTACCTAATCCTCACCAACAGAGAATATTTTTTCATTACCTTCCTTTGATACTTTATTTCAGCTTTCTCTATTTTATTTGTATAATTATATAAGATTTCCCAATTTTTTTCTTACAAAGGGCAGCAGGCACTCCAAATGTGTTGAATTATGTTTTTAAAATATTTTCTATTAATTAGGGTTGCAATGTAATAATTTGACAGCACAACTTTATTATTTTTCTTGTCATAGTAATCTGCTTGTTATTACCTCAGAATAAAAACAAAACAACCGACAAACCAGCTGTCGGGGAAGGTAGAATAGTGGACGAGTAATCACACATGGGCGAGAACATTGTGAAGAAATAACATCATTAAAAGAAATTTTCCTCAAAGAGTAGCTTGAAAAGGGGTCAGTTATTTCAGTGTGGACTTTGTCACGAGGGATGAAAACATAGTGTTTGTGTTCAGATGTCTCAATTATAGGTTAAGAAGACTGCCTCCTTTAGAAGTGATTGTGGTGTTATAAGTAATAGGCCAACATGGATAGAACATAATCAAGATTTAATAAGCATGGGTCATAAAGCAGGGTAAGTCATTGAGGCTGAGTTGGGGAGATGAATAACAGACTTGTAACCATGGAAACACAATAGGCTAAGGATAGTTCTAAACCTCTGATCAGTTTTTGTTTAGTATGAAATGCCACTTGGAAAAGAAAGAAAATGAAGTGCTGAAAATACGCAGACGTACCCTTTTTAAAGCCAAATAAGCAGAGAGAGTGTGAATGTTTGCTGTGACTAAAGACAGGCCCAGATACCAACACTTGGCTAATCAGACACAGGACTGGGTCCTCACTTGGAAGTCACATACTAGCAAAGCCTCTACTCTCTTGCTCCAGAAGATTTAAAAAGAAAAATAAATCCGTTGTTAAAGACCAGGCCCAGATATGTGAAGTGCCTGATATAAATAATATAATATAGACATTTGTTGTTAGGTGCCCTCAAGTTGGCTCTGGCACATTGCAACCCTATCTATGAGCAAACCAATGCTGCGTGGTTCTGAGCCACCCTCACAATAGTAGGTATATTTGAGAGCCACTGTTGCAGCCTCTACTTCATTCCAGCTTGTTTCAGGGATTCCTTTCTTTCTCTGACTCGCTACTAAGCATGATAATACGTCTAAAGTAAGTGAAATGAAAACTCACGGTTGTTCCACTAAGGAGCCTTCCAGCTGTACTTCCTCCAAGAAAGATTTCTTGGTTCTTCTGTCAGTCTGTGGCATATTTGATAGTCTTTGCCAACAACATAATTCAGTGCATCAGTTCTCTGGTTTTCCTTTTCCTTTGTCCAGCTATTAGGTGCATATGAAGCGATTGAAAATACCATGGCTTGCGTTAGGCATACCTTAGTTATCAAAGTGAGGTCTTTGCTTTTTTATACCTTAAAGAAGTCTTTTGAAGAAAATTTGTCCAATGCATTATGTAATTCGATCTCTTGACTGCTGCTTCCACAGGTGTTGATTATTGATCCAAGTAAATTTATAGGCTATTTAGTCTATATTACACTGAAAGCAAAGAGGCCATAATGTTACTAAAACTCTACTTATTTCCACTTCATTCAATTAGCATCCACTTACTGGCATCTTGTATGTGCACAGCATTGAAGTGAGCAACTAACAGTAGCTCACCTGAATCTCAGCTCTCAGATGGAGAACATGTGCAGAGTCAGGAAGAGGGCCTTTGGAGAGTACAATGCATTTTGTAGATGTCTTTACACTCAGGCTCAACACTCTGCATAAGGACAATCTTTCAAATGCTCATTCACAATATATTAATTCCATACAAAATCAAAGCAAACCAAACTCACTGTCATTGAGTTGATTCTGACTCATAGAGATCCCCTTTGGGTTTCCAAAGCGGTAAATCTTTATGGAAGTAGATTGCTCAGTCTTCCTTCCGCAGAGTGGCTGGTGGGTTTGAATCACCAAACTTCTTCTGGTTAGCAGTCAAGTGCCTTAGGCACTATGCCACCAGAGCTCCTTTATATGTGTGTATGTGTATATGTCTCTCTCTCTCT
>NW_006921757.1:7005963-7009099 GCF_000298275.1 Orycteropus afer afer | reverse complement strand
TAACAATTCACTAAGGCACTTGACTGCTAACCAGAAGGCTGGTGGTTCAAACCCACCAGCCACTCCTCAGAAGGAAGGTTGGGCAATCTACTTCTGCAGTGATACTGTCTCGGAAACCCAAGGAGGGGTCGCTATGAGTCGGGTCCGACTTGATGGCACATAACAACAACAGCAATACAACTTACTGGGAGCTCTGGTGGCATGCCTAAGGCATCTGACTGCTAACCAGAAGGCTGGTGGTTCAAACCCACCAGCCACTCCCCAGAAAAAAGTTTGGGCAATCTACTTCTGCAGTGATATCACCTTGGAAACCCAAGGAGGGGTTGCTATGAATCAGACCTGACTCTGGCAGTGGGTTTATACAACCTATTCAGTGATATTGGCTACAGTTTTCACAATGTGTGAATATTCTCACTATTTCTGCTTTGGTAGATCTGTTTCCATTAACCTAGTTTCCATGGTCTTCCTTACCTTTTCATCTTTGCTGTAGGGTAAATGTTTATCGTTTTGGTCTTATATTGATGTTTTTAAATGAAGCACAATACTCACGAGTGATATTGTTTATTTTATATGCTAATCTGTTACTTAGCTGGATGGTGAGTACTTTAAATTCAGAGTTTAAAGACTATCTCAGGACAACAGTCTCAGAGATTTCTCTAGTCTCAAGTGACCCAAAACCAAAAAAAAACCAAACTCACTGCCATCTAGTCAATTCCAACTCATAGTGAGTCCCTTTGGGTTTCTGAGACTGTAAATTCTTTATCGAAATAGATTGCCCAGTCTTCCTTCTGTGGAGTGGCTGGTGGATTTGAACTGTAAACTTTCTGGTTAGCAGTCAAATGCCTTAAGCACTATGTCATCAGAGCTCCTTCAACTGATCCAATAAGTCGTAAATATTTTAAGAATTTGAGTATTGTTCTACATTTTTCTCCCATTTTATCAGGGTTTATCTATTGTGTCCCTGATCAGAATGGTCATTAGGGGTAGCCAGGCACTGTCTATTTCTTCTGGTATCAGAGTAGATGAGGACGTGGTTCATGTAGGCTATTAGTCCTGCAGGCTAGTTTCTTCTTTGAATCTTTGGTTTCCTCTGTCTCTTTTGCTCCAGATGAGTAGAGACCAACGGTTGTCTCTTAGATGGCTGTTCTCAAGCTTTTAAGACCCCAACAGCTACTCATCAAACTAGAATGGAGAACATAAGCTTTATGTTTTATATTGTGTCAAATGACCAAATTGTCTCAGAAGACTATGGCCTTAAAGCCTTCAAGATAAGAAAACCAATCCCATGAAGTATTTGGTTATATATAAGAAATATCCATAGCTGTGATTTCTGTGTGGTTTATTACATATATGAACATGTATACAACAGACACATACATGTATATACCTATGGCTATGGATACACATGTACATACACACATATATACACACACATATATACCTATACACATATATGCATAAACACCTTCCTACATAACCTGTAAGTATGGTGTGGGGGTAGAATCTGACCTTCTTAACTTCACAAATGGGGAGGAAGATCAAAGTCAATGTCCTAATGCTGATTCCTATGAGGCAGATGTCAGATGTTCTCCATCCTCAACTTTTCTACCAATTCTGACACTAACTGTCCCTCCCATGGCACTCTCTATTTCTCTGCTGGGTTCAGTAATTCACTGCAATGGCCACACAGAACTCAGACAATATTCACAATTATGGGGCTTGTTAGGGAAGTAACCAGTTACAATTCAGGATGAGAAATGACTCAGGATGCAGTTCTTTTTATCAGGACAGCATCTTCTTAGCAGTGTCTGTAGGTACACCTCTCTCTGGTTGTTGGCCTCTTAGTCCCCTGGCCCCTTGGCCTCTTCCCTGCTCAGGCAAGTGTTATAAAACTCTTTTAGCTCTGCTGGTAAGTGTCAGTGGCACCCCCCTTCCACCAGCAAGCCACCTGCCTGAAAGCATTCAGCTTTCTCGCTCCATTGGCTTGGAAGCCATCCTCTCTGTCTCCAGACATATCTTCTAAGTGTCCTTCCTGCTGGTCTCCTGGTTTTGCTGCCACTATTTCTCTGCTGCTGCTTCTCATCATCTCAGCAAGGTGTTATACCTCTTTCTCTGACTTTGGATCAAGAAGGTTCAGTGCAGGGGTCTCTGTCCAAAGGATGTTATCCACTCCTGGCTTTTCTTTCTAGATGGTAGTGAGATCACCCTTTTTTTCCTCTGGGATGGCTCATTTTTGGCCTAGCAGGATGGTAAAACTGACCAATCCACATGTTAGGGCTTCATAAATCATATTTTCATGGTTCATCCTCTACAAGGGTATGTAAGATGCGTTTAACCTAGGCCATAGTATTTTTAATTACCTCATAGGCATGTGAGAGCTGAACAATGAACAGGGAAGATCAAAGAAGAGCTGATGCTTTTGAGTTCTGGTATTGGCAAAGAATACTGAGAGTACTGCAAAAGGAACTAACAAATCTGTCCTGGAAGAAGTACAGCCAGAATGCTCCATAGAAGCAAGAATGGTCAGACTTCGTCTCACCTACTTTGGTCATGTTGTCAGAAGTGATCATTCTCTGGAGAAGGATATCATGCTTGGTAAAGCGGAGGGTCAATGAGAAAGGGGAAGGCCCTCAACAAGATGGATTGACACAGTGGCTGCAACAATGGGCTCAAGTATAACAGGGATTGTGAGGCTGGCACAGGACCAGGCAGTGTTTTGTTCTGTTGTACATAAAGTCTCTATGAGTTGGAGATGACTTGACAGCACCTAACAACAACATTTACATTAGTAGCAAGTATCCCCTTGGTGGGCCACAAACACCTTACTTTTGCATAGTCCCACCTAGTCATTTGACGGGAGTCACAAAGACCATGGATAGAAGGGTTATATCAAGCAATTCACTGTGCAACAAAGCACACACTTTGGGGAGGGGGGAGGAAGGGGTTGTGGTTGCTCAAAATATATTCATTCTTATGTTATGCATAAGATAAGATAGGATATCTCATTGAGGACTAAGGTGCGCCTGACACAAGCCATGATATTTCCAATTGCCTGGTATGCATGTGAGAGCTGGACAATGAATAAGGAAGACCGAAGAAGAGTTGATGCTTTTGAGTTGTGGTGCTGGCGAAGAAT
>NW_006921757.1:6983863-7005818 GCF_000298275.1 Orycteropus afer afer | reverse complement strand
TGATATGGTGGCTGCGATGATGGGCTCAAGTATAGCAGGGATTGTGGGGCTGGCGCGGGATCGGGCAGTGTTTCGTTCTGCTGTGCATGGATGGGGTCGCTATGAGTTGGAAACGACTCGACGGCACTTAACAACAACAACAACTTATGTTATGCACAATTAGGTTATATTTGACTCTCCTGTTCCTAAACACTTAGCATCTTACAAGAAAAATCTCAGAAGAAAGGGATGGCACTACTACAGAAGGCACATGGATTGTGGTGAGGATGACAAGGGATGAACAACAACCAGAAGAGAGATTGGAAAACATTTGTTTTTTTTTGAAGGATGATGAAAGCTCTGAGTATAATCATTTGTGTTTTTCATTTTAGGAATAGATGACCACACTTACTTCATCAGACCAGGAAGGTAATATTATATAATAGAGAAAAACAATTGATGCTAATTAATGCATATTAAATGCTTACTGTGTCTTACATACTGGGTAGGTATTTTGAAAACATTCATTATTTCATTTTATCTTTAAACTATCTTGAGATACAGACATTATTTTTGCCCTTATTTTATAAATGAAGGTATTTGCAATTGATTAATAACCTTCTAGTGCATGAAAAGGAGCTCTGGTAGCATAGTGGCTAAGACACTTGCCTGCTAACCAGACGGCTGGCAGTTCAAACCCACCAGCCACTCCTCGGAAGGAAGGTTGGGCAATCCTACTTCCGTAGTGATACTGCCTCGGAAACCCAAGGAGGGGTCGCTATGAGTCGGGGCTGACTTGACGGCACATAACAACAACTAACAACAGTGCATGAAATGTGCTTTAAACTCTAGTCTTTTGGACTGCAAAGCCCATGCTTTTTAAATAACTTCATATAGCACTTCACTACCATATACTGCATGTCAAAGGAGAAATATTTCTTAAAACCCATTTGTTTTTATTTAGAAGGGACATGAGATAATTAAGTTATATTTACAATAGCTAGATTTTTTTTGAAAGCTTAGCATATTCGAACAATGTATGAGAATTACATGCATTATTTTATATACTAGCGCAGTCATAGGAGGTCAATACTATTAGTATTCCCATTAAATAACCAATGAAACTAAGTGTCAGAGAAGTTTCAGTCATCCATACTTATACAACTTTTAAATAAAGTTGGCATTTAGAACCCAGGCATTCCTCTAGAGCTCACTCTCTAGCTGGATAGAGAAACAGGGCTGCAGGGTAGAGGTGTGTACTTGGAGTCTATGTGTCTCAAGTTATGTAAATAAAATCTATTTCTCTTCTTGATGTAATGCCTATGATTCTATTAATGTAAGTAGTAACTACAGATAACTTCTGACTACTGTCAAGTCTTTTATATGCCCATGAATATGCAGAAAAAAGCAAATGTATTTATAGTCTGAAAGATTTATGTCCCATTGCCTTTTGTTTTGGACAATTCATAAAACAGGAAATATAAATAACTTATGACAATTAAACAACAGCAAACAAATAATGTAACCTTAATGGTAACAACGGGAATACAAATTAAAATAATGAGAGCAAAAGAAGTATCAGACCGAAAACAAACTCGCTGCCATGGAGTCGGTTCTGACTCATAGTGATCCCCATTGTGTTTCCAAGGCTACATATCTTTACAGAAGCAAACTGCCTCATCTTTCTTCCACAGAGTGACTAGTGGATTCAAACCACCAGGCTTCTGGTCAGCAGCCAAATGCCTCAACCACTACACCACGAGAGCTCATTTAAAAATAAAATAAAATAAATAAATATTTGGCAAGTGGGAGTATAGATTGTTAAATAATTTCTGTATGGCGTTTTAGTTTTATGCACCAAAGAACTTCAAAGTAGTTATATCCTTTTGGTTGGGCAGTTCCACAAATATTTGCATATATTACTCCCAAGAACAATTTTGAATAATAATAAATGGAGGCAACTTAATGTCATACAGGAGAATACAGTTCAATAAATGATACATTAACAGTATCTTTAGTAAAATTACTTTAGAAGAATATTCAATGATATGGAGTAGCCATTCTGTATTTTGGTAAGTGGAAAAAAAGTTATAGTCTATTATATATCACATAATCCTAATTTCCAAATTTACATATTATAACATAGAAACATATATTACGTATTATATCTACATAAAGACTGAAAGGATATATACCAAAATGTTAGCAGTGTTCACATCTGAGTCATGGAGTTTGAATAATTTTAATTTTTGTGTATGTGCTTTCCTGTATTTCCCAGCTTTCTAAGCAGTACAGGTATTATTGCTGTAACACAAAGGGACAATAAATGTGTTTAGAAATTTCAGTGATCTTAATCCATTAGAGAAAAAAAATTTTATAAGTAAGCTTTAATGATGTAAGTACACCAAACTAATCACAGCATCTAAGTTCATAAACCACCCCCCATATGTCACTTGGTCATACTATGGTGGTTTGTGTGTTGAATGCTGAAAGCTAAGCCATAGATATCTCACACACCAGCAGAGTCACCCATGGTGGACTAAGCTAGACTAAGAAGAAAGGTGATTTACTTCTGAAAGTTAGGCAAAGAAAACCCTATGGATTACAACAGAATATGTCTGATGTAGTGCTGGAAGGTGGATCCCTTAGGTTGGAAGGCAATGAAGGATTTAAATATGCTGGAGATTGTGAGGATGGCATGGGAGTGGGCAACTTTTCAGTCCGTTGTCCATGGGGTTACCATGAATCAGAGCTGACTCTATGGCAACTAACAAGAACAAGTTCATAAAACAGAGATGGAGGGACAAAAGCATTGTAATTGTGACTATTACAAATACTTTTGAATCTCTATCATTCCTCAGAAACACCTCAAACTTCTTGTTTTTCTGATTGCTTTCATTTTGATACTACTGTGATTTCATAATTACAGGTTTAAGAGGAGAGAAACACAATTATTACATTTTCTAAGTTTTGTATTTTTTATTGATGTAAAATTTGGAGGATTTGTTTTTCGTATGTGCCTGCTTGATTAAACTCCTTTCAAAATGCTGCCAAATTTTGGTTTGCAGAATTACCATATTTCTAAAAACACATTGTTTAAAAATCAAACTGTGCCATTATACACACAAATAATAAACTTTGTGTCGCAGGTCTTTGCGTTGCTCCGGCATTGTATTACATAAGCAGATGAATGCTAAATTAGCAGAAGAGTTTGAGGGGAGTCAAAACAACCTCAATTATACCAGTTATTTCTCAATCATATTGGTTAAATAAATATTTGTGTATCTCCTACCTTCTTTGGATCAAGATCTTGGAAATACTCTGTAAATATATACTCCTGGTCTTCACAGAACTCCTGATAGCCCAATTTTAGTGACTGGGAGACACAGGACAATTTTCAAGGGGTCTCTGAGTCATTCAATAGATCAGTGGCAGAAATGCAACAATAATAGTCTTACAAGAAATTTTATCTGGAAGAAGAATGATTGACATTATTTGATCTGTAATACAGACTTGTAGGGTGTTAGAGCTCTCAACAATCTTAGAGGTGATTTTCCACCAATAGTAGGCATTGCTGCTGTGACAACCTTGGCACTTTTCAGGGTTTAGCTCCAAGAATGCCCCCATTTACTTTAACTGCTGAGTCAATTGAGCACTTTCTTTCAATGACTGTCAATATTCTAGGGACTTTCCAGCATTTCATATTTTCAAGTTTAAGAGGAGAGAATCCTTATGTAAATAATAGTATTAGCATAGTGTTGTTAATGGAGGCCATCCAGGAGTTCAGGTTCAATACACAACGTTATGATTTTTATGTCCTTAGACAAGGGTATCATGGTTGTAAAGTAGAGGATCAGGGTTCTATATCCTACTTTGGTGAGTAGTGACTGATGTCTTAAAAGCTTGTGAGTGGTCATCTAAGATGCAACTGTTGGTCTCTTCCTGTCTGGAGCAAAGGAGCACGTGGAAAATCAAAGATGCAGGGAAACAATTAATCCAAAGGACAAATGGACCCCGTGAACCACAGCTGCCATGACCACGAGACTAGAAGAACTAGGTGGTACCAGGCTACCACTGCTGACCACTTTGAAAAGGATTACAATAGGAGAGTAGGGAAAATTGTGAAACAAAACTAAAAATCATAAAAGTCCAGGCATACTGGTCTGATGAATACTGGTGCAACACCTGATAGATAGTATGGCCCTTAGACACACTTCAAGCCAGGAACTGCCACACGTAAGGTGGAATGTTCCCTGCTCTTGAATATATTTAAGGAAGCCACAGGATTTTCTTGTCAGATATATTGTAGGAAAGATTTTTGAATGAGGTGAAAAGTTGGGTTGTAAGACTTTTTTTAAGAGTCCATTTCTCAGTGGTTAAAATAGTATTTTATGAATGAAGGAAAATAGATTTAGCTAATTTTTCATTTAAAAAGTTATTTTTATTTTAAATGTGTAGAAAGACAGTTAGGGGATGGCACCAGATGGCCCTGTTTTAGGGAAGGCTTTGCTTCCTTCTAGGTACGTGACCACAAATAAATCACATGAAGTCAGTGATAGGATAATACGCCTGCAAGGAAGACCAGTTTATGTGACTACTATACAAATTTACTCACCAAATACTAATGCCAAAGATGAAGAAATTGAGGATTTTCACCAATTTCTGCAGTCTGAAATTGATGAAACATGCAATCAAAATGCACTGAAAATTACTGATAGTTAGAATGTAAAAGCTGAAGACAAAGATGAAGGATCAGTAGTAGAAAAATATGATCTTAGTGATAGAAACAATGCTGGAGATTTCACGGTAGAATTTTGCAAAACAAATAACTTACTCATAGCAAATACCTTTTTCAGCAACATAAATGATGACTGTACAAGTGGATCTCACCAGATGTAAAACAGAAATCAAATCAACTACATCAATGGAAAGAGACGATGGAGAAATGCAGTATTATCAATCAGAACAAGGCTGGGGCAAACTGTGGAACAGACTATCAATTGCTTATATGTAAGTTCTAGCTGAAGCTGAAAAAATTAAAACAAGTCCATGAGAGCCAAAGAATGACCTTGAGTATATCCCACCTGAATTTAGAGACTCTATCTCAAGAATATATTTGAGACACTGAACACCAATGACTGAAGATCAGAAGAGTTGGATGACATCAAGGACCTCATACATGAAGAAAGCAAAATGTCATTATATAGACAGGAAAGGAGGTAAAGACCAAAATGAATGTCAGAAAAAAAACTCTGAAACTTTCTTTTGAACATGGAGTAGCAAAAGCAAATGGAAGAAATGATGGAGTAAAAGAGCTGAAGAGATTTTGAAGGGCACCTTGAGAAGACTAAGTAAAGTATTATAATGAAATGTGCAAAGACTTGGAATTCTAAAACTAAAGGGGAAGAATGTGCTTGACATTTCTCAAGCTGAAAGAAATGAACAAACAATTCAAGCCTTAAGTGTAATATTGAAAGGTTCTATGCGGAAAATGTTGACTGAGACAAGAAGCATCAAAAGAAGATGGAAGGAATTGGTAGATGTTCAGCCATTTCAAAAGGTAGCATATGATCAAAAACCAACAGTACTGAAGAAAGAGGTCCAAGCTGTACTGAAGGCATTGGTGGAAAATAAGGCTCCTGAATAGACAGAATACCAACTGAGATGTTTCAACAAATGGATGCAATACTGGAAGCACTCACTCATCTTTGCAAAGAAATTTAGAAGACAGTTATCTGGCCAAAGGACTGGAAGAGAACATATTTTTGCCCATTTCAAAGAAAGGTGATCCAACAGAATGTGGAAATTATCAAATAATATGATTAATATACCACACAAGTAAAATGTTGCTAAAAAATATCTTATAAATTGGTGCAGCAGTACATCAACAGGGAATTACCTGAAATTAAGGTAGGATTCAGAAGTGGACATGGAATGAAGGTTATCATTGCTGATGTTGGGTAGATCTTGGCTGAAAGTAAAGAATACCAGAAAGATGTTTACCTGTGTTTCATTGACTATGCAAAGGCATTGTACTGTGTGGATCATAACAAATTATGGATAACATTGTAAAGAATGGGAATTCTGGAGCACTTTATTGTGTTCATGTAGATCCTGAATATAGATGAAGAAGCAGTCATTTGAACAGAAGGAGGAGATATTGTGTGGTTTAAATTCAGAAAGAGTACATCAAGGTTGTATTTTTTTTCCACCATACTTATTCAAACTGTATCATGAACAAATAATCTGAGATGAAGGACTATATGAAGAGGAATGGGGCATCAGGATTGGAGGAAGACTCATTAATAACCTGAGATAGGCAGATGATACAACCTTGCTTACTGAAAGTGAAGACGACTTTGAGCACTTAAGAAAATCAAAGACACCACAACATAAAGAAAACAAAAATCCTCACAACTGGACCAATAAGCAGTATCATGATAAATGGAGCAAATAATGAAATTGTCAAGGATTTCATTTTGCTTGGATCCACAATTAACATCATGGAAGCAATAGTCAAGAAATCAAATGATGTATTGCATTGGGCAAATCATCTGGAAAAAATATCTTTAAAGTGTTCAAAAATGAACATGTCACTTTGAGAACTAAGGTTCTGCTGACCCAAGTTGTGATATTTTCACAAACCTCATATATATGTGAAAGCTGGACAATACATTAGGAAGACCAAAGAAGAATTTATGTCTTTGCATTGTTGTGTTGGCGAAGAATAATGAATATATTATGGACTATCACAAGTACCAACAAATCTGTCTTGGAACAAGTACAGCCAGAATGCTCTTTAGAAGTGAGGATGGCAGCACTTTGTCATATGTACTTTGGACATGTTATCAGAAGGGACCATTCCCTGGAGAAAGACATTGTGGTTGATTCCAAGTAATGATGACCTATTGGGTGTCAGTGTAGAAGTGTGCAGCATAGGGTATTCAATGGCTGATTTTTCTCAAGTAGACCACCTGGACATTTTTCCCAAGATGCCTCAGGGTGGGTTTGAACCTTCAACCTTTCAGTTAGAAGCTGAGCATGTTAACTGCTTGCAGGATGTGGGGACTCCTGCAGTATCTATACTCTACCTAATTCTTGGATTTATTGTGAGTTCAACTTATATAATATATGCTTTAAAACTTGCATGTGAAACCCTTTTGTATCACTTAAAGTCCTAAATAACTTACTGTTTGCTTACTTGCTATTTTTTTTAAAATTATTTTCTTATTTATTTATTTATTTAAATTGTGATTTGGGTGCAAGTTTACAGAGCAAATTGATTTTCCACTCAAGACATCATACACATTTTGTTGTGTTATTATTATTCTTGTTGTAACTTCTTTTATTGATGATACAGTAGGACCTTTCTCCATTCTCATAAACATTCTGAAAGGATTATTCATTCATAGTTTACAAGTTACAAAATGATACTAACTGTAGGGAAAATCATTAGTTCTAGCCAATCCCAGCATGGGTCTCAGATATTCTTTGGCTTATGCTAGTGAAGATGCTCTGTTTAGGTAGAGGAGACAAGCCATGAGCTGCTCCATTTCAACTTATTGTGCTTGAGATTAGTATTCAAGGTTGCTGGTGTCTGGTGTGGAATTTGATGAGCAAATAGATGAGAGTTGAAAAATGACAGAGAAGTAATGAGGCTGAAACTAAGGGATAATTCATGGGGAAAAAAGGGAGAAAGCATTTGTAAATTGCACAAGCTAGGCTTGCTCCTGAGTAATCCTACTGAGAACACTAACTTACCTGGTGAGCAATTCTGGGGTACAGGATTGCTTAATTTGACATAGATTCGATCAAACTTTAAGCTGTCTCTCAATATATCACTTTGAAAGGTCGTATTTTCAATTTCCCCAGTGCGTGAAGGAAAAATTGCCTCTTATTAACTTCAGACATTTTTCTCTTTACTTTTCTGAAGGAATAAGTGTTAGAGAATGAAGGTAAAAGACAGTCTATTTCCTGGCTGTTGGAAGTAGAAGAAGAAAATAGAAGGCAGAAGGGACAGATTAAACCCAAAAAAGATGATGCAAGTCCTGCCAAAGAAAGAAAAAGAGAAATCTGAAAAATAAGCTGAGCTGCCAAAGATATTTGCCGCTTGAAAAAGCAATTGCCATTATTTAAGGAAATAGGGGAAGTCATGTAGTATAAAGGACCCAACAAACCACTGATATGTGGTCAGCTCAGAGAAGTCTGCAGTTTATTTCCTCTGAGCTGAGAGAACACAGACAAAAGTAAGGAATGGTTCCATTTCCTAAACTGCTGTGATTCTTGGTTGATGAATGTAGCTTTCACAGGAAATGAGAACACCGCTCACAACAAAGGTTAATGGAAAGTAAAATTCTTAAAGATTTTGTGTGGGATTATTTTCATAACATTGTCATAGCGCTTAC
The DNA here is from genome assembly GCF_000298275.1 of Orycteropus afer afer. Taxonomy (NCBI): domain Eukaryota; kingdom Metazoa; phylum Chordata; class Mammalia; order Tubulidentata; family Orycteropodidae; genus Orycteropus; species Orycteropus afer. Next base: position 6,997,434 of record NW_006921757.1, on the reverse strand, counting down.
ATTTTTTACTAAGTACTAATTTAAAATGTACATAGGATGGTAATTGAAAGGACAATGTATGAATTAGAAAAGGAGAACTTGAAAGATGTCAGGTGATTGGTGGAAGGGAATACTGTGTGATGTTTTTAAAGCAGAAATGTCAAAAGTTGACCTGTTTATATAATAATAGAGATCATAATAAATGATTTTTACTTACTGGAAAATTGCTTAGGCAGGAAATATTAAAATGTTTTCTGCAAAAGAAATGCAATGTTTAGCAAATTTTGTCATTCTATTAACATTTAACAGTGATAATGCCTCAGTTCAAAACCAGGAGATTTGACTTACAAGGCATGATTATCAGCCACAAAAAAAACCAAAGCAAGCAAACAAACAAAAACCCAGCACAACTAGACAAAAGGAAAGAAAGAGGATAATTTGGTAAAAGGTTGCATACAACCTTTTTCTAGAATCAAAAGATCTCCCAAGAAACAGTTCTCTGTTCTATTTATTTTGATTCTCTATGACCTTCCACAGAGCTCTGGTAGCGTAGTGCCTAAGGTACTTGACTGGTAACTAGAAGGCTGGCAGTTCAAACCCACCAGACACTCTTGGAAGGAAGGTTGGGCAATCTACTTCCATAGTGATACTGCCTTGGAAACCCAAGGAGGGGTCCCTATGAGTAGGGTCCAACTCAACAGCACATAACCACAACAACTGACCTTCCATGAACTCTGAAAAGCATCTAAAACTTTCTGGAGAAGATATCCAAAGTCTAATCTGACTAAGATGCCAGAGAATGTCCTAGTTTTGTTTCTCATCTGTGATACTACTTATGTTGTATTCAAGTCTTGATTTGTTTAAAGATCTCTCCCAACTATAGCAAGAGCTGGAAAGGACCTCCAAACCCAGAAGTAGCACAGCAATGTGGCTGTAATGAGAGGCCAAATTAATACTGCTAAATATGGCATGCCAAAAAGAACCCAAGCTCCAGGGCTACGAAAAGAACACTTAAACTTTCTTTTCCTTTCCCTCCTTCAACAGAAATTTGCACTTTTGAAAACTCAGAATGAATAGATACATAAAACCAAAACCAAATTGTTGCCAACTCGATTCTTACCCAGAGCTACCTTATGGGACAAAGCAGAACCGCCTCATAGGATTTCCAAGGCTGTAATCTTTACTGAACAAACATTGGTGGTGCGGTGGTTAAAGCACTTGGCTGCTAAGAGAAAGATGGGTGTTTTGAACCACTAGCCCCTCCACAGAAGAGGTGGCAGTCTGCTTCCATAAAAATTTACAGACTTGGAAACCCTATGGGGCAGTTTGACTCTGTCCTGTAGGGTTGTTAGGAGTCAGAATTGACTGGATGGCCATGGATAATCTTTACTGAAGCTGACTGTCATATCTTCTTCCTCATGGAGCAGCTGGTGAGTTTGAACCACTGAGCTTTCAGTTAGCAGCTGAGGGCTTAATTATTGCACTACCAGGGCTCCTTATAAATTTATAGAAAATATGTTTATATATATATATAAATATCATATATACAAATATATATTTTTTATTATTATGTCAGTTCTTGTGTTTTCTTATGATATCCAGAGCTTTAAGAAAAAGCACAAGAGAACATTAATAAACGGGGATGACTACCGGTGGCCAGGAGAACAAACCAGTCTGTCCTGGAAGAAGCACAGCTGGACTCCTCCTTGGAAACAATAGTGAACTTTGCCTCTCCCCCTTTTGTCATGTTGTTAGGAAGGACTAGTCTCTGAGAAGGATATCATGCCTGGTAAAGTGAGTTTCAGCGAAAAAGAGCAAAACCCTCAATGAGATGCATTAACACAGAGGCTGCATAAATGGGCTCAAGCATAGCAATGATTGTAAGAATGGTGCAGGACCCGGCAGAGTTTTGTTCATTTGTGCATAGGGTCATTATGAGCGAGTACCGACCTGATAGCACACAACAACCACCACCAGTGTAAATTCTACCACTTAAATAATATTACAAAACTATTTTCAAGTATTTATGATTATTTTGATCAATGGATGGTTTTATTCCTGCTCATAATATCTAGAAACAAATGTAGGCATAGTTCATTATGAGGAAAAGAGTTCCCAACAAATACATGACTAGCTGATTCCGACATAAATGGAAGCCCATAGGTGGCTAAAATATTTTATATCAAGTTCTTTAGTTGCAGAGTTCTTGGGGGGTGCACTTATACTCAGCTACCAACTGAAAGGTTAGCAGTTTGAGCTGACCTGGTGATGCCACAGAAAAAAGGCCTGGCAATCTGCTCAAAACCTTACGAAGTTCAGTTCTACTCTGTATCACGTGGGGTTACCATGAGCTGGAAGCCAGTGGACGGCAACCAGCTGTTGTTTTGTTTTCCTTCTTTTAGTACAGAGTCTGCCTCTCACAGGGATATTTTCTGTTTCTGGTCTTCTGCCCTCTTCTTCTTCTAGTTTCCCTGTGCTTTCTGCTTCTGCTCTCCCTACAGAGTTCAGCTCCGTTCTGGAGGGAAATTTCACTGAGGTAATGGCAGTCTGTTTCCCATGAGCAGACCTTACCATCTCCCACAATCATCCCTCAAAGCAGGAGGCTTCTGATTTCCAGTTTCTTCAGAATGAATTATCTACAATATACACACTTAATTGCATCTCCTGGCACAAATTCAATATGTTATTAAGCAAAGAACATCACTAACTTACCAAAGGCCCTTCTCCACCGCAGTAAAGAGCAAATGGAAATAAAGGAGTGAGAGGGAAGAGAAAAACTTGGTTTAACCAACAATTTTCCTCCCTCCTTACTTGGGTATTGGCTTTTAAGTAGTTTAGTCAAGTTGTAGGCTCTTTTTTCCAAGTTTATTTCAACTTTGAATTAAACTGCTGTAATTTCCTGTGCCATATGAAGGGTGGAGAAAGAGGGACTAAGTATTAAAAAAAAAAAAAAATCAATCAGTTCAATCAAAAATCATTCATTCTTGTTCTTTATTACCATGGCAAGAACCTGATGTTATAAAATCTGGTTTCTAGTTTTACTTTCACTACTTAATAAAGTGAATGGAAGAAATGATGATGTAATAGACCTGACGAGAAGATTTCAAAGGGCAGTTTGAGAAGACAATGTAAAGTATTGTAATCAATTATGCAAAGACTTGGAGTTGGAGAACAAAAAGGGAAGAAAACACTCAGCATTTCTCAAGCTGAAAGAACTGAAGAGAAATTCAAATCTTGATTTACAGCACTGAAGGATTCCATGGGCAAAACATTGGACGACCCAGAAAGCTTCAGGGGAAGATGTAAGGAATACACAGAATCACTACAAAAAGAGAATCGGTTGATGTTCACCCATTTCAGGAGGAAGCATGTGCTGAAGACTGAAGGGATCAAGGGAAGTCCAAGCTGCTCTGAAGGCACTGGTGATAAACAAGGCTTCAGCAATAATTAGAATAAAAATTGAGATGTTTCAACAAGTAGATGCAACACTGGAAGAGCTCGTTCATCTACACCAAGAAATTTGGTAGACAGCTACCTGCCAACCGACTGGAAGAGATCCACATTTGTGTCCATTCCAAAGACAAGTGATCCAACTGAATGCAGAAATTATCAAACAATATCATTAAGATCACATGCAAGTAAAATTTTGCTGAAGATAATTCAAATGGTTTCAGCAGCACATTGACAGGAAATTGCCAGAAATTCAAACTAGATTCAGAAGAGACATGAAATGAGGGATATCATTGCTAATGCCACATGGATCTTGGCTGAGAGCAAATACCAGGAAGATGCTAACCTATTTACCTATTGTTATTATTATTTTTTAAATAGAAAGGCATTCACCTGTGGATCATAACAAACTACATTGCACCTATGCACTCACTGCCATCCACTCAATTCTGACTCATAGACACCCTGTAGGGCAAAGTAGAACTACTTCATAGGTTTTCCAAGGCTGTAAATCTTTATGGAAGGAAATTGCCTCATTTTTTCCTGTAGAGCAGGTGGTGGGTTTGAACTTGCCAACCTTTTGGGTAATAGTCACCATACCACCAGAGCTCTTTGGACAACATTGCAAAGAATGGGAATTCCAGAATACTTAATTGTGCTCATGTGCAACCTACACATAGACCAGGAGGCAGGTGTTTGAACAGAACAAGGGATACTGCATGGTTTAAAATCAGGAAATGTGTGTGTCAGTTGCATCCTTTCACCATACCTATTCAATCTCTATGCTGAGCAAATAATCTGAGAAACTGGACTATATAAAGAAGAATGCAGGATGAATATTGGAGGAAGACTCATTAGCAACCTGCAATAGGCAGATGACACAACTTTATTTGCTGACAGAGAAGAAAACTTGAAGCATTTATTGATGAAGATCAAAGACTACAGCCGTCAGTATGGATTACACCTCAACATAAAGAAAACAAAAATCCACACATCATCATGATAAATGGAGAAAATATTGAAGTTGTCAAGGATTTCATTTTTCTTGGATCCATAATCAAAGCCCATGAAAACAGTAGTCAAGAAATCAAATGACATATTGTATTGGGGAAATATGTTGCAAAAGACATTATCATGTATTAGGAAGAAGTCAGTCACTTTGAGGACTAAGGTGTGCCTGATATTTTCAATTGCCTTGTATGCATTTGAAAGCTGAATAATGAATAAGGAAAAGTGAAGAAGAATGGATGCATTTGAACTATGGTGTTGGCAAAGAATATTGCATATACCATGGACTGCCAGAATAAGGAACAGGTATGTCTTGAGAGAAGTACAGCCAGCTGCTCCTTAGAAGCTATGATGGCAAGACTTTTTCTCACTTACTTTGGATGTATTATCAGGAGGGACCAATCACTGCAGAAGGACATCATGCTTGGTAAAGTAGAGAGCTAGTGAGAAAGTGGAAGATCCTCAATTTGATGGATTTAAACAGTGACTGCAACAATAAGCTCAATCATAGCAACAATTTTGGGGATAGTGCATGACAGGGGAGTGTTTCATTCTGTTGCACTTAAGAGTTTTTATGAATCAGGAATGACTAGCTAACACCTAACAGCAACAACAATTATCCTCAACTTTTCTGTTACTTCTTTAAGATAATTGAGAAAATATTACTGCCTATGTATTTCATAGGGTGGTCATGAGGATGAAAAGAGATAGTATATGAAAAAGTACTATGAAAGTGTAAAAACAAACAAACACAAAACCCATCCTATAAATGTGGAATATCACAGCCTCAAAATAAAGCTTCACATAATTTCCCCCCTTCTTAATCTACATAGTTTGAGGGCCAAAGACTACTAGTGATATACTTAGTATTCAATCTCCCTTTTCTTTTCCTAGAAATGATCTCTGATTATTTGGGGACAGCAATGTGCCCAGCTGAAAAATCACCTTCCCACACTCCATTGCAGATAAAGTCTGCTTTGTGTCCCAGTTTTGACCAATGAAGATAGTAGCAGTTACTGAGTGAGGCCTCTAGGAAATCTCCTTAGAAGAAGGAGTGATTCCACTGGCATGTGCCTTTTGTCTTCTCTCCTCCTCCATCTTGCATGGAATGAGGATGCATATGGTAGAATCAAAGTAGCTGTCTCATGACTTTACGGTAACCTAAGCCTGAAAACTGCCAGAAAGAGCAACACAATGGGAAGACCTAGAGTTCCTAGGTCATTCACCACATGCTGTGGTGCAAACATCAAGTCTTGGAAGACCCAGTGCCACACTTATTATGTGTTATGAGAAAAAAAAAAAAAAAAAAATCCCTATCTTATTCAATATACTGTTTCGTGCACAGAAAATTCTTGTTATTTGTTATAGTTATGTTCTATAAAGTTGTCACAAACCCTAAACTAGCCAATATTGAACCATTGCTTCCAGGGGAAATAGAGGATTAGGTTATGACTCTCTTGTCACAGCATTTTTGTCAACCAATCAATACATAACCTTGTTTTATGTGTGCTTCTGTTTAAAGACATCTTATTTAATATATATTGTAGATTCATTAGTATTGAACTAATAGGCAACAGCACTATAACCACGCCTGAATGGAGCTTATCTAACACATGTGTTTTCCTCTGAGGCATGTCACAGCTTTCTTGTTCTTAGAAGCAGCAGACAGCCCTTCAGCATTACTCTTGGGAGCCATTTTAGACACTAAAATCACCAACGAAAAGCACAAAAATGAGAAAAATATAGCATTATACAGTTTGTGAAGGGAACACATGTTTACAATATGAGAGCTGAAATAAAAAGGCAGAGTGCTGCCTTGTTCAACTTCAGCTGGAAACAGGCACATCAGGTTTGATTTTTTTTTTGCTACTTTGCATGTTTGCCAATGACTATGAAAGCACTGTGAGTTTTGATTTTCAGATAAATTTTCATGAGTAGGCAAATTTGCAAATATGAAATCCATGAATAATACAGATTGGCTGTATTTGTTATCACAGCCAAGGCTGTTTCTAACTTGAACAGGATAATTATAATATTTACGTTTTCTATTGGTTGCCTGATTTTAATTACTCAAATGTTCAGTGGTACTATTTGATAGTTCTACTGGCACATCATATGCATCTCATACGTTCCACCGGCATTTTATATGCAGGGACTCTAAAATTCAACTCCTCATTCTCAGAGAATGACTTTTATGCTTTTATTCTTAAACTCAGTGCATGATATCATTACTCTCTTAGTTAAACCAAAATGTGAATATCATCCTTTTACCTTCTTTGCGGTATTAATTCTATTTTCTTACTATCAATTCTCTACTCAGTACTAGGCCTTTAAATACTCCCTGTCCTTCATACAGACCTTTGTGACACTATTAACTGCTAAGATGTTTCTAAGCTACATGCCATTCAGTAGCTTAAAAGCCTTGACAAGCTCCTTAAAACTTAGAGAAGTGCATCTTTACCTTTCCCCTTATCATAGTACACATAGAAAAAACATGTCAATGTTGAGGTAAATGGATGAGACTACTTGCCCAGCATTACCAGCTTGGGAACTCTGATTACCCCACAGTCACTCCCAGAGCTGAGTGCTTCATGGAATGTACACTTACAACAGATTCGGCCTATCAGCTGTCCATGGCACAGTGTTTGGGAAACTTTGCTTTAGAGTTGTTGTTGTTAGTTGAGTTATGACCGGTAATGATCCCATGTACAACAGAACAAAACACTGCCTGGTCCCGTACCTTCCTCAAAATTGCGCTATGTTTGAGCTCACTGTTGCCACCACTGTGTCAGTCCCGCTCACTGACAGTCTTCCTCTTGTGCACTGATGCTCTACTTTATCAAGTGTGATGTCCTTCTCCAGGATCTGGTCTCTCCTGATAACATGTTCGAATTGCAGAAGACAAAGTGTCACCATCTCCTTTTCTAAAGAGGATGCTGGCTGTACTTCGTCCAAGATAGCTTTGTTCATTCTTCTGGCAGTTCATGGTATATTCAACATTCTTTGCCAACACCATAATTCACATGCATCAATTCTTCTTTGGTCTTCCTTATTAATTGTCCAGCTTTCAGATGCATATGAAGTGATTGAAAATACCATAGCTTAGGTCAGGCACACCCTAGTACTCAAGGTGACATCTTTGTTTTTCAATAATTTAAAGAGTTGTTTTGCAGCAGATTTACCCAGTACAACATATTATCTGATTTCTTGACTGCTCTCATTGGTGTTGATTGTGGATCCATGTAAAATGAAATCCTTGACAACATTGATCTTTTCTCCATTATTGTGATGTTGCTTGTTGGTCCAATTGTGAAGATTTCATTGTTGATGTCAGATGGATCTTGGCTAGAAGTAGAGAATACCAAAAAAGATGTTTACCTGTGTTTTAGTGACTATGCAAAGGCATTCTGCCATGTGGATTCTAAGTGATTATGGAAACCATTGCAAAGAATGGGAATTGTGCTCATGTGGAACCTGTACATAGACCAAGAGGTAGTCTTTTGAACAGAAAAAGGGGATGCTGTGTGATTGCAGTTCAGTGAATTACTTGTTATAGCTTTTCTAGCCATAGTCTTTGTAACTCTCACTGGTACTGAGTGGGACCATGCAAATAAGGTGTTTAAAACTCTGATGTTGGCATTGGTTAGTTTTGTCACTCTGCTAGGCTTAAAATGACACCCCTAGAGGTAGAGAAGGGATCTCACTACCATTAAGAGAAAAGGGGTAGAGGTGAAGGGGAACTGTCCTTGGACTCGAGATCCCTGAGCTAGACCTCCTTGACCGAGAGATGCACCAGTGGAGAGACGTCCAGTGGAGAGATGCCACAGTGGAAAAATGGTGGCAGTGGTACCAAGAGGCACTAGACAGAGCGGCAGGCTTACCTGGCCTACAGAGGCAAAGGTCAGGCCGGAAGGCCAAGGACCAGAGGGACATGTCAGGGTACAACAGACTGTCCTGATCGAAGAATTGTATCCCGAGCATGTTCCTGAAAGTGAATTGTAGCCTGTTACTTCCCTAATAAATTCCATAATCGTGAGTATTGTCTGTGAATTCTGTGTGGCCACTGCAATGAATTAGCGAACACAGCAGAGAAATACTGAGTACTGTGGGAGGGACGGTTGGCGTCAAAGTTGGTAAAAAGACTGGAGGGTGGCAGCATGTCTAGCCTCATAGGAATAAGCCTTGGGCTGCTGATGGTGATTCTGTCCTCCTCTTGTGAAGTTATAGGAGGTCAGAAGATGCTGCCTCCATGTCCTTTTTGCAGTGATTTAAAATCAGGAGAGGTGTGTCAGGGCATATCCTTTCACCATCCTTCTACAATCTGTTATACTGAGTAAATAATCTGAAAAGCTAGACTATATGAAGAATAATGTAACATCAGGATTGGAGGAGGACTCATTAATAACCTGCAACATGCAGATGACATGACCTTGCTTGCTGAAGAAGTCTTGAAGCCCTTACTGATGATGATCAAAGATTCCAGTCTCCAATATAGATTATACCTCAATATCAAGAAATCAAAAATCCTCACAACTGGATCAATAAGCAAACTGCCTTAGAAGATATAAAGTTGAAACATTTTAATATGCATACAAAGCTCTCCAAGGATTCAGTCTTCATCTTCTCTTCCAACAGTGGCATTGCTAGACATGTGTGGGGTATGTGGAGTGCACTGGAAACACTGTCAGTGGGAGTGACACTAAAATTATTGTCTATAAAATTTTATGCAGTGTTCCAGCAGAAATTATTATTATTTTTAATAAAAATATCCCTGTTGTTAGTTGTATAAAAACAAAAATATTTTTCATAAGCCCAAATTACACATGTCATGTACCTACAAAGCTAAAACTCTTTGCTAATTTTTCTTTTTGTACCTTCTAATGAACTCAGATCAGGGCTGTTATTATCACCCAATTACACTGATTCTTCATATCATGTGATTTCATCTGCATGCGCTGCAAACATGCACTGTTGTTTTGTTGCTGCTGGTGTTTTTATAGTTGCTGATTTTGTCAAAAGAGCTCTGGTAGCGCAGTGCCTAAGGCACTTGACTGCTAACAAGAAGGCTGGCGGTTCAAACCCACCAGCAACTCCGCTGGAAGGAAGGTTGGGCAATCTACTTCCCTAATGATACCGCCTCGGAAACCGAAGAAGGGGTCACTATGAGTCGGGTCCAACTCGACGGCACCTAACAATGACAACAATGATTTTGTCAAATTTTCTGGTGTTTTAGCTACAATATTGTGGTAATTAGTATTTGTGAGCCTATATCAATAACTTTTTTGAGAATGAAGTAGTAATTAAAGGAAAAGACAGAGAAAAATAAAAAGAAAGGCATCGACTTAGTTACTAATAATGTAACCAATCATGTTGTAATTCAATGTAGAAAGATTTTACAAAACAATTTTGTTGTTAGTACTCATATAATCTAAGAAATATTGCATTTAAGCAAATTACAACTATGTCATCACATATTATTCTATGATTAAAACTGATAATAAAAATTGCTAAGGTTTCCGAATGGGAGAAGGTCCATTGGGAGGGGTGACACTGTGAGTTACTGCACTGGGTGACACTAACCCTCGGGATAACACTGTCTTCCAACCTTTCCTCAAATTGCATTATTTTCTGCTCCTTCTTTCACCCTCTCCAATCCTTTGACCATTTTACACACACACACATATAAACATGTATAAAACTTTTTCTGCCTCTACTGAAAATTTTCTCATGGAAAATATGCCAAATGTTCCATCATTCTAGCCTTTACTTGTTTGTATCAGCCTCATCTCTAATGCACATGTTGAGGATGAACTCATGCTTCCAAGTGTTATCGCCTCTATTGAAGTCTTTGTTTCTCCCATAGACACAAGTGATCTGTTCCCTTTGAATATCCATTCGCCCATGTTAAGAATTCTGTACCAATTCAATCCTTTTTTTTATTAACATATCTTTATTTCTTACTAAATTATAAACTACTAGAAGTCAGAGATCATGTATAATTCCTTATATACTCCCAGTATATACATATAGGACAGTATTTGACTCATGCTTGGAAGGAAGGTTGGGCAATCTACTTTTGTAGTGATACCATCTCGGAAACCCAAGGAGGGGTTGCTATGAGTCGAGTTCGACTTGATGGCACATAACAACAACAACATAAACTTGACTCATGATAGATACTCAATAAATATTTGTTGGCTTAAAATGCTTTTGGTAAAACGGTCCTAAAACTTATTAGACCATACTTCTAGATCCTACTGCTAGAATATTTACAAATTCACCCTGCTCAAGCACTTAGTGCTGGATAAAAATAAAATGAAAACCCAAAAATGTATTTCCAAAGTTTCCAGGTTCCTATAAAATGGTGAAACCATTATGGAAAATGGTATAGAACTTCCATAAAAATCTGGAAATAAAAATACCATATGATCCAGCAACTTCACGACTAGGTATATATCCTAGAGAAATAAGAGCCACACACCAACAGATACATGGACTCCCATGTTCATCACAGCACCATGCACAATAGCAAAAAGATGGAAACAGCCTAAGTATCCATCAATGGATAAACGGATCAACAAATTATGGTATGTACACACAATGGAATACTTGTTGTTGTTGTTGTTGTTATGTGCCGTCGAGTCGGCCCCGACTCATAGCGACCCCTCCTTGGGTTTCCGAGGCAGTATCACTACGGAAGTAAGATTGCCCAACCTTCCTTCCGAGGAGTAGCTGGTAGGTTTGAACCGCCAGCCTTCTGGTTAGCAGTCAAGTGCTTTAGCCACTATGCTACCAGATGGAATGTTAAAACTCGATGAATCTGTGAAACATTGATAACAATGGATAAAGTTAGAGGCCATTATGCTAAGTGAAATTATTTAATCACAAAATGACAAATATTATATGTAAAAAGTCAAGAAAAGGGTTTCACACAAAAAGAAATATTCTTTGTTGATTACCAGAGGTGGGAGAGGAAGAAATGGTAAACCACTAACTAGAGGGTAGACACATATTAGCTTGGGTGAAGGGGAAGGCTAAAAAAAAAAAAGGAAAAAATTTCATGCCAGTAACTGGGAGTTACTCAGACTTGCCTGTTTGCTGTTCTGGGCTCATGAACTCCTATCAGCCAGGAAGAATGAACTAGTGAAGAGGAACATGGGGAACCTTGGGGGAGATGTTCATGTCTCCTCATAGTGTCTGTCTGAGAGACTGGGGAAGGCCAGGAAAGCACAAAGCCTGGGTTCTAGAAGACAGATTTCAAGGAGTAGATAGGAAAAGAGCTGTGATTTCATGCTTTGGATGGAGGATCTTGGTATCATAATTGTGCTTGTATAAAAAGAAAAGATTCAAAACAAGGAGTGAATGGGAGGAAACAGAAAAATCAGAGCCTGGCAAACTGAAGAGGGCTCATACCTTTAAAAGGCCATATACAGAAAATGGAAAAGAGATTCAGAATTGCAATTAATTCTCAGCAGTTGGTTGGAATCTGTAAGAATAAAGAAGAGTAAGAAAGGGCTTCTGATTGGGGCTAATGGTTCATTGTTTGAGGTGCCAGACAGAAAGCACAGCTTCTGAGCGCCCGTCCTCCAGCGTGCCTCTGTGCTCTGATTGAGAGGAAGAGAAAGGAAAAAAAAAAAAGTTCAGTTTCCTGATAATCGAATCTGACTCATAGCAACCCCTCCTTGGGTTTCTGAGGCAGTATCACTATGGAAGTAGCTTGCCCAACCTTCCTTCCAAGGAGTGGCTGGTGCATTTGAAGCACCAGCCTTCTGGTTAGCAGTCACATGCCTTAGGCACTATGCTACCAGAGCTCCTTTCCTGATAATAGCACCATATTAAACAAAACCAAAACCAAACTCACTGCCATCAAGTTGGTTCCAACTCATAGTGACCCCTCCTTGGGTTTCCAAGGCAGTATCTCTACAGAAGTAGATTACTCAGTCTTCCTTCTGAGCAGTGGCTGGTAGGTTTAAACTGCCAATAAGACTAAAATGTTATATTGGGAATAGCTGTTAAACAGTTTTGGCTTTACCACTCTGGTTATAGATATAAGCATAACATGTTAAACCACTTGGCTCTTGCTTAACAGCTGTTCAGCTGTCTTACAGATCTATATGACCTTGGTATTGAGTATTTGTGGAACACCATGGGCTTTGCTATTGACATTTTATAATGTCATTTGGCAGCACTTTTTAAGTCTTAAGTACATTCCAGGAACTATGATGGGTTTAGAACCAGTGTTCAGTTAAAAGGAATTTGATAGGTCACAGAAACATCTGCTCATTTTTCATGAAATAGCTGCAAACAAGTGACTTTTTCTTCTACTGGATTCTTTCCAAATAATTTGCAAGGAGAATCCTAAATGCTACCTTTCATTAAGATAAGGTCTTCTATATCCCTAAAGAATATGAAAGTTCAATGCATCAAGGTACAAGTATCTTCTATGGATTTGCTATTCTTATAAGTGATTTGCCATTAAAAAAAGTCCTTGCTGAGGGGAAATTGGCAACTTCCATCAAAATTTAGAGGAGTTCTTGTGGTTCAGGGGCTAAAGCATTTAGCTGCTAACCAAAAATTTAGTGGATCCAACCCACTAGCTGCTCTGCAGGGAAAGGTGAAGCAGTCTGCTTTTGTAAAGATTTAAAGCCTCGGAAACCCTATGGTTCTACTCTGTTCCATAAGGTCATGATGAGCTGCAATTGACCAAATGGCAGGGGTTGTTTGTTTGTTGGTTTGTTTGTTTTGGGATCAAAATTTAAAATATTCTCTCTTTAATCTAGAAATTCCATTTGATATGAGAAATAATATATATCAAGGATATCCACTAAAGTTTGTTTGTACTAGCAAAAGTAGGGAAATAACTAAATGTTGTTTAATAGAGGACTGATTAAATACATGTTTGGCATATTTACTTTTATAAGACTTCTAAGATATGGTATTTGGTGAATAAAACAAGTACAAAGAGTGTGCATGGTATTATGAAATTTATATTAAGAAGCAGAATATGTATACACTGTTTGTAAAGGAATATCAACCTAGAAGGGGCAGGAGGTAGACAAGGCCCCAGTCCCCTAGAACCAGGAAAGGCAGGGAGCAGCCGGGGACCAAAAGTGGCAGGTTCCAGGTAGGAATTA
>NW_006921757.1:6982498-6983073 GCF_000298275.1 Orycteropus afer afer | reverse complement strand
TGACAATTTGAAGAGGAATGGCATGGCATTCATCATCACAAAGGATGTTTCAAGATCTGTCCTGAAGTACAATGCTGTAAGTGATAGGATAATATCCATATGCCTACAAAGAAGACCTGTTAATACTACTATTGTTCAAATTTACCCACCAATCAGGAAAGCCAAAGATGAAGAAATTGAAGATTTTTACCAACTTCTGCAGTCTGAAATTGCTCAAATGTGCAATCAAGATGTGTTGATTATCACTGGTAATTGGGATGCAAAAGTTGAGAACAAAGAAGAATCACTGGTAGTTGGGAAATTTGGCCTTGATGACAGAAATAATGCTGGAGATCACATGATAGAATTTTGCCAGACCAGTGATTTATTCATTGCAAATACCTTTTTTCAACAACACAAATGGCAGCTATACACGTGGACTTCACCAGGAAGTCAGATTGACTACATCTGTGGTAAGAGGTGATGGAAAAGCTCTATATATTCACCCAAAACAAGGCCAGGAGCTGATTGTGGAACAGACCATCAACTGCTCATATGCAAGTTCAACTTGAAGTTGAAGACAATTAAAACAAGTC
>NW_006921757.1:6953908-6980741 GCF_000298275.1 Orycteropus afer afer | reverse complement strand
ATTATTTATAATTTTGAACCTTTTGAAGACCAAGAGCAGGTATTATCTATTTAAAAACCAAACTCACTGCTGTGGAGTCAGATTCGACTCTTAGCGACTCCTCATTGGATTTTGGAGGCAGCATCACTGTGGAAATAGATTGCCCAATTTTCCTTAATAAACAAATAAGGAGAATGAATTTCAAGGAATCATGTTCTTATTCCAAAAAAAATGTAATTCATTTAACAATGGCAAGGTCTCAACTAGCAAGTTTTGCCAGGCTACACAGAGATTTTATGGAAAATGATCAAGGATACTAAAAATCGTTTCTAATCAGGAGTCCCTGCTCTTGTATAAATATGATAACTATATTTTCAATTTAAGTTTCTATTACTTTATTAATCCTACTAATTTGGAATGTAATATATAGCCTTCTACCTCAGGAGGAAGGTTGGGCAATCCTACTTCTGTAGTGATACTGCCTTGGAAACCCAAGGAGGGGTCGCTATGAGTTGGGGCCAACTCGATGGCACATAACAACAACAATTTATTTGTAAATATGTGATTTCTTTATGAAACAAGATGATAAGTATCTTCAGGTCAGTGACCATATTTCGATTTTTTAATGCATACAAACATCTACCAAGTTTCTCATATATGGCAAGAGGCCAAAATGTATTTATTGATTGGACAAGAAAGAGAATGGTAATGGGGTTTAACATGCTTAGTAATTCCTACCTATAGCAGCATGGGATCAAAATCTAGTAATTTATTTCAGTGCCTGAAAATAAAAACTTAATATGTGCCACCTTTTAAGCAATTGAGTGATCTTAGAGAGAGAGAGAAAGAGAGAGTTATTACCTATTAACAGGATTTATTGAGTGTACTCTTCAAACAAGCTTCTATATATATCCATAAAACTATGAAATAAAGGTGGAATTCTTGCTATTAAGTTTTATAATAAAAGTTATGTAGAAGCAATCATAAAAGCAAGCATTGAATATAATCACACACATACACCCCACTGCTACTCGTCTAGTTTGGGAAGAAGAATGAGCTTAATGTTCCTCTTAGTTTAGTGTATTTTTCTTAACATCCTGTCATTACTCTCCATTCTGTATAGCTATTTTTAATGATGTACTGGAAATTTTGAAACTTCTCAATAAATGCTTCCTGAAGGACAGCATATGTAGGAGCCATTCTTCCTTGAGATTTGAGACTTGAGAGTCAGACAAGTCTTTTTGGGTAATCCCTAGAGGAACTGATTTACAGGAGTTAGTTTGCATGAGACCTTTTGTTTAGGACAATGGAGGAGGAAGTCTCCAGTGACAGGAGGGAAAAGGAGGAAGGAAAGGAGAAGAAGGAAATGAAGGGGACTGTGCAATGTGTGTCTCCAGACAAGCTTTCTATGGGAAGAGGAGTGGGCGCAGCAGGATAACCAGAGTTTAGGAAGAACATGTGAGATGGGGAGTCACAGCACTACGAGAATATGAGTGGTTAGTGGTTCCAGTGATCCCATCTCAGGGAGAACTCAAGAGGAGGGAATGCCGCAGTAGAGCAGGGACAGTGACACCTCATAGGAATAGAATGGTTTGACTCGTGGAACGCCTTGAAATAGTTGATGACAACCTTCAGGGGCTAAAGTTTTAGTTGATGGGGACAAGAAGTTATGTGAATTACAGACAGTCTTGGGTTTATGAACAAGTTCCATTCCTAAGTTTGTCTTTAAGTTGCCTTTGTATGTAAGTTGGAAGAGATAGGTATGGTAACATCAGTTAGTCAAATGTTTGTCTTAATATCTAGTATATGGTGTACATTTCTGTGCATAAAGAACATTAAGGAAACACTTTCAGACATACTCAATCATCTTTAACATAATAATACAGTAATAATAATGATAACATTTTGATGCACATTGCAAAGTAGTGTGCATTTTTTATTATGAACTATTGTATGGACCTCGAATTTTTAATATAATAGGCTTTATAGGAGTTTACAGGTTGTGAACAATTTGGCCATTCATAACCCTAGGACTGCCTATATTACCATTACTCTATTCTCATCAAAATCACAGACTGCATGTTTATACTTAAATGCATAGAGGCATACTCAAACATCCATGAATGAATTTGAGAAAGAAGGAGTGGCTGGTGGGTTTGAACTGCCAGCCTTCTGGTTAGCGGTCAAATGCCGTAGGCACTACGCCACTAGAGCTCCTAGCATATATCTGTATGATGTCAATAACTCTTATTTTTAATTTAAAAAATGTAATTTCAGCATGGAGTTAGGATAGGCATATAGCCATTCAATAAAATATTAAAGCATGTGATGAATAAATATCATCTTTGCAACTAAACTTCTAATTTTCCTTCTATAAATGTGTTTGTGCTCACCAGACCAGGTATAGTGATGAGTCCTGAGTTCTTTCTAGGTTCTTTTATTAAAAAATTCTAACCCCAGATCACACACACATACATACACATATTTACATATGTGTGCATTTTGCTTGTTCCTTCTCCAAAATAGGAATTTGTAACATTTATGATCCATGCTGAGTTCTTAGGTAAAATCCTCTTCACCAGTTGAAAAGAATTGCTTTTACAGCAACATTGTGTTTAAATTTTTTTTTCTTATTTAACCATCAGGTGTTCAATGTTTGCTTGAATCATCAAAAAATTTATTTCAGATGGCAACTGATATTTTGTCATATTAAAAAAGTAAGTTCTTAAGTTGACAGACATTCCACAGTAGGAGCAAAAGCTTGAGCTGACAATTATTTCCTGCACAGGCTTTTAATTACAGAGTCAGCATGCAAGTTTCAGAAGCCCCCAGGAGGCACTAGCTAACATTGACTGGCTTTAAATCCATTGCTGGAAATGTAACAGGAAGAAGTATGGCAATTACTGGGTTTCAGTGGGAACATGGAAAGTATATAAAACCATGAGTCTTAATTTCATTTAAAAATAGGCTATCACCTTATCTATTTAGCTTTATTATAAAATGGATTGCTATACACAATTAAAATTTTATAATAATTTTGGCTTAGAATGCATACACTGTAATATTCAGGATGCATGTCTGTTGCATGTGTTTTAGATATTTTCCTGTCTTCTTAAGCACAGTATTCAGAGCAAAATATAAACTTCTATTATGCAACCAGGATAAATTTCAGTTTTTGCAGTTTTACTGTTAATGAAAAAAAACGACTTTTTTTCTAGCTCTCTCTCTTATATCAACTGTTCTTTCTCAACATCAGTTTTAGCACAACAGTCCTGGTGGTCTTACTAAAAGATTGTTTTCTGTAATCTAGGGACACAGGTGACCAAGCTTGCTAAATTAAAAATAATAATAATAATAATTCCTTATCATAAAATCAATAGGTTTCTATCTGAGGCTCAAAAGATGGCCTTTTCCTTTGTGCACTTAAGCATTTTATCATTGCTGTTTTTATCAATTCACAAAATATGTACAGAACACCTATTATGTGTTAGGCATGGAGAAAGTTGCTGGAAATTTGTCCACTGGGTGAGTAGAATGATACTAATCTCAGATACTTTGGAAAGCAGAGAGGATGGGTTTTAATGTGCTGCTATAGGGTATGGCATAGTGCCTAAGTCATTTGACTGCTAACCAGAAAGTTAGTGGTCCAAATCCACCAGCCACTCCTTGGAAGGAAGATTGGGCAATCTACTTCCGTAGTGATACCACCTTGGAAACCTAAGGAGGGGTCACTGTGAGTTGGATCTGACTCCATGGCAGTGAGGTTTTTTTTTTTTTTTTTGTATAGGGTGTCCATATCAGGTGTGGCCAGCAACTCCTGTTTTTTTAAGGAGCTTCTAGTGGGTAAGACATTTGGTTGCTAACCAGAAAGTCAGCGGCTCAAACCTGCCAGCTTCTCAATGGGAGGAAGATGAGGCAGTCTACTTCTGTGAAGATTTACAGCCTTGGGAACCCAATAGGGGTCTCTCTGAGTCAGAACTGACTCAATGGCAGTGTTTTTCTTTTTTTCTATGTTCTGAAGTCCCTGCATGGCACAAATGAAAGGTTGGAAGTTCAAATTTAACCAGAGGCTCCTCAGAATACAGCTCTGGCCTCAGAATACAGCCCTGGCCATCAAATTCCAAAAAAGCACAGTCACTGAAAACTCTGTGGAGTGCAGTTCTCTGCTGAAACACATGGGGTCGCCATGAGTTGAGATCTGCTTGACAGCCAACTGTTTTTTTTTTTTTTTCCATCTTCTTCTGCACCAGCAGAGGATCAACCCCTGCCCCTCGACTTCTGTGGCATGCCACCCTTTGTACACCCTCTGACCCTCCTGGGTAATGTCTTGAGCTGCCCATATAAAGAGCTCCTTTCCACATTCAGTTTAAGGAATCGAACCTGTGAGCTTCACATCCAAAGAGAGATGTTTCAGTCTTAGGGCCTTTGTTAGGCTTGTCTCCCCCATATTCCTGCTCAACTTAAAGACCCTGATTAAACGTGGGTAGACCAAATTCAACACAAATACAGTAATTACAAACATGTGAAAGGAGATAATTTTACAGCATTTTTCAATCTGAAATTCTTCATAGAATAAAAAAAGATAAAACAAACAGACTTCCCAGATCCTACAGTTTCTCCTGACTCAATTTCCTCTTTCAGGAAGAATCAGTGATCCAAACACTGGTTGCTTCTAAAAGCTACTGGATTTGGGCTTTACTCCAACCCAATTATCTGAAAACCTCTAGGCACATCCCCTATTCATATTTGAAAAAAATCAAATCTTCCAGGTGATTGTACTGTATGGCTAGAGTTGACACAACTGAGTTAGAGTCATTTAAAAGACACAACGAATAGATACTGCTTTTGCAAAGACCAATTCCAAACAGCCAGTTGATACTAAATCTAATTTCTAAGATAATCTCAGTTAAACAGAAACTTGGACGAAATATGATTTAAAATAATCTGGAAAATTTGTAAGGCAAGGGCAACATATCAGGGACACACTCATCCTCCAAACGAACTAACCAGAAACTGCAGGATGTGAAAATAATGCTTCATATTTGGATACTTTAAGTATGGATTTAACTGCTAACCTGATGGCCAGCCACTCCTCCGAAGGAAGGTTAGGCAACCTACTTCCATAGTGATACCACCTCAGAAATCCAAGGAAGAGTTGCTATGAGTTGGATCCAACTTCACGGCAGTGAGTTTGGTTTGGTATTAATCATAGTCTCAGATTTTATTATTGAAAAATCCATTTAAATACCATTTGTTAAAGGCAACATATTTTTTGAAAGTCTACCATATGTAATATAAGAGAGGAAGCAGTCTATAAGCCTATCTTAAATTATAAATTAAATTGTGAAACTTTTGCTAAAAATAGTTTGGAACAGGAAAGCCATTGTGCAAGGCACCAAAAATGGATGTTCTGGACAGAAAAGTAGGTGAACTAGTTTCTACTTATTTTGATTCTCTTTTCTTTACAAAGTTTTCCTATGAGAAAAGAGGTAATATATATATACATAATCCAGGAAATGAGAAAGCTACAAAATTCCTTTTGACTAATACAGAAACTTTAAATGAAAGCATTATAACATTCTCCTCCAAGGTGCCTAGAATTCCTCAAAGAGGAATATGTCAAAATTTGGCAGTAAAAGAAAATAACTTTGTCTTCTTTAGAAGAGTCTATAATGTCTTCATTAGTTTATATTTAAAATATCACTTTATAATGCATCCAAATGACTTTGAATGTAATTTATTTACTATCTGATCAAATTTTTGGGATTTTGTTGGATAAAATTAAAGGGGCTACATAGATTTAAAAAAAAAAAAAAGAAAGAACTAGAGCCCAAGAATGCCCCAGATTTTTCATGTGAACAATAGTGTCTCAAAATATTTATGGTTGCAAGGAAAAGATGTGCTGGGGTGAACTCAGTAATGAGGCCTTATCTCGTGGACAAATGGCGAAGAATGGGGTTTCAGCAATGATCACAGCCAGCTGAGCAGCGGCCCTGGTGTCCAGAGCCTTCAAATGATCACCACCTACCACACAGAAATGGGGTGCAGAGTGGTTAAATAACCTGCCAGGGGCTAGCAGTCAGAGCCTGTCACCACTGAACTACACTCTTTTCTGGAATCAGAGAGCCAGTGAGTGTACATGGACACTAGAAAACCTAAATCCGGAATTGAATTTTATCATCTGCTTTGGAGCCAGACATGCCAACTCATAAATCTTCTCAATTAATTTTGCATCTTTGGACTTATTTTCCTTGCATCACCCTATGAACCCATTGCTGTTAAGTCAGTTCAGATTCATGGGTGCACCCTGTGTTACAGGGTAGTCATGAGCTCCACAGGTTTCCTTGGCTTTAGGGAAGCAGATTGTCAAGGCTTTCCCGCACAACGGGGTAGGTTTGAACCACCAACCTTTCCATTAGTAGTCAAGCACAAACCATCTGTGTACCCAAGGACCTTATTCCCTGAAATTTATTATTAACTACCAAAAAGAAGGAGAAGGAGAAGGAGGAGAAAATGGTTACTTTTAAAAAATGATTGAGTAAGGAGAAAATATTCTCATCCAGCCATGCAGGGGGGAGAGAGAGAGAGAGAGAGGCAGAGAGAGAGAGAGGCAGAGAGAAAGAGAAAGAATATTGGGCTTCTCCACATTGCTCAAAAGTTAAGAAAGGCTTTTGCAATTAACTTAAAAGAAAAAACAAACATACTGGCATCGAGTCAATTCTGACTCCTAACAACCCTGTAGGGACGGAGTAGGACACCCCACAGGGTTTCCACGGTTGTAAATCTTTACAGAAACAAACTGCCTCATCTTTCTCCCACTGAGTGGCTGGTGGGTTTGAACAGCAGAGCTTTGAGTTAGCAGCCAAGTGCCTTGACCACTGTGCCACCAGAGCTCCCTTGCAATTGACTTAGGACTCCAGATCACATATTTCAATGGGAGAATTCCAAGGAGGTTAGGCTGGTTTGTTTTAAAGAAAAACCATCAGGGCAAGAGATCGTTGTATGTCAGTCTTCTAAGTAAGAATTTGATGCAGCAGGGTGAGTGCCCAGAGGATAGCTCTTAGATTTGGATGAGGCTGAGCGGGAGCACTGAAAAGAAACGAAAGGCAGATGAGGGTTTACAAAGGACTGTGTGGAAACAGAGAAAGGGACCAATTTTGACCAACCGTGTCCAAAAGTAGAAATTTGAGGAGAAATATATAAAGAGTATTGTAGGGAACTTTATCTGTGCCCTGTGCCATGTAACTTCCTCCTCAGTGTCTTCATGAGACCTTTACTAAAACATTCTTTTCAGGATTCTCTGGCATATAAATGTTGTTATTGTTGTTGTTGTGTGCTGTCAAGTCGGATCCGACTCATAGTGGCCCCTCCTTGGGTTTCTGAGGCAGTATCACTACAGAAGTAGATTGCCCAACCTTCCTTCCGAGGAGTGGCTGGTGGGTTTCAACTGCCAGCCTTCTGGTTGGTAGTCAAGTGCCTTAGGAACTACGCTACCAGAGCTCCCTGGCATATAAATATATCCACATTTTTGCTGTAATACCATGTTGAGATCCCAAGTGGCCCAGTTTTATTGTGGATAGATGAAGTTTTGAGAAATATGGTTTGAGTTACTTAGATGCTATTCTCATTGAATCAGTTCCCTCCAATATCATATTTTCCAAAATACTTGACTTACGGTTTTCAGATTGTTGAAGGCAACCACTGTTAAGTAAGGGGGAAATTATGGAAACTAGTCTAAATAGAAGGAGTTCTGGTAGTGCAGTGCCTAAGGCATCTGACTGCTAACCAGAGGTTGGTGGTTCAAACCACCAGCCACTCCATGGAAGGAAGACTGGGCAATCTACTTCCGTAAAGATTTACTACCTCAGAAACCCGATGGGGGTCTCTATGAGTCAGAATCGACCCTATGGCAGTGGGCTTGGTTTGGTTTAGTCTAAATAGGGAGAATGCACTAATTGTAACCTGATGGACTAGACTGAGAATTCAGGATGAAATTAACCCTCCCATATTCAACAGAACTTTGTTATATTTTCTAAAATTTATACACTCAAGAAATATTCTTAATAGTTTACCTACTTGAATAACCAACCACTAAGACCCCTTTACAGATTTTCAGTGTCAATCTCACCCTTGTTCTTCTAATTATCTGAGCTCCTCTTCTTTTCAAAGGTGTAGTTGAATTTCTTATGAAATGTCATCTTGACAAATTTGTTTACCTTGAGGTACAAGACTATCTCTCCACTATGAGTCCTAAAGCAATTCCTGGAGGGTGTTGGTGAGGGAATCCCGGATTGAAGTGCACACAGAAATGAATTTAGTCCCTAGTCTCCTGGTCTTTGCTGATGTTGTCATTGCCTCCTGAATACACACAAAGTCATATTTTAACATTTCTAGTCTGTTTCCCCTGCCCCCCCACAGCAGAACCAGAAGATTTTTTAAAAATGCATTTTATTGAAATATAATTTATGTACAGTGAAATACACAAAACTAAAGTGACATGGGTCAATGCTTTTTTTTTTTTTTTTTTCAGTGACCCCTCCCCTCCCCTCTCAGCCCTGGTAACCAACAAAAAAAGTTCCCTTCCATATATAAACCTTTCCTTGACTTTTTACAATAATGAACTAATACTTTATTTGTCCATCTGTGATTGACTTCTTTCACTCAGCATAATGTCCTCCAAGTTCATCCATGTTATGTGGTGTTTTGCAGAATCGACATTATTCTTCAGGGTTGTAGAGCATTCCATTGTGTGTATGTACCACAGTTTGGTTATTCATTCTTCTGTTGACGTGCATGTACGTTGATTCCATCTTTTTGCTATTGTAAAAGAGCTGCTATGAACATGGGTGTGCATGTATCATTCTTGTCCTGGGTCTCACTTCTTTAGGATATATGCCTAGTAATGGGATTGCTGGGTGAAATGGTATTTCTAATTCCAGCTTTTTAAGAAATCACAATACTGTTTTCCACAGTGGTTGTATCATTGTACAGTCCCACCAGCAGTGTATGAGAGTCCCAATCTCTCCACATCGTCTCCAGCATCTGCCATTTTCTGTCTTTTGAACTTTGGCATTAGTGCTGGTGTGAGATGGTATCTCATTGTTGTTTTGATTTGCACTCTCTGGTGGCTAATAATCATGAGCCCTTCTTCATGTTTGTGCTGGCAGCCAGAATATCCTCTTTGGTGAAGTGTCCATTCATGTCTTCTGCCCATTTTTGAATTGGATTGTTAATCTTTTTGTTGTTGACGTGTTGGAATTTTCTAGAAATTTTAGAGATAAGTTGCTTGTCAGATATGTAATTATTGACAAGTATGAATTTGTTGCTGTCATTTTGTTACATGCTTTTTTTGTGGTGTTGATTTCTTTGTTCCGTACAATTTTCTGTGGTGAGTTCATTTTGTTTGTGAATCATGTTATCACTTCCTTCATTGCCACTGTTTTAATATTTGCTAAATATTTGTACTGGTCCTCTTTTTTCTTTTGATGTGAAGGTTCATAATTTTTCCTTGAGGTTACCCTGTGTTTTACAATTTCTTCCCAAGTTTAGAAGAGTCTATCTTATAGTTGTCTTGACTTCCCTACCATCTAGAAGTTCTGTAACTACACAGTTTTTTTTTTTTTCCTTTTTTTGGTTTGTAGTTGTCTTCATTTGTCAATTGATGTCTCTGGTTCCCTGTTTCCAGTCTTGTAGGCTTATTTACTTTGGATATTTCTATAACTGGGTTGGTTTCTGGGTTATGTCATCATGTGTGTTAATGGTCAGTTGTTTGCTGTTGATGGCTCACTGTCCAAAGGACTCCCTTTAGCATCTTGTAAGGTTGGTCTTGTTTTAACAAATTCCCTTAATTTCTGCTTATCTAGAAGTGTCCTAATTTTACCCAATATTTGAGGGACAATTTGGCTGGGTATATAATTCTTAGTTGGAAATTTTTGTCTTTCAGAGTTTTATATATACCATCCATTGTCTTCTTGCCTGCATGGTTTCTGCTGAGAAATCTGAACTTATTCTTATTGGATGCCCCTTGTAGATAACTTTTTGTTTTTCCCATGCTGCTTTTAGGATTCTTGTCTTTGGTTTTGGTGAGTTTGATGATGATACATCTTGGTGATTTTCTTTTGGGGTCTATTCTGTTTGGGGTTCATTGGACTTCTTGAATGGATATATTCTCATCTTTCATCATACCAGGAAAATGCTCTTCCAACAAATCTTTGACAATTTTTTCTGTAGTTTTATTTGTCTCTTCCTGTTCTGGAATTCTGACTACACATAAGTTATTCCTTTTGATGGTATCCTACATAAATTTTAGGCTTTCTTCATTTTGTTTTGATCTTTTTTTCTGATTGATCCCTTTCCAAAGAAGTAGTGAGGTATTTGTCTTCAATCTCACTAATTCTGTCTTCCATTGATTCAATTCTACTCCTTTACCCATTCAATGAGTTATCTATTTCTGAAAATTTAGTATTAATCTTCTGGATTTCTGTCTGTAGATTTTGTATCATTTCTAATTTTTCATTTATTTTGTCACTTTGTTCTTATATTTTTTTTTTTTCTGAAATTGTTCTAGGGTTTTCCTCTATGTTTTCCTTGATCTGTCTCTCAATTCATTGAAGGTATCTAAATATAATTCTTTTGGATTCCTTATCAGGGAGTTCCAATGCCACATCCCTTGGGGATGTGTTTTGGGTTTTTATCCTGGTCCCTTGTTTCTCCTACTTTATCTTGCTTCTTTGTGTGGACTGTAATGCTCTGTTATCTGCTAAGCATTGTGACATTTTTGTGTTTATATTTAATTGGTGATTGTACACTGGAGTGACTTGCCCACAATTTTTGTTTTCTTTGTATGTTATATACATACATGAATCTTAGGCTTTCTTCATTGTTTTGATCTTTTTTTTGATTGTTCCCTTTCCAAAGAAGTATTGAAGTATAGCAGGGTACTGTGCTGTGCTGCTCCATTTGCTAGTTGGCAGCACTTATATACTCACCACCTGTCTCCTTTCCTGATATCTGCATCCCATATGTCCCTGCCATCTTTGGCAAACAGAGCCTATTCTTAGGCCCCTGAAATCTGAGTGAGAATGCTGTCACTTTTAAATCCAAAATGGCCACTGCTTGTAAAAAATCAAAATGGCTTGCCCTCGGTCACTTTTAATATCCAAAATGGCTGCCATGTGTAAACAATCAAAATCGCTGCACCCTCTGGACAGCCGAAAGTCCGCAGCTCTGGTTGTCTCCCTTCTTGCTGTTTCCCTTCTTAGTCATAAGCCACCAGTGCAGTTGTCCCTGCAGCCCTTGGCAACCAGGGCTGATCTTTAGGGCAATTCTCAGGTCCCAACACCCCTTGGAAATATTCAGGCTGATGGTCCTGTCAGAGTAGTTGACAGTCCACTGCTCCAACCATCTTCATACTCACTGTTTTCATTCAGGTTTTTCCACTCATTGGTGCCTAATCCACTTCTGTATACTTCCTTCCAAAGCTCAGGGATCCAGGATTATCTTCTGTATCTCTGTCAATTGATTTCTCTTTTCTTTGTTGAAGAGGATCTGTGGAGCTTGCCTGCTTATTCTGCTATCTTACCAGAAGTACAGAACCAGATGATTTAGACAGTGCTATGTGAGATACTCGCAATGAAAATGTATAGGAAACTCCACTTCAAATTTACAGTCTGGAAATGAATTTTAATCACTCTGGTAGCATAGTGCCTAAGGCACTTGACTGCTAACCAGAAGGCTGGTGGTTCAAACCCACTAGCCACTCCTCAGAAGGAAAGTTGGGCAATCTACATCCATAGTGATACTGCCTTGGAAACACAAGGAGGGGTCACTATGAATCAGATCCAACTCAACGGCAGTGTGTTTGGTTTTGGTTTGTCCTCAGACATACAATTTATTTAGAAATTGGAGTCATTATTAGTGCTGAAGTCTATGACACTGGTAATTATACGGGGACCTTGTTAGTGGCTGAAACTAGGTCCCAGGGAGACTCACTGCCAGATCAAGTAGGTTTGGGCAACATTGCACGCATAAAGTGTTCACCACGAGCAATTTCACAGGTACAACTGCATCAGGGATTATGGGAGGAGACATTGCTTCATGGTTGGAAAATGCACTGGTTTGCATCAGGGCTTGCAGACCTTGGGAGCTAAGTAGGGACTTCACTTAAGAAGAAAATCAGCAGGATCTAGCATCAAGAAATATTTATGTCTACCTTTTTTTGGCTAACAAGGATGAGGGAGACCCTACGTGAGATGGATTGGCACAACAGCTGCAATGATGGACTAGAATATATCAGCAATTGGGAGGATGGCATAGTACCAGGCACTTATTCTATTGCACATAAAGTCACCATGAATCAGAGTTGACCTGACTGCAGCTTATCTTCCTTCCTTCCTCATTTCCTCCATCCCTCCTTCCCTCCCTCTCTCCTTCCCCCCTTCTGCCCTTCCTTCCTTTCTCCTTTTCATAGCACAGTGCCTGTTAATCATACACAAAGATAAAGCAAAGGGTGGAATTGATAAATTTACATGTTGAAATCATATCTGCCTGTCATCAGGAAGGTCAGGAAATGCTTTACTTACTAGAAATTTTTTAATTACACATGCAACTTATACAGTATATCTATTAGACAATGCTGGTCTAGGAGATAATTTAGTTAGGAAGATAAAGTCCATACACAAAAAAATGATGACGCTGTCTCTAATCAGATACATAGAAATTAGATTCTTTTTATTAGTATTTTATATTTGAGGGTTTTATTCCTTTTCTTTCTTTCTTTCTTTTTTAAATTATGTGCTTCTGCAAAAGAGCTCAAAAACCTAGTAGAACCAGATAAAACTTGTCATTGATAATTAACCACAGATTATTCTGAAGTTGGTGTAAGACACTGGGTTTTAAGGTTATCAATTTGGGCCACTTCAACTCTTTATCTCATGATCTCCAGCAGTCAATAAGGTTACTTCAACTTGTTATGCTTATTTCACATGGTTCTTTTAAATATATAATGAGCAACATTAACATGCTTTACAAAGTCAAGTGTTATATATGCTGGAACCTAATTCACTTGTCATTTGAAATAGAGTAAAATTTCTGTTTTTTTTTTTTTCTCTTAACTCTTTTACACTATCATTTACTTACTCAGCTGCCATTATATTAAGGGGGAAAATTTTCACCTGTCATCATTATGACTCTGTCCAATAAACAGTTCCAGAGCTAGGTTTTGCAGGCATTAATGTGAACTATTAAGGAGAAAATATTGAAGTAATTTAACATCTACTATTTGCTACATAAGGAGCTATGGTGGCACAGTGGTTAAATCATTGGGCTGCTAACCAAAAGGTTGGTGGTTGAAATCCACCAATGGCTCCATGGGAAAAAGATAAGTCAGTCTGCTTCTGTAAAAATTTATAGCCTTGGAAACTCTATGGGGAAGTTCCACTTTGTCCTATTGCGTCACTGTGAGGCAGAATCGACTCAATGGCAGTGGGTTAAATTTTGATTGGAGTGTGTCATTTATATTACTAGACACTGGAGTACACAAGGTACAAGATCTGAGTGATTCTTTCCCTAGATGGTCTAATAGTCCTGAGTATGGTTATTTCATTGTAGACAATTTTTCCCCACTTAATGTTCTGTTCAAGTTTGTTTTTTGCCCTTGAAGATTTTAGTTTTTTTAAAAAGCAACTAACATTAAGTTTACCCGGTAGGGGCTTCCTCTTTTGCCTATTTCAAATACCAACTCTTAAGTTTTCAATTTTGGGTACCCCAAGGGCAATGGGCTTGAGAAACTAATGGGTGGTGAGATGGCTCAGATAAATGGGGTTCTTAAAATCTATTAGAAATCTACTAGAAATGACTGGGACTGAAATTTCATGCTGAGAGTTCCCGTAATGACTAGGATATCCTGGGGTTACTAGTTTGCCAAATTGTGAGATGTTCAGGAAATTACCATCAGTATGTCTTGCTGTCTCTGGCAAGATGACAAGGTCATACTTTCACTAAAATAAGCTCTGTGTGGATACTTTTGCTGGGAATATTTTGTTCAAACTGATTTTCTGTTTCCATCTCCACAGCATGCCTTGGCCTGCACTATTTCCAGCAATACACACATTCATAAAGGACAATGCAAATTTGCAGCTGTAGTGCTTTGAAGTATAAAAGATATTCCAACCAGGTGCACAAAAGGTGGGAAAAATCTATAATAAGGTACCTAAATGTGATTCAAATCTGACTTACTCTAGGAATCCAAGTGCTTTATATATATCATCTCATTTACTACCATAAAACAAAGAAAGATAGTTTAGTTATTGCTGTCACAGTTTCCTAGTGTTTCTGTAACAGATATACCACAAGTGGGTGGCTTTACCTATATTTTCTTACAGTTCACAAGGCTGAAAGTCCAAATTCAGGGCACCAGCAAAAAGGGAAGACTGGTAGCATAGTGCCTAAGGCATTTGACTGCTAACCAGAGGGCTGGCGGTTCAAACCCACTAGCCACTCCTCGGAAGGAAGGTTAGGCAATCTACTTCCATAGTGATACTGCCTTGGAAACCCAAGGAGGTCGCTATGAGTCATGTCCAACTCGATGGCACATAACAACAAACACAATCTTCTCTGGGTAAATATCCTTGTCTCTCCCAGCATTCCTTGGTTCCTTGGCAATCTTCATGTCTATCTTCTCCATTTGTGCTTGCTTGTTTCTGTGCCCAATCTGCTCTTTTTATATCTCAAAAATCTTTAGGTTTAGGATGCAGACTACACTGATGGGGCCTCATTAACATAACAAAGAAAACTCTGTTCTAGATGGAATGACATCCACAGGTATAGGGTAAGGATTCCGAGACATAGTTTTGAGGAACACCTTGAAATCTATGACAGATTTCTTTTAAATTCTATTTCAGAAAACAAACAGAAAAGTAAATCACAAGACTTCTGTGTAAAATTGGATGGGAGATAATAGCATAGTTCTCAGCTTCACACTGAAAAGATCAAGAGAATATAAAATAGTATTAAGATCTATTACCATGTTAAAAACTAGGAAAAGGTGTCATCCATGTGGCAGATATATTGGATAAGTTCTGCTGGTTATAAATACACAATATGCCTTGTTATACTGAGAAACAGCAGCAAGAACAGGGAGACTATAAAGGAGACCTTAGAAGAACTGACCCACACATTCTGAGCAGTGGACACTATTTGAACTCTAAATAGCCAACACACAACACTCATATTTGAAAACAAAACATGAAGGCCCCAATTGACTTATACTTAGCAGAAAACTTGAGAATAACTAATACCAAGGAGAAATTTGACATGGGCTTAAGACTAAATAGGGTGTATGGTAACAACTATAAGTCAGAGCTGACTTGATGAGGAGATCTGATGGTTCAGTGGTGAAAAGCAATGGGCTGCTAACCAAAAGGCTGGCAGTTAAAACCCACCAGCTGCTCTGTGGAAGGAAGTTGAGGCAGTCTGCTTCTGTAAATATTTACAGCCTAGAAAAACCTACCATGCAGTTCTACTCTGTCCTAAAGGGTCACTACAAATCAAAATTGATTCAATGGCTGTGGGTTTGGTTTAGTTTTTAAGACTGAATAAAGAACTGACAAATAAATCCCAGTGGAAAACAGATGGCGGTGCAAACCCACCAGCCACTCCTCGGAAGGAAGGTTGGGCAATCCTACTTTCATAGTGATACTGCCTCAGAAACCCAAGAGGGGTCACTATGAGTCGGGGCTGACTCGATGGCAAATAACAACAACAAAAAATAAATAAATAAAGATTCACTCTGCAGAGAAAAAAACATACTCTGGAAAAAGATTATCTATATAGCATCTGCAGACAGAAACTTCAGAAAACATCTACTTAAATGTTCTCAAAACAAAAAACTTTTATGAAATTTGCTAAATAATAGATAAAAGAAATAATGATAATACAACTCCTGTTCAATTCTTTACTAGTAGAATGCAAGGACCCCTACTCAGGGTCACAAGGACCTGAGTAACAGTGTTATTTGGTGAATGAAGATCATAGAAAAATTTCTCAAATACAGAAGGATTGAGAGGGAATACCCTTCTTGTTGATGTCAGAGAGAGAGAAATAAAGATAAAAAAGTAAAGAATAGAGAAGTCATGGTCAGAAAAAAAAGATTGGACATAAAACTTAGATGTGTAATTAAAGCTAAATCACTGTATAAAATATACTTTTTAAATCAAATTCAAGAAATCTACAAAACACTACTTTGTTGTTGTTGTTGTTGTTATGTGCCGACCCCTCCTTGGGTTTCCGAGGCAGTATCACTACGGAAGTAGGATTGCCCAACCTTCCTTCTGAGGAGTGGCTGGTGGATTTGAACCGCCAGCCTTCTGGTTAGCAGTCAAGTGCTTTAGCCACTATGCTACCAGAGCTCCTACAAAACACTACTAGGACTAATAAATGAATTCTGCAAGATCACAGACTAGAAACTCAATTTACAAAAAGCAGCTTTGCTTCTATTTACTAGCAATGATGGATATAAAAATAAAATGAAGAAAATAGTTCTATTCACAATAGCATAAAATGGGATAAGAAGTTTAGAAAGAAACTTAACAGAAGAAATTCAAGACTTGTACACAGTCAGCTAAGAAAATCTAGGACTCTGTTAGGAGTGAAAGAAAAGGAATTTTATTGAGCAATTTTTTTTTTTTTTTTTTTTGAGGTAAAAATACCAAGCCCTTCATTCAAGTAGAGAGAGAGGTCTTTACACATAGAGAACAAAGGAATTGTAGGAGGTTAGTGACTGATTGTATATAAGATCAGCTTCAGCTTGAAGTCTTTTGAAATGTAAAGACTGGCTACTTGATTATGGTTGAATGAAATTACCACATAGGTGTGAGATGCCAGCCAGTTTAATTACTTGATTGTAGAATTGTAGTCTTTTGTTCACAATTGTAGTTGGTTCTGGGAACAAATTATTAGCACATTCTACCCTTAATGATTGACATTCTGTCAAATTTGGTTAGTTCTGAACATATTCTTCCCAAGAACAATCACATATATCTTGACACACTCTTCCTAAATAACTTTTGTCCTGACTTTTTGTTTCCTGAGAATGCATTTTAAATCCCATGTTCTTTGACTGAGATCAGCCTCTAGCTTGAAACTTTTTTTGTTTACATTTTCCATTTTTGATCAAGTCACAGCTATAGGGCACTAATCACCCACAATGGAGTAGCCTGTCTTTAGCAAGGACTTTTTCTGTTTTCTTGAGGAGCTTTGGTTATTAAAAATTATTTTCTCCATGTTACCAAGCTAATAGGCCTCATCTTCAGGGTGAGTAGGTTTCAAAGGGAACATCCTAACCTTTTTGGAAAAGGACACATTTGAGGAACATTTCTCATTCAGGACAGAATGATTGAAGTCTGGGAGACAAAAAGGGAGGTGATTAAACAATCTGGTCACTGGAGAAATCCTGTGAAACCAGCATGATTTTATGTGAAGTGTCAAATGGTTTTGAAGTAGAACAATTCATGAATAAAATGCATTGAACTAAAAAAAACTCCTGCATTTTATACTTATGATAATAGAAACAAGGAATATAAAGATTATATAATAAAGTAGCAATATTTTCCACCAACCACCTAAAGAGAAAAAAGCAATTACTTATAATTTCAGTGAAGAAAGGAACTAGATCATTAAGGTAAGATACTACATGTTGCATATGATCAACATAGACTGCACTATTAGCACTATTATCAGGAATATGCCCACAGCAATCATATTTTAGTGTGGCATGGGTACCTCTTTGGGCTGCAGTAAGAATGTCAAGGGCCTTTCTAATTTGGAATACCACTTTTCTCATCATCGTTTTCTGGTCTTGCTCTCTTAAACCTACAGACATTACCATTAAAGGGTAATTTGTACATATTTGTTGAATATTTCTATATGTTACATTATATCTTCAAGTCTTATCTGAGGTAGAAATACTGCTACTAAATGATCAAGCCAATGAGAAACACTGATCAAGACCATCAAACTCTTAATAGGGTTATATTACCAGGTAAAGAGAGTTCAATCAAACTATACCCTTGAATCCAGCGCAGACCCAGACTGCATCTTGTAATCTAGTCTCACAGAAGCCAGGGCCAAAGGTTGGTTCCATGGCCAAAAAGTGCTGTTTGGGCCTACCGAAGAGGTACCTGAGCATTGTAAACTGTCAGTGGTAAATCAATCATTAACTTATAAGGTTATAACTTCAATATGTTCAGACATTGGAAGCCATAAGATAGGTCTGGTGTAGGCTGGGTTATTCATATGCATATGGTTTGATCATTCTCAGCAAAGGGGAGGGACTTGTCTTAGATTCTCTGCTTGGGGAGTTAAGCAGATTAATCTGTCCCATAGCTGTTGATATGGCCCTAAAATACAAAGAGTGCTGTTTGTGGGTTTGGACAATTCTTTAGCTAGCCTTTGTTGGGTGACTTTATATAGTAAAATAAAGATTGTGTTAAGACTAAAAGTTAAGTTATGTCTTGTAATTTATTCAGATCCCAAAAGAAGCCATTTATCAACAGAAAATCTAGTGATAGTGATTTCCTGTAGCAATGAATTCTTTCTCCACTATTCTCGTATCCATAAAGAACAATTCAATCAACTTCCTGTAGTACAGAGACCTGCCAGGGAAGGCCAGACAGACTTGAGATAGGAAGAACACCACACATACAACAATTAAACTTTTTAAAATTGTGAGCATAAGCATCTGCCCAATCTAGGAAAACATTAGTAGGGATATGACTGTAACAAAGGTAAAAAGAAAAAAGATAAAGAAGGGAATTTTCAGGCCTAGTCCTAAGTCATTTGACTGCTAGCCAGAAGGCTGGTGGTTGAAACCCACCAGCTACTCCTCAGAAGAAAGGTTAAGCAATCTACTTCTGTAGTGCTACCACCTTGGAAACCCAAGGAGGGGTTGCTATGAGTTGGATCCAACTCGACAGCAGTCAGTTTGGCTTTTTTTTTTTTTTGGAGTTCTACGTCTTGAGTCAGCCATCTGCCTCAGATGTCATCTACTTCTGACCAGAGGGGTATTGAAAGTTAACCTCTAGTTCTCTGATGGATTGGCTAGTCCAAAGAGGATTCTTAGCATTTTGTGACAAATGTATCCAAAGTTTTATTCCCTCTTATTTGGCTGCACATGGATTGATGAGGAGTAAGCACATTCCTTTCCAATGAAGTTCTAATATGTCTTTTATTTAGTGTCTCTTCCAATATACATAGGCTTCTGGGATGATGTTAGGCAGACTTTAGGAGTCTAGTTTCTGCTTGTTAAAGTCTTCTCTAACCTGTGGAAGATGTTCTTTGGAATACTGGATTAATGACTGGCAATGCTTCAGTAATTCAGGTATGTATACACACACACACACACACACACACATATCAATGAATGAAATTTAGAGTCGAGAAATAAGCCTATAAGTAAATTTCAAAAGCATCAAGTTAAGTCAATGATGAAGATACTTTTTTTTTTTAAATAAATTATGGTAAGACAATTTGATATCTACATGCAAAAAGATGAATTTTGATCCTTATATCACATCTTACAAAAAACTAACTCTAAATTGAACATAGATCTAAATGTAAGAAATAAAAGTATGAAATTTTAGGAAAAAATGGAAAAATGTTATGACATTGGGTTAGGGAAAATATTCTTAGGTATGACACCAAACATATGATCCATAAAAGATAAAGTTGATTAAATTGGATTTCTTCACAATGAAAACTTCCATGCTTCAAAGGATACCATTAAGACAAACGAAAATTTGATCCATAGACTGGGAGAAGAAGCACTAACCGAAAACCAAACTCACTGCCATTGAGTCGATTCCGACTCATAGCAATCCCCCTTTGGGTTTCTGAGGTGGTAAATCTTTATGGAAGTAGATTGCCCAGTCTTCCTTTGGCAGAGTGGCTGGTGGGTTTGAACTGCCAACCTTCTGGTTAGTAGTCAAATGCCTTAGGCACTACACCACAGAGCTCCTTAGAAGAAGGACTAGTACCCAGAATATATAGTAAATAATTCTTGCAACTCATTGATAAGAAGACAAACTAGTTTACACATGAGCAAAAGATTTGAATAGATATTATATTTAAAGAGACACAGGAATGGCTAAAAAATACTTAAAGAGATCCTCAAAATTAAATTAATTAGGGAAATGCAAATTAAAACCACATGAGATATCATTTCACACCTACTAGATTGACTATAATGAAAAATACAGACAATAACAACTTTTGACAAGAAAGTGGAGAAACACAAACTTTCATATATTGCTGCTAGGAATGGAAAATGCTAAAGTAGAAAACAGGAGCTCTGGTAGCATAGTACCTAAGGCACTTGACTGCTAACCAGAAGGCTGGTGGTTCAAACCCACCAGCCACTCCTTGGAAGGAAGTCTGGGCAATCTACTTCCGTAGTGACATTGCCTCGGAAACCCAAGGAGGGGTCGCTATGATTTGGGTCTGACTCAACGGCATATGACAACAACAACAACAAAGTGGAAAACACATTGACAGTTTCACAAAAAGTTAAACATAAATTTATTATACAATCCAACATTTCCATTCCAAGCTATCTACACAAGAAGAATAAAAGCACTGTCTACACAAAGAAATCTTTATGAATATTCATAGTGGTATTATTCTAAGTAGCTAAAAAATGAGACATATAAATGCCCATCAACTGATAAAAGAATAAACAAAGTGTGATATATCATACAACGGAATACTGTTCAGAACTTACAAGGAATAACTATTGATTCATGCTGCAACCATGGCTGAAATTCAAAAACATTATGCTAAGTAAAAGAAGACAGACGCCTATCATGACATATTGTATGATTCCATTTTAATGAAATGTCCAGAAGAGACAAATCTGTAGAGACAGAAAGCAGATTAGTTGTTGCCTGGGATGGGTGGTGTGATCAGGGATTGACGACTTTGGGAAAAGTGATCTTTTCAGAGTAATGCAAATGTTATAAAACTGGATTTGTTGATTGTTGTACAAATCTGTAAATTAACTGAAAATCAGTTGAATCATACACTTAAAACAGGTAAATTTTATGGTATATAAATATATTTTAATAATGTTAAATCACAACACAACTGTCAAAAACAGTAGCTAAGAGATGAGATGAATGGGGAAGATAAGTGAGCCACAAGCATGGTTTTCTTCATTTTATACTGCATGATGTAATACATACAGCAGGGTCAGCTTCTAAACAGCAAGCAACCAAAGATAATAACTATTAACATTCAAACACTGTTTCAATTTAATGTATAATTTGTTTTCTTTATTATATTATTGTAAAACTTGTATGTCAGGGTAATGCTGGTTTTATATGATGAGTTAAGAAAACGTCCATCTTTTTCTAGACTGTGGAAGATTTTACGAAACGTGGGAAATAACTGTTCATCTTCAGTCAACCATGGATTCTGAAATGGTAGTCCAGGGCAGGTGGTCAGAATTGTGCTGGGTCTTACTGCTATAACTGAAAAGGTTGGACCTAAGGGTGAGGAAAGGCTAGGCTTCTCACTTATGGCCCTTTAAACTCCAGGCCTCCTCTTGAGAATATCATGCTTGGTCTTGCTTCGTCCTTGAGCACCAGCTCTGGATATGATGGGTGACAGGTAACTGTGCACTTGCTATAGATTATCCTGATCTTGGCTAATTTTCCCCAATAAATGCTGTGCCAGATCTGACATGTGAGCAGCTTCCTTGTCAAATGAATATTGAGGGATATTTAGGAATGTTTATTGCAGAAAATTTCATAAAAATTTAAAAAAATTACACATATTACAAATTACAAATCCAATCAAATGTGGATTAAATGAGTTACATGTAATAACGTATGACAAAATAAATAAGGATCATGTTGTTCTGAGAAAATTTTTAAAAAAAATCTATATTTTACTAACTCTATAATCATACGGCTTTGCATCTTTTCTTTTCTCATTCATTTTTTTCCCCAACTAATGTTACATTCAAGAAGGCATTTTTTTTTCCATGCGGCATGTGGCATGTGGCATGTGGCATGTTACTGCAGAGAGAATATCTATGTTAAGTTGCCTCTATTTCAGTATTTTGCACTGTATCTAGAACCCTCTTCAGTGGTGCCTCCCATTTATGTTTTGGTCACGAAGGCCGAATAAGATGGCAAACGATCCAGTGCACACCAAATGGGCCCAGACATACAGCCTGCTGAGGTCAAGGGGGTCAAGTGAAGAACTTCCCTCTGTTCAGGTGGCCAACATTACAGTTAGTATAAAAATGTTAAGATTTAAGAATCAATGTGGAAAATCAGAGTTTTCAAAACATTGTGAACTGTGTCCATCTAACTCCACTGAGTACACAAACATACAGTAAAAGAATAGAATTGTCTTTCAAGAAAACAAACAGGAATACTAAAAAAAAAAAAAAACATGCTCTCTAGAAAAGCACAACTTTATGGGTGGTTGGCTCTGAGTACATCATAGAAGAGCAGCAATTAGGGCAATATTCTAGGTCAGAGTCTTGGTGATTTTTGATGCCTTCAGAGAATACCAGAAAGATGTTTACTTATGTTTTATTAGGCATTAGGCTGTGTGGATCATAACAAATTAGAGATAACACTGTGAAGAATGGGAATTCCAGAACACTTAATTGTGCTCATGAGGAATCTGTATGTATATCAAAAGGCAGTTGTTCAAACAGAACAAGGGGATACTGCATGGTTTAAAATCAGGAGAACCGTGAGTCAGGATTGCATTTTTTCACCATACTTATTCAATCTGTGTGGATGTCAGAAGAACCTCTGAAACTTACTTTTGAATGGAGAGTAGCTAAAGCAAATGGAAGAAATGATGAAGTAAAAGAGCTGAGCAGAAGATTTCAAAGGGTGACTCAAGAAGACCAAGTATTATAATGAAACGTGCAAAGACCTGGAGTTAGAAAATCAAAAGGGAAGAATGCACTCGGCATTTCTGAAGCTGAAAGAACTGAAGAAAGAGGCAAGCCCTGAGTTGCAAAATTGAAGGATTCAATGAACAATGCAGGAAGCATCAAAAGAAAATGGAAGGCATACACAGAGTCATTATACCATAAACAATTAGGTGACATCCAATCATTTCAGGGGGTAGCATATGAACAAGAACTGATGATACTTAAAAAAAGAAGTCCAAGCTGCACTGAAGGAACTGGTGAAAAACAAGGTTCAAGGAATTGACAGAATGCCCATTGAGATGTATCAACAAATGGATGCAACACTTGAAGCACATACTTACCTATGCCAATAAATTTGGAAGATAGCCACCTGGCCAATTAACGGGAAGAGATGCATATTTGTGCCCATAAAAGAAAGATGATCCAACAGAATGCAGAAATTATTGATTGATATCATTAATGTTGTTGTTGTTGTTATTTGCCATCGAGTCTGCCCTGACTCATAGCGACACCTCCTTGGGTTTCCGAGGCAGTATCACTACGGAAGTAGGAATGCCCAACCTTCCTTCCGAGGAGTGAAAATATCATGTGCAAATATAATTTTGCTGACAATAATTAAAAATGGTTGCAATAGTACATCAACAGGGAACTGCCAGGAATTCCAGCTGGATTCAGAAGAGGACATGGAACCAGGGATATTATTGCTGATGTTAGATGGATCTTGGCTGAAAGCACAGAATACCAGAAAGATGTGTAGTTGTGTTTTACTGACTATGCAAAGGCATTTGGCTGTGTGGATCATAACAAATTATGGATAACATTGCAAAGAATGAGAATTCCAGAAAACTGAATTGTGCTCTTGAGAAACCTACACATAAACCAAGAGTCAGTTGTTCAAATGGAACAAAGGGACACCATGTGGTTAAAAATCAGGAAAGATATGTGTCACGATTGTATCCTATTACTACACTTACTCAATCTGTATTGAATAATCTGAGAAAATAATCTGAAAACCTGGACTATATGAGGAAGAATGAGGCATCAGGATTAGAGGAAGACTCATTAACAACCAGCAATAGACAGATGACACAATCGTACTTGTGGAAAGTGAAAAAGACTTGAAGCACTTACTAATGATTATCATACTCTACAGACTTCAGTATGCATTACACCACAGCATAAAGAAAACCAAAATTCTCATAACTGGACCACTATGCATCATCATGATAAGCAGAGAAAATATTGAAGTTGTCAGGGATTTTACTCAGATCCACAATCAATGCCCATGGAAGCAACAGTCAAGAAATCAAATGACATATTACATTTGGCATATCTGCTGCAAAAGACTTCTTTAAAGTATTAATCAGCAAAGATATCACTTTGAAGACTGAAGTGCACCTGACACAACCCATGGTATTTTTAATTGCCTCACATGCATGTGGAAGCTGGAAAGCGAATAAGGAAGATCACAGAAGAATTGATGTATTTGAATTATAGTCATGGCAAAGAATATTGAATATACCATAGGCTGCCAGAAGAACAAACAAATCTGTCTTGGAAGGAGTACAGCCAGAATGCTCCTTAGAAGCAAGGATGGCCAGACTTCGTCCCTTGTACTTCGGTCATGTTATCAGAAGGGACCAGACCCTGAAGAGGGATATCACTCTTGGTGAAGCAAACTGTCAGTGAAAAAGAAGATCCTCAAAGAGATGGATTGACACAGAGGTTGCAATGATGGCCTGAAGCCCAGCAGTGGTTGTGAGGGTGGTGCCGGACGGTTTTGTTGCGTTGAGCACAGGGACACTATGCGTCAGATCCCACTCAATGGCACCGGTTCTGGTTCCCTAGTGCTGCTCTGATAAGAAATATACCACCAATGGGATGGCCTAACAAACAGGAGTTTATTCTTAAAATTTGGAGGCTTTAGATCCAAGATCAAAGTGCCAGGCTCTAGGGGCTGGGTGAAAGCCCCTCAACCTTGGGGTCCAGCTCTGCCTCCTGCTTCTGGTCCACTGGAGCTAGAGGCGTTTCTTCACTCAGACAGCTGCTGGCTGCTGAGGCTGGAAGCCCCAAGGTTGACAAGTCAAAAGGCACAGTCGCGATGTCACCAATCCACACGGCAGACCATTAACTTAAGTCCATTGTAAGTCCCAAGGTCGGCACAGCATAGCAGGCTGCTGAGCAACAACATGGCTACATGCAGGGTCCAAGCGTACCAAAGGCTAGAGACCATTCCCAAAGCTTCCTGTATATAAGATACAGGAAGCAGACCACATAACCAAAGGCAGCTACTCAGCTGCTCCCAGTGAATTCCACCATGGAGTTGATTACCAGTCTCTTCATGGGGAGTACTACATTCAGCTGCCCAGCCACTCAACCAGGCCTAGCCAAGCTAACACACAAACATAACCACCACAGCACCTAACAACAACAACAGCAGGCAGAAGCAAAAATACTACAGAAGTAAATTGGGCAGGTCGAGTTGATTAATCCCAGCTGAGTCCTGATGGATGGGTGTTAGGAAATGAAGACTCAACTACTGCGAAGTGAGTTTCCTTTTAATTTTATTTTGCGCTATGAGATGGGATCGACTCGACAGGAGTGAGTTTGATTGTTTGTTCTGGATATGATGATAATTATGATGAGAAGTAACAGAAAGATTTATGTGCAGAAAATTTTTCTTTAAGCAGCAGTTCTCTTATTTGTTAGGACAGGTGTTGTGATTGCAGGAATGAGAATGATTTTCCATTCTGAAGCAATTCATCTCAGTTTCCATAAACCAGCTTAGGGCCTGGTTCAAAATGCAGTTAGTCTTATTTATGTGATGCCTCTGGCTTCAGGTTGCCTAACAGAACACAACTCAAATTATGTTCCAAGAGCAAGATGTTAAGTAATCTTTTCAAGTTCCTTAGGGGAAAAAAGAAAAAGAAGAAACAAAACAAAACAAAACAAAAAACCCAGCAGCAGCAGCGGCAGCGGCCAGCAGTGTGAGTGAGAGGAAGAGGGTTTGGATTTGGAATGAAAACCCAAGTCTCAGAAATTCCATGCTGTGATGTGGGATGGGAGGAACACTGTGGCTACTCCACCGCAGTGTTTTATACAAAGCAGCAAAGTTTTCCAAGGATTGCTCCTCTAAGTCCAAGCATAAACCAAGTGCTAGAAAATAATTACCATATGGTGACTTGATTTCATTGTAAAATGAGGTTGTACTTGAATCAGTAGTCAGTAAGGCTCTCGGAAACCATGCTGATATCAGTGAATTCTTGAAAGGAAGTCTGCCCTGGAGGGGAAACTTCCTCCTCTTGAGGTCTAGCTATTGCTACCTCTTCTTATATGGAATTAAAATAAATCCATTTTCCACCAAATTTAGATTTGTTTCAAGCCATACCATGGAGGAGCCGTAGCTCAGTGCTTACTAATGTGGACCCAAATGGGAATGTCTGTGGTGGCCATGAAAGCTTCTTCTGTCCCTATAGACTGCCTAGGAAGAGTGGTGTGATGAAAAGATGTTTTTGATTTAGGGAACGGGGTGGCTGTGCTGATGGGAAAATTTATTTGGATGTAGTGTAGGTCTATGTCACTTTTAATAAAATAACAATACAACCATGAATTATATTTCATAACTTGTGTCTATTTTTACATAAATAGTTTGACAGTTTCTGGTATTAACAATATAGTTTGTTTTCTTTTTTTCCAGCAAAAATGAGGCAGGGGTGGGGAAGGGATCTTTGCACCCCTCACATCCTCTGATTGGGGTGTTATTTGTATAAGAGAGAGGGAAGAGGATTGAAGGAGAACTTGAGAGAGTTATGTTGCCTTTGTGCACCCTTATGAGAAATCAAGGAGCTCTGGTAGCATAGTTCCTAAGGCACTTGACTGCTAACCAGAAGGCTGGCAGTTCAA
>NW_006921757.1:6951572-6953478 GCF_000298275.1 Orycteropus afer afer | reverse complement strand
GGGGGGGTGCAGCTCTACTCTGTCCTATAGGGTTACTATGAATCGGAATCGACTTAATGGCAGTGAGTTTGATTTGCATTAGTGGCTGTCCATTATGAACTGTGATCCATGAAATTATTTTAAAAAGCTGTATTATAAAGCTGTGGAAATGTTAAATACACCATTAATCAAACTTTCTTTTTTTGTGATTCTTTTTTTCTTTATTGCTGTTTGCATTATTAGCTATTCCTCATAGGATATGATTAAACCAAACAAGGTGGGGGTGGGTAGGGAATGGTGTAGAGAAGAGTTTAGAAAAGAATAAAAGAATAAAAATATGGTACAATTGTAATTGCCAGTCATCAGTATCAGATTACCCAATACGCAAGGTAAGCACAGGGTTACTTGTGCTTCCTTACTAATCTATAGTGAACAATTCCACATTTTTTTCACCACATCAGGGATTCTGCTTATATGTATGGCTGGTATCTTTCTCTCCCAACCCCATAGCACTTTCCTACAGAATCAAAGTATCTTTTTAAATTTATAACCCCTGATAGGGACAGACTGCCCAGTAAAGAAGGTAAACACGGACTTACTTGTGTAATTTACTAATCTGTAGTGAACGATTTTTTTTTTTTTGATGTAGTAAAACCCATGTGAAATTGTTCACTACAGATTAGTATATAAGCACAAGTAAGCCTGTGCTTACTTCTGTCTACGCAGACTTTAAACCTTAAAACTAAGGTACTGGCATGGCTGAAATAGGTGACTTCAGGCCTAAATTAAAACTCCATTCTGAATTAAACTGAAATATTCATTTTCACTGTTCTAAAGACACAATTCAGCCTGCTTGTCAAAATTTAACTGTTTGTAAAGAGAGCAAGAAACAGGATTTCTGGCTTAGATAAGGAATTATTGGTTGAAGGTGTCTGTTAATAATGTTTACCCAGCTTGGTCTTAAAAGAGTGCCTTGCTCAAACATGTATCTGGAGGTTAAGGAATAGGATTAGAATTGACAATTTAAGATGAAGACTATAGTTGTGTCATAAATCTGAAACCAAGATGAAGTAAATGTCAATTAACTAAGACTTAATCAAACTTCCTTTTTACTCACTGGAATTTTTTGCTCCATTTCTGCCCTTTGTAAACCTGTAACCAGGTAAAGTCATAAGCCTGTTACCTTAAGATAAGGGGAGAGGTAGACATATAGTTATGACTCAATTTATTCCTGACAGAATGCTTTGTTAAGCAAATCTCAGGATATAACCAGTAAATTTGCTGATGAATGTTTAAGATTATAGTCTGTAACTTTTTGTCAGGTTTTCCCCAGTCTCTGTAGCTGCCTTTGTTTGTTTTACCTGATAAAAACTGCTGTCTCTCTCTCTCTGCAATCCAGAACACAGTGCAGTATCTTACCTGGGTGCTTGTGTGTCTCCTCATTCCATGAAATGCTTTATTCTTCAGTAAATTCTGTTTTGGGAGCTCTGGTAGCATAGTGGCCAAGACACTTGACTGCTAACCAGCAGGCTGGTGGTTCAAACCCACCAGCCACTCCTCAGAAGGACGATGGGGCAATCTACACCTGTAGTGATATTGCCTCGGAAACCCAAGGAGGGGTCACTATGAGTCAGGTCCGACTCGACGGCACGTAACAACAACAACAACAAACTCTGTTTTTATTTTGGTTGGAGTTTATGTCTGATGTTTCACTATGGCATCTTGCTTATTGGGTAATCGATGCCTGCCAGTCATTATCTCATTAAATTGTACTGCTCTGATGAAATGATAGTAGAACAATAACTTCATTTGTATACCAAAGATCAATTTTACTGATAATTAGTAAAGCACCTAACATTTCTAAAGTTCTAAGTCGAATCCTTGAGTCAAAATCATTCTTCCTTGGTGAAGAAATACTTTCAGAATT
>NW_006921757.1:6949204-6950922 GCF_000298275.1 Orycteropus afer afer | reverse complement strand
GAAGGAATTTCCCAGCTTCTGAGTAGTCCACTGAATGCTCATAAGTCCATAAAAATTCTTCTGTTTCTAAATGCAAGTCAATTTTAGAGTCTGATAGTCAAAAAACAATAAAAATGTGGTGTCTTCAAAACACTATGTTTATGATGGTACTCCATTAGCACTTAATTATTTAGGAAAT
This sequence comes from Orycteropus afer afer, assembly GCF_000298275.1. NCBI lineage: Eukaryota > Metazoa > Chordata > Mammalia > Tubulidentata > Orycteropodidae > Orycteropus > Orycteropus afer. The sequence goes on along the minus strand of NW_006921757.1, from coordinate 6,950,744 downwards.
ATCTTCACAAACATTATTCGATCTAACTTAATAGTTATCATCCATCTACCCATTCTTGTATTTATTCAATCACCAGATAATTTTTGAGTAATAATTGTTAGAAATGACCAAAAAGGTATCTATTTATAAATTCATTTTTGGATTGAAAAAGACTGAATGTGAGAGAGATTAAATGACTTGCTCAACACTACAAACCTAGTATGGGGCTTGAACCCAGAAAGTCACACATTGAGTACCTTTTTCCTTACTTTTGGATTCAGAAAGGGGATTTACTCTAGCAGAATAAATGTGAAAATGACAAAGACCCAATGACCGCTGCTGTGAGGTTAAGTTGGAGCTTTCAAGTGTTTTTTTAAGAGAAGTAAATTTTCTTTCAATTGGTTGGAGAGACTATCTCACGAACTAGAGAAATATTCTAACATATCTGGGTTTTGTCATTTCTAGAAGGAGAGGAAGTAGAAGAAAGAACTCAGTCAGGTACATAATGTCAATTTGCAACACCTTATGAAACATTTATAGGTCTAAAGTAAGCACCACCTTTTGATTTGTATGTACCCTGGAAAATCAGATGTGAATAAAACTTATGCTATTATTTGTTAAGTACATTGCTCTGAGAAACTCACAATGCTCTAAAACTAGTCCTCTTCCTAATTTTCATAATGTTATTGTGGTAAGAAACCTGTGGCACAGAGAATTGAAATGATTTAAATAATGTCAGAAAGAGTATGAGGCAGAAGGTATGAAGTGATACTCATAACATGATTTAAATACACCTAAATTCAGTAAAAAAAAAAAAAAAATCATATAACATCATTGGTCCTGTTAATATTAGAATTTTACTACATTAATTCTAGATTCCACTAATTCTAGATCTAAGTGATTCTTCTAACGAAGATAGCCATATTTCATAATCATATAGTTGCAATCAACTTTTCTTCCCGTGTTTATGTAGGACCAGGGGGAAAGCATTACCATGTATATTAGTCAAGGTTAACTAGCTTATGCTGGGGTAAAAAAATCAACCAGGAAATTCAGTGGTTTAATATAATAAAGGGTAAAGTTTCAAAGTAGAGAAGAGGAAGGCCTTGCTCCACATAGTCACTCAGGGATCCAGGCTGACAGAGGCACTACCCTATCAGCACTAGGTTTCAGGTTATGCTGAATAGTGGGAGGGAGAGGCTGGAGACTTGTACAGAGAGTTTTTGCTGCACTCATCTGAGAGGCAATGTGTCATTTCCAATCACAGTTCTTTGGCCAGAAGTCATCACACTGGCCTACCTAACGGTAAGAATATCTGGGAAGTTTAGCTTCCCATGTGTCCAGGAGGGAAATGGGAGTGGTGTATTAATTGAATATATTTGTAGTATTGGAATTCTGGTAGCACAGTGCCTAAGACATCTGACTGCTAACCAGAAGGTTGGTGGTCAAACCCATCAGCCACTCTGCAGAAGCAAGACTGGGCAATCTACTTCCATAAAGATTTACCACCTCAGAAACCCAGTGGGGGTTGCCATGAGTTGGAATCGACTTGACTGCAGTG
>NW_006921757.1:6947053-6948234 GCF_000298275.1 Orycteropus afer afer | reverse complement strand
GTCGAGTCAGCCCTGACTCATAGCGACCCCTCCTTGGGTTTCCGAGGCAGTATCACTATGGAAGTAGGATTGCCCAACCTTCCTTAAAAACTATTTCTTTACATGGTTAAGTATAATACCTTCAGTAGCTATAAAAGCAAGGGAGACCAACTTGACCTTATGACCAATGACTTCATCATAAACTATTCTTTTATAACCATATTGAGTCTTACGATGTTTAAAGATTCAATGTTTTAGTAGTAACCTGTACAGAGTGACTGCAGAACCATTTGTTTTCAAAATTTAAGCTCCAAAAAAAGAACAAAGCACAGTGACATTGTGTCATCCTCATTAGATTAGTGAATTCCTTCACAAATTTAGATTTTAGGGAGTTCTAAATCACTAAACTATTTCAGTCCCTCATAAAAGTTTTTCTTAGACTCTACTTCAAGTATGAATATATTTCTACCTACAAAGGTACATATTTTGAATGTGTATTAAATTAGATTCCTTTCTCTACTGAGAATTAGGTTTGTAGAATTAAATTTCATGTCATAAATTGGAAAGTGTATTATGCTTGATAAAATCCATCCAACTTTTATAAATAGAAGAAAGGAAGAAATTATCAACTATCTTTTAATGGTTAAAACAGAGCGCTGCATGGAATACGTTTTTCATTAGTTTTTATTTTTTAAAGAACATGGATAAAGCACTTAATCTCTCTGTGCCTGTGAATTTATAAAATAAGAATAATCATGTTGGAACCTATTTCTAGGGCAGTAGATCCGGATTAACAAGATAATATCGGTAAATTGCTTTGAGAATTCCAGATGAAGCATATTGATTAAGAAAGTAGTCAGTGAACTAAATTATGATTAAAACACATTCTCACACATGCAAACACAAACACCTTTATACTCATGTGTTAAGGTGGCAAACAACAGTTGCAATAAGTGTACCATAATAATATAAGATTTTATTAATTGGAGTGAGTGTGGAGTTTATGGAGGAATCTATGTACTATCTTTACAACATTCTTTAAAATGGTTTTAAAAAACAAAGTGTTATAAAAAATAGTACAGGACCAAGAAAGAAGATCTAGTCCAGACCCAGGGTTTATTCTTGTGAGGCAATCTGACATGTGAAAAAGGGGGTTTTACAAATCAGTGGGAAAAAGTCAGATCACACAATTAATATTATTG
>NW_006921757.1:6922837-6925632 GCF_000298275.1 Orycteropus afer afer | reverse complement strand
GCTGCGACAATGGGCTCAAGTATAGCAAGGATTACGGAGCTGGCGTGGGATCAGGCGGTTTTTCGTTCTGCTGTGCATGGGGTCACTATGAGTCGGAAATGACTCAACGGCACCTAACAACGACAACAACACTGTACCTGATGCCTTAAAAGAACCTCGTCCAGTGAAAACCAAAGACAACGGATTATAATTAGTAACCAGGAATTAATATATAAGCTGTTTGCCTTGGAAAATTTCAGCAAACCTTCACACTTTCTGTAGTCCCCTTTAAATTTTTGTCCTCCTTGAGATAGACAAAGGGTACCCTAAATCTTTGCAAGTTTAGAGTTTAAGAGGAGATTTAAATGATAAAATTGTTGTTGTATGCCATTGAGTGGATTGTGACTCATAGAGACCCTATAGGACAAAAGAAAGCTGCCCCATAGGGTTCCTAGCCTGTAATCTTTAAAGGAGCAGACTGCCATATCTTTCTCCTGTGGAACAGTGAATGGGTTTGAATTGTCGACCTTTTGGTTAGCAGCCGAGAGCTTAATCTTGATGCCACCAGGACTCCTCAGCCTTACACTGTTGTTGTGTGCTGTCAAGTTGATTTTGACTCAATAATACTATACGACAGAGTAGAACTTTCCCATAGAGTTTCTAGGCTATAATATTTATGGAAGCAGGTCACCAGGTCACCAGGTCTTTGCTCCTGCAGAGCTATTGGTGGGTTTGAACTGCCCATCCTTCCCTTCCATTAGCACCCAATCTGTTAGGTATTGTGCCACTTGTTGTTGTTGTTGTTGTTATGTGACGTCGAGTCAGCCCTGACTCATAGCGACCCCTCCTTGGGTTTCCGAGGCAGTATCACTACGGAAGTAGGATTGTGCCACTAGAGCTCCTTAAAGATAAGACTACCTACTGCTGTCGAGTCAATTGCAACTCACAGCAGCCCAACAGGATAATGTAGAACTGCCCATAGAGCGTGCAAGCCTATAATCTTGATAGAAGCAGATTGCCACATGTTTCTCCTGTGGAGAGGGCAGTGACTTCAAACCCTGGAACTTCCGGTTAGCAGCCAAGTGTTTAACTATTGTGCCACCAGAGCTCATTGAAAATAAGACTGGGTATCCTATTCCTCCAGACACAACTTGAAGAACCATTTTAAGCACTTTCATTCAACACAAATTTTTCCTTTCTGTCTCTCTGTCTTACCAATTCAAAATATTCTTTTACAATTAAAGTTTGTTTTTTTTTTTCCCAGATAATTTTTGACTCACAAATAGTTGGAAGAAATAATACAAAGAGATCCCCTGTACCTTTTACCCAATTCCTCTCAATGGTAACATCTTGAAAAACTAATTGCAATAAGACAAGGATAGGGACATTGATATACTCAAGATACAGAGTAGTTCCATAACTCCAAGGATCCCACATGTTGTCCTTTCATGGTTGCAAACATGAAGAAAAACTGATATAAATATAAATACAATCATAGGCAAATATTTCAACACTCCTTCTTCAACAATTAATATAACAAGCAGACACAAAATCAATAAGGATAATGACTACCCTTTATATAGAACAGGTAGAATACAAAATAACCAACTTGGCCAAACTGACACAATATTAGAATACTTGATCCCACAACAGTAGAACACATCCCCCCCCACACACACGCACACGGTACATGGAATATTTACCAAGATAAATCACATTTTGAGCTATAAAACAAGTCCCAATTAATTTAAAAGAATTCAAATTCTAAACAAACTCTTGCAAACAATTCAAGAAAATGCTTCCTAACCCACTCTCTGAGGTAAGCTTCACCATAATACTAACACTTGACCAATAAAAATAAGGAGACAACTACAGACCAATATCCCTCCTAAACAATGATGTAAAAATTCTTAACAAAATTTTAGCTGATTGAATCTAACAATATACATATAGGATAATACATCATGTCTGAGGTTAGTTTAATGCAATATAATTTACCATATTAAGCGACTAAAACAATAAGGCCATCTCAAAAAAAGATACAGAAAAAGGATTTGATGACTCCAACATCCATCCCTGATTAAAAATTCTCGGCAAACTAACAATAGAAAAAAGCTTCTTCACTATAATAAGGGTTTCTCTGAATTATCTGCAACTAAACCTGCCAAAAGCCTAAGCCACTGCCATTGAGTCAATTCTGACTCATAATGACCCTACAGGACAGAGTAGAGCTGCCCTACTGTGTCTCCAAGGCTGTAAATCTTGGAAGCAGACTGCCACATCTTACTTCCGTGTAGTGGTTGGTGGGTTCAAACTACCAACCTACTGATCAGCAGCCAAAATGTTAATAGAAAGATTAATGCTTTGTTACTAAGAGAAAGGAAAAGATAAGATGTCATAGGCAAGAAAAAGAAAGAAAAGTATCCCAATTGAAAAGGAGAAAAATACTACTAACTGTCTTGGTTCTCTAGTGCTGCTTTAAGAGACATACCACAAAAAAAGGATTTATTCTCTTACAATTTAGGAGGCTAGAAGTCCGAGTTCAAAGTGCCAAGCTCTAGGGGCTGGGTGAAGACCCCTCAGCCTTGGGCTTCAGCTTTGCCTCTTGCTCCTTGCTCACTGGAGTTGCAAGTGTCTCTTAACTCAGGCAGCTGCTGGCTGCTGAGGCTGATGAAGCCAAGATCTACAAATAAAATGGCACAATATCAAGATTAGCAAGCAACACGGCAGGCCACTAGTTCAAGTCCAGAAATAGCCCCAAGATTAGCAGTCAACATGGCAGGCCACTGATGACTCAACCAAATGCAGGATCTAGG
>NW_006921757.1:6920227-6922672 GCF_000298275.1 Orycteropus afer afer | reverse complement strand
AGCTGCCAGCCACTCAAACCCAGGCCCAGACAAGCTGACATACAACTTTAACTACCACAATGTGTTTATTCACTGAAGACATTATTGTTTGTGTGGAATATCCTATGATATCAACAAGAAGCAATAAGATATAATAAGTAAGTTTAGCAACGCTATAGGACACAAATAAATTCATAAAAATCAATTGTATTTCTGAATACTAGTAACAAACAATTGGAAATTGAAGTTAGAAAAGTAGCATCACTTAAAATGTTGTTATGTGCCATGGAGTCAGACCTGACTCATAGCGACCCCTCCTTGGGTTTCTGAGGCAGTATCACAATGGAAGTAGAATGCCCAATCTTCCTTCCATCACTTAAGGTAGCATAAGAAATTAAATACAGTAGTATCAGAAATATGAAACTTGTAGGGATAAATATGTCTAAAGGTGAGCAAAACTGCACACTGACAACTCTAAAACACTGCTCAAGTATTTAGCTATTAAAGAGTAAATAAATACGTATACTGTGTTCATGGACCAGAAGGCGCAGCATTTTTAAGACACCAATTCTTTCCAAGCTGATTTAGAATTTATGACTAGAGTTCACTATGTTCTTGTTCTAGTCTCAAAGGTTTGCACTTCTGTACACAGTTTATTTTGAATTGTCTAAGGTGGTAAATGCTGTAAGTCAGAATTGACTTGATGGCAGTGAGATATTTTTTTTTTTTTAAGGTGAAAAAAGTTCATAAAGACCCTCAAGAAAAATGAGAGGTAAGGAAGGACACTGTAATCTAGTCTGGAAGCCCACCAGCTAACAGAGATCCAATCATTTGAAGAACTGAAATTTTTCTTCAAACTACAAGCATATTTCAAGGCAGTGATGTTTAGGTTGTCCAAAAGTACTGTCTTCAGAATCTCCCTTCACTTCTGTTCCAAGAGCTTCTTCCACCAAATTCTCCCCTACTCTTTCAGCATGTCCTGAGGTTTAATACCCTTCCTCTATATACAAGTTTTATATTTTATTCCCAAGTTTTATTTGAAAATGTATTCCTAAGCCATTGAAAATGGAGTAGACATAGGAAGTTAACTTGTAATTTCTTTATGTAGGAGTACTGTAAGAGGCCACTATTCTTTGAGACCCTCATAAGCACATTATCTGACTCTTCTCAAGAATCCAAGCATATTTACACCTCTTAAAAAAAAAGATAATGTGTAAGGAAGAAAGGTGAGCCAAATGAAAAGGGCAGAATGAAGCAATTAAAGTAAATAAGAAAAATAATTGGAATACTGGCTATTACATAAGGATGGCACATCAACTTACTTTGAATAAATGAGAGATTCTGTGACACTGCTGATATTTTAGTAATCTTCAATATGTACTTTTTACAGAACAATAACCTCTAAGGCATAGCATCTGACTCAGTGGCCTAGCCATAGACTTGCCTATGATGGGAGATCAGAGGGGAAGTTGAGCTCAGCAGGTGTGAAGAGGGAATACAGTTGCCTGGATTCATCAACAACTCTGCAGACAAAGCTCCAGGGAGCCCTGGCAATACAGGGATTTGAACTACCCAGAAATCCCTAAAGTGAAAACTAATGATAAATACCATGTCATGAGATGACAGGCTCATTCTATGTCAACATGCCATGCTATTTCAATAAGATATTGAGCTTGTTTTTCAGTATTATACACAGTGTCTACATTTTCCTATATTTCCTTTGCATTGAATTCTGTAAATGAAAATTCATTTTTTTAATGTATACTTTGCTCACTATTTACCTTTAGTTTTCTCTCTCAACTGAGGAGTAATCGTGAAAAAAAAAATGAGCCTCAAGAAATCTCTGCTTACATGTTATGAACTAGGAATAACCTTTCTGACTTAAACACAATTCACTTATGTAGAATGTTAATAAGATTCTGCCCAAGAGTCTTTTGAAGGAGTAATATGAAGCCTAGTGATTAAGTGACTGAGTATGGACAATTCCCTCTGTGTGGTGTGCTAAGGAATAATAATAATACAGCAGCAATAATAATAATAATGAGCTTTTACTATGGCCAGTCACTGCTCTGTGTTTTACTTGTATCAATTCATTAAAACTTAAGTTGTGTGCTGTTGAGTAGATTCCGACTCATAGTGGACCTATATAGCACAGGATAGAACTGCTGCACAGGTGCTAAAGGGGCAAGGAGGCCACACCTTCTGACCTCCCCTAACCACACAAGAGGAAGACAGAATCACCATCAGTAGCCCAAGGCCTATTCCTATGAGGTCAGACATGCTGCCTCTCTCAAGCCCTTTCACCAACCCTGACAGCAACAGTTCCTCTCACAGCACTCACCACATTTCTGCTGGGTTTGATAATTCACTGCAGTGGTCACACAGAACTCACAGATTATGGGGTTTATTAGGGAAGCACCAGGTTACAATTCAAGTTCAGGAAAAACACTCAGTCTCTCTCAGCCC
>NW_006921757.1:6911875-6916397 GCF_000298275.1 Orycteropus afer afer | reverse complement strand
TATATATATATATAACCCTGAAAGAGAAAAATTTCCAACCAAGAATTATATACTCTGCAAAATTGTCCCTCGAATATGATGGTGAAAATCGGAGATTTCCAGGGAAGAAGAATTTAAGGGAATTCATTAAAACCAGACCAACCTTACAAGAGATACTAAAGGGAGTCCTTTGAACAGAGAACTCATAACAGCAAACAACAGCTGACCATTAATACACGTCATGACATAACTCAGAAACCAACACAGCTATGGAAGTATCCAAAATATAATAAGCTTACAAGATTGTAAACTGGGAACCAGAGACATCAGTTGGCAAATGAGGACAACTACAAATAAAAAGGAGGGGGAAAAATAGTGTAGTTACAGAATTTCTAAATGGTGAGGATGTCAAAAGAGTTGCAAGATAGAATGGACTGCTCTAAACTCAGGGACGAAATTATAAATCACAGGGTAACCTGAAAGAAAATGATAAGCCTTCACATCACAATAAAAAAAGAGAACAAGTACAAATGTTTAGTAAATACTAAAACAGCAACAAAGGAAATAAAAACATGATTCATAAGCAAAATGAACTCAGCACAGAAAATTATATGGAGCAAAAGCACCAGGAACACTACAAAAAAAAACACATAACAAAATGACAGGAACCAATTCATACTTTTCAATAATTACACTGAATGCAAATGGATTAAATGCATCACTCAAGAGATGGAGAGTTGCAGACTGGAAAAAAGAGCATAACCCGTAAATATTCTGTCTACAAGAGACACACCTCAGAGACAAAGATTAAAATAGACTAAAAATCAAAGGTTGGAAATAGATATATCAAGCAAATGACAACCAAAAAAGAATAGGAGTGGCAATATTAATTTCTGATCAAATTGATTTTAAGACAAAAACCACCATATGTGACAATGAAGGACATTATGTAATGATTAAGGGATCAATTTAACATGAAGATATAACCATAATAAATATCTATGAACCCAATGAAGAAGCCTCAAAATACATAAATCAGACTTAGAAAGAATTGAAAAGACAAATAGATGACTCCACAGTCATAGTCCAAAAAAAAAAAAAAAAACTCACTGCTGTGGAGTAGGAGTAGGAACTGATTCATAGCGACACCTCCTTGGGTTTCCAAGGCAGTATCACTACAGAAGTAGATTGCCCAACCTTCCTTCTGAGGAGTGACTGATGGGTTTGAACTGCTAGCCTTCTGGTTAGCAGTCAAATGCCTTAGGCATTACACTACCAGAGCTCCTATAGTCATAGTAGACTTTAATACACCACTTTCAATGAAAGATAGAACAACTGGAAAGAAACACAACAAACACAATAAAACTGCAGAAGAGCTAAAGAATACAATCCACTAATTTGACCATATAGACATCTACAGAGCACTTCACTCAACAACATCAAAATATATATTCTTTTTCAGTGCACATGGAACTTTCTCCATGATAGACCATATGTTAGGCCACAAAGCAACCCTTAATAAATTTAAAAACATTGAAACACTGCAAAGCACCTTCTCAGATCACAATGTTATCAAATTCGAAATCAGAAAAAACAGTGATCAGAACCTAATCAAAAAAGAAGAAAGAGACAAAATCAACACCTTAAACCAACATCTCCAACAATTAGAAAAAGAACAGCAAGAAAAGCCTACAGTCACCAGAAAAAAAAGAAATAATAAAGATTCAAGCAGAAATCAATGAAACAGAAAATAGAAAGACAATAGAAAAAAAATCAACAAGACCAGAAGTTGGTTTTTTGAAAAGATTAATAAAATGACAAACCACTGGAAAATTTAACAAAGGAAAAGAAGGAGAGAATACAAATAAGAATAGGACATGAAATGAGTGACATCACAACAGTACCAACTGAAATAAAAAAGGATAATATCAGGATACTGTGAATATACTATGATACTATACCTGTACTCCAACAAATTTGAAAATCTAGATGAAATGGACAGAGTTCTAGAAACACACTACTTACCTAAACTAACACAAACTGAGGTGGAAAAGTTGAACAGACCCACAACAAAAGAAGAAATTGAACAGTTCATAAAAAAATTACCAACAACAAAAAAAGTCCTGGTCGAGACAGGTTCACCAGAGAATTCTACTAAACATTCAGAGAAGAATTGACACCAGTCCTACTCAAACTATTCCAGAATGTAGAAAAGGATTGAATCCTCCCAAATTCATTTTATGAAGCAAACATAACCTTGATATCAAAACCAGGCAAAGATATCACTAAAAGGAAAACTACAGACCGATATCCCTCAGAAACATAGATGCAAAAATCTTTAACAAAATCCTAGCTAATAGACTCCAACAATGTATCAAAAAAATAATACATTATGATCAAGTGGGGTTCATATCAGGTATGCAAAGATGGTTCAATGTTAGAAAAACAATCAACATCATCCATCACATAAATAAAACACAGGAAAAGAATCACTTGATTATATCAATTGATGCAGAAAAGGCACTTGATAAAATCTAACACCTATTCCTGATCAAAAGTCTCAGCAAAATATGAATAGAAGAGACATTCCTCAACATAATAAAGGGCATCTATACAAAACCAACAGCCAACATTATTCTCAATGGTGAGAGACTGAAACCATTCCTATTGAGAACAGGAACCAGACAAGAAAGCCCACTATCACTTCTATTCAATATTGTACTAGAAGTCCTAGCCAGGGCCATAAGGCAAGAAAGGGAAATCACAGGCATTCAAATTGGTAAGGAAGAAGTTACACTATCCCTATTTCCTGATGATATGATCCTATACCTAGAAAACCCAAGAGACTCAGTCAAAAATCTAATGGAACTAATTGAGAGATTTAGCATTGTGGCAGGATACAAGATCAACATCCAAAAATCACTTGGATTCCTCTACACCAGCAAAGAGATTGCTGAAAGAGAAATAAGGAAATCAATACCATGTACAATAGCTACCAAAAAATAAAATACTTGGGAATAAATCTTACCAGGGAACACAAAAGACCTGTACAAAGAAAACTTTAAAAAACTACTTCAAGAAACCATAAGAGATCTACATAAATGGAAGAACATTCCATGCTCGTGAATAGGAAGATTGAACATTGTTAAAATGTCTATTCTACCCAAAGCAATCTATACATTCAATGGAACCCCCATCTAGATCCAATTAACATTATTTAAGGCTATGGGAAAACCAATCACTAACTTTATATGGAAAGGAAAGAGATCTCAGATAAGCAAAGCACTATTGAAGAAGAAGAACAAAGAAGAGGTCTCATGTTCCCAGATCTCCAAACCTACTATACAGCCACAGTAGTCAAAACTGTCTGGTATTGGTACAATGACAGACACATGGACCAAAGTAATAGAATTGAGAAACCAGAAATAGATCCATTGACCATCAGCAGATCTTTGACAAAGGGCTGAAATCCACTAAATGAGAAAGAGATTGTCTGTTTAACAAATGCAGAAATAGATAACAAATTGAAAGGGCAAGAGTCTATCCTGTTTGAGGCTTGTTGGACTTCCTGAATGGATACATTCTTATCTTTCATCATATCAGGGAAATTCTCTTCCAACAAATCTCGGACAATTTTCTTGGTGGTTTTATTTTTCTCTCCCTGTTCTGGAATTCCAGTTACACATAGGTTATTCTTTTTTATGGTATCCCACATGAATCTTAGGTTTTCTTCATTTTGTTTGATCTTTTTTCTGATTGATCCCTTTCCAAAGAAGTATTCAGGTATTTGTCTTCAATCTCACTAATTCTATCTTCCATTGATTCAATTCTACTAGCAAAACTGGTATCCATTTGCAAAAAAATGAAACAAGATCTGTACCTCACACCACACACAAAAACTAACTCCAGATGGATCAAAGACTTAAACATGAAACCTAAACCTAAAAAGTTCCTAAGGGACAAATTTAGAGGCCCTAATTCATGGCATAAATAGATTATCAAGTGTCAGAGACCAAGAAAAAGACCCTCAAAAGAACATGATTGCAAGCCACATGTTCTAATTACAGTTAAGAGATGTATGATTGAATGATTGCTTTAAGAGATGGCAAGGCCTCTCTTATGGTTGAATGCTTGGCTTCAGCTTTGTGTTCCTGGGGCAGAATGTTGCCCCAGCATAATGTTGCTAACCTGTTTCCCTGGAGTAACATTTTGCCCAAAGAATAGTATACCTTAGAAACCATTGTTAGAATCATGTACCTTAACAATCATGTTATATTTTAGAATGAGGTATCTTAGTGATTATTTGCTGATCTTGTAAGAGATATTAACCTAATTAATTATTCAATACATTTGGACATGGGAAAATGCTTTTGGGTATGGGAAAGAGTAAAACTTTAAATTAATAACTGATTGTTATAAGGAAATATTTGATTTTACTGTAAAACAATATTTGATTGAATACTTGATTGCTTTAAAGAAATATCAAGAATAATGATGTAATCATACACTTATGTATAAATAAAGCAGAGTGGATGCATCAGGG
>NW_006921757.1:6910744-6911775 GCF_000298275.1 Orycteropus afer afer | reverse complement strand
CAACAGAAATACCCCAGGTGGATAACTTTTACAATCAGGAGGTCCTCAGTTGCTCACAGCAAATTCCACCATGGAGTTTACAAAGACTTATGGCTAGGAATGCCGTACCAGGTAATTTACTACACCGCAATAGGGTTTCCTAGGCTGTAACCTTTATGAGAGCAGATCATGATGTCTTTTCTCCTGTGAAGTGGCTGGTGGGTTGAACTGCCAACCTTTTGGTTAGCAGCCAAGCATTTAACCATTGTGCCACCAGGGCTCCTTACAAGAACACAATGATATCCTTATGCTATTCATAACCAATTTGAGGATGAGGTAACTGCAGCAAGTAAATGTCAAATAATTCATCCAAGGCCACATGGGAGGTGAGTGGTGGAGCAGGTGTTTGGTCTGGCTGTCAGGATCCAGATACTGTGTTTATAGCCACTTCTCTAGGTTGACAATTTTTGGTCTCCATTTGAGCTAGACTGTTTTTCTTTGTTGTTCCAGGGTTATAGGTTATATCCATTATTTTCTCCATGAACTAATTTGTATGCTTTTCTTCAAGTGTAAGGTGTGAGCTTCAGTTCTGTCTCTCTTGTATTTAACATGGAGCAGCTGCAGTAGAGCCAAAGAGTTTCTGGGCATAGGTGGATCTGAGAAGCATTATCTTGGGTAAGGTGGCAGAATAGACAGACACACTACACAGATCCTCTTCAACAAAGAAAAGAGAACCAATTAACACAGATAGAGAACATAGTCCTGGAGCCCTGAGCTTTGAAAGGAAGGACACAGAAGTGGATTAAACTCCAACTAGTAGAAGAACCTGAATGAAAACACTGAAAAAGGAAACATACAGAGCTGCAGAGTGTTAGTGATCCTGATGGCATGGACAGCTTGGATATTGCCAAATGGGGTTAGGACCTCAATTAACCTGAAAATGAGTCCTGCTAGCCAGAGGCTTGACAACTCCACAGCACTTAACAACAACAACAACAACAGCCAGAGGCTGCATGAAGGACTGCACTGGTGGCTGGTGAATAAAAGGGGAA
>NW_006921757.1:6906663-6909979 GCF_000298275.1 Orycteropus afer afer | reverse complement strand
GGATTTGAACCACCAACCTTCTGGTTAGCAGTCAAGTGGCTTAGGCACTGTGCTACCAGAGCTCCTTAGAGAGATGCAAATCAAAACAACAACGAGAGATCATCTTGCCCCAGCACTAGTAGCAAAGTTCAACAAGACAGAAAATAGCAAATGCTGGCAAGGATGTGGAGAGACTGGGACTCTCATACACTGCTGGTGGAACTGTCAAATGATACAACCACTGTGAAAAGCAGTATGGCAATTCCTTAAAATTTGGAATTAGAAATACCATTTGACCCAGCAATTCCATTACTAGGTATATGTCCTAAAGAAGTGAGAGCTAGGAAAAACTCTCCTTATACTGGATCAAAGCTGTGACCTGAGTAAGGCTGTTGCATCTCACCATAATTCCCTTACAAATGATTGGCTGATCACATCAAATCACGTCATGAAGTATCACTACATAACTGCCACATTACATCATTACAGAACAGCCAAATCACTGAGGACTATGGCCCAACTAAGTTGACATATGTTTTGGTGGGCCACAATTCAGTCCTACACAGGTATTGGAACTTTAGCCCTCTAATGTGTATAGTTAGGAATTTCAAAGGACATTTTATCCACCTAATGCATAAGCCAAAATATGAATATTCCCTGGATATTTGCTCTACAGAGCGGGTTTTTCCCTAGCTCACATTTTCACTGAGACTCCTTTGGGATCCAACTGACATAGGAGTTTTCACTTTAATTCCTAACCTGGCTGAGTGTAGCTTCGTCTCCTATCCCTTGGTTTCCTGTGCATCCATTAAATGGCAATTTCAAGATCTCTAGGGATTATCAGTTGCCACCTTTAGTCCTTAAATCTCTAGATTCTCTCTGTCCTTTGTGGACTTTCATTATTTTGTTAGCAGCTCAGTGTTGTATCTTGTGCTATAAGAAGGTTTTCTTTTTCTCTAGTATTCATACCAGGAGTTCCTGAGTTGTACAAATTGTTAACCACTTGACTACTAGCTGAAAGATTGGTGGTTTGGACCCATCCAGTGGTGCCAATGGAACCAGGTCTGGATCTCTGCCTCCAAATGGTCACAGTCTTGAAAACTTTATGGAGCAATTCTACTCAGCACATGTGGAGTCACCATGAATTGGAATCACTAGAAGGCAACTAACAATAACAAACAACAGTACAGTGTTTATACTACAATATTGTCAGAAATGACTACCTCTTTATGTCTTTTATAAAACCCTATGTCTTTTCCTGACTGAGACAGACTCGGAAGAAGCAAGAGGCCATCCACTTCTCAAAGAATTGGCCAGTGAAAACCTTATGAATAGCAGTGAAACACAGTCTGATACATTAAGCTAGAAATCTTTATGATTAACCCTGAAACATTATCTGATACAGTGCTGGAAGATGAGCCCCTCAGGTCGGAAGGCACTCAAAATATGATTGGGAAAGAGCTGCCTCATCAGAGTAGAGCCTACCTTAATGATATGGATACAGTAGAGCTTTTGGGACCTCCATTTGCTGATGTGGCACAACTCAATAAGAGAAGAAATAGCTGCAAACATCCATTGATAATCAGAACATGCAATGTATGATGTATGAATCTAGGAAAACTGGAAATTGTCAAAAATGAAATTGAATGCATAAAGATTGAAATCTTAGGCATTAGTGAGCTGAAATGGGCCGGTTTTTGGCCATTTTGAATCAGACAACCATATGATCTACTATGTCGGGAATGAAAAATTGAAGAGGAATGGTGTGGCATTCATTGTCACAAAGAATGTTTCAAGACCTATCCTGAAGCACAATGCTGTCAGTGATAGAATATCCGTATGCCTACAAGGAAAGCCAGTTAATACTACTATTATTTAAATTTATGCACAGACCACTAAAGCCAAAGATGAGGAAATTAAAGATTTTTTACCAACTTCTGCAGTCTGAAATTGACCAAACATGCAATCATGATGTGCTGATTATCACTGGTGACTGGAATGCAAAAATTGGAAACAAAGAAGAATCACCAGTAGTTGGAAAATTTGGCCTTAGAGATAGAAATAATGCTGAAGATCATGATAGACTTTTGCAAGACCAACGACTTATTCATTGCAGATACCTTTTTTCAACAACACAAAAGGCAGCTGTACACATAGACTTCCCCAGATGTAGTGCACAGGAATCAGATTGATTACATCTGTGGCAAGAGGCGATGGAGAAGCTCCATATCTTCAGCCAAAACAAGGCCAGGAGCTGATTGTGGAACCAACCATCAACTGCTCATTTGCAAGTTGAAGTTTAAGTTGAAGACAATTAAAACAAGTCCACAAAAGCCAAAATATGACCTTGTTTATATCCCTCCTGAATTAAGAGACCATTTAAAGCATAGATTTGATGCACTGAAGACCAATGGCCGAAAACCAGAGGAATTGTGGGATGACATCAAGAACATCATCCATGAAGAAAGGAAAAGGTCATTAAAAAGACAAGAAAGGAAAAAAAGACCAAAATGGATGTCAGAAGAGACTCTGAAACTTGTCCTTGACTGGAGAGTAGCTAAAGCAAAAGGAAGAAATGACAAGATAAAATAGCCAGACAGAAGATTTCAAAGAACAGCTCAAGAAGACAATCAATTATTATGATGAAATGTGCAAAGACATGGAGTTGGAAAGCCAAAAAAGAAGAATGCATTCGGCATTTCTCAAGCTGGAAGAACTGAAGAGGAAATGTAATCCTCAAGTTGCAATACTGAAAGATTCCATGGGCAATATATTGAACGATACAGGAAACATCAAAAGAAGATAGAAGGAATACACAGAGTCACTGTACCAAAAAGAATTGGTTGATGTTCATCCATTTCAGGAGGTGGCATATGATCAAGAACCAATGGTGCTGAAGAAAGAAGTTGAAGAGGCAGTGAAGGCATTGGCAACAAACAAGGCTCCAGGAATTGACAGGATACCCACTGCAATGTTTCAACAAATGGATGCCTCATTAGAGCCACTCACTTAACTATGCCGAGAGATTTGGAAGACAATTACCTGGCCAACTGACTGCAAAAGACCCATATTTGTACCCATTCCAAAGAAAGGTGACTCCACAGAATGTGTTAATTATTGAACAATATCATTAATATTGCATGCAAGTAAAATCTTACTGAAGATAATTCAAAAATGGTTACAGCAGTATATTGACAGAGAACTCCAGAAATGCAAGCTAAGTTCAGAAGAGGATGTGGAATGAAGGATATCATTGTTAATGTCAAATGGATCTTGGCTCAAAGCAAAGAATCCCAGAAAGATGTTTACTTGTGTTTTATTGACTATGCAAAGGCAT
>NW_006921757.1:6881337-6905458 GCF_000298275.1 Orycteropus afer afer | reverse complement strand
TTGCCTAGCAAATTTCTGTGGAACTAATAAAGTGCTGTATTTGAGAACAACATGGATAAAAGTTGTACTAGAATAATAATTTTCACTGCTTTCATTTTTATATTCTGTTAGAATAATAAAACTGACTCAGATTGTTTGGGTTCATACTTTCCTTCCTAGTGCAATGTACACTTCCTGAAAATAAAACCACTTAATTTGGCAAAATCCACATAGCAAGCAACAGTAATAATATAATTAAACTAATGAAGTTTTGGAACAAAAAGTCATCACATATTCATTCTTATCATATGTTTATCTAAGACAGACATATAATACTTTATCTAATTATAATACTCTATTGCATATAATGGTATATTATATATATGCCAAGACACAATTAATGTACCATTATGATGTTTTATCCATTTTTGCTAATAAGGGAATTAGTAATATTGCTTGACTATGTATTTCCCAAACTCCCAAGCCAAAAGGAGGAAACAAAATCCTGGGTGGAAAGAAAGCAAGGTGAAAACAGTGCACAGCTTCGAAAAGGGGCACAGTCTGAGTTCTAGAGACACTGACATTACAGAGACATTGACATTACAGTGGCTGTTGGGTGAGGGAAGGATACGCACACCCCAGAGGAGTCCTCGAGCACTTGTATGAATAGACAGTAAATTGGCACTTAGTGAAATTGCTACTATTATCTAGACAAGATCCAATCCTAAATAAGATACTGGGATTTAAAGTGACAAAGCTTTCTTACTAACCTTCAAGTGATGATCAAGGTAATAACAAAAACACTACCTACTATAGGGTGGGAGGACAAAGATTCATTTCAGCATCTGTTTAGAGCTGCCTTTTGGACACTTTGAAAGATTGGGTGTAACGTTCACAATAAAAGAGCTTGAGAACTTTGATGTAAATGGGATAAATGGAAAATGGGTTAAGTCATTTTTGATCTATCAACCAAACATAAAGATGTAGGATGAGAACTGTGTGACTCACTCAAACAAATTTTGACTAAGTATTATTTTCCCTCTACCTAGTTGGCAACTGTTGGAAGCAATTCGTTGAAATGACTCAAGCAGAATATTTATATTATTTTCTTCAGAGCAAAACTTGCTCATCAGGATTTGAACATTTATTTCATAATGAAAACATATTCATCGTCTAATATAACTCAGCAATGATAAATGACTAGAAAAAAGCAGAAATGTAATAAATATTATGAATCATAAATAAATGTACAGCATATGATAGCAAAAGAAATGAGTAAATAGATTAAACATAAAAGATTTATAAAAAACAGTAATATTATGTCTAAGGGTTAAAACAGACAAATGTGCTCTGGTAAATGATTAAATATCTATTGACTAATAACCATAGACATAGAATGAACAAGGACAATTCTTCACATTTTTAAAGAAATGTCTTAATTAAAAAAAAAAACTTCTATATTACATTTGATTTCAAAAATAATTTTATAAATAATCTTATTCTCTAAAAAGAAAATAGGTTTAATGTCTTCTGCAAAGGTGCCAATGAAGATTAAAATTAGCAAAAGTGTTTTTTTAACCTTGTCTTCCATTTTATTTCTGGCTTGAGATTTCCTGTGTTCCTACCTCCCTATCTCAGTAATTTTTTTCCTTTGATCTAATTTTTAAGTGTCAACAGACCTTACTATTTGTCATATCCTGAGTTCTGGATGATTCTTTTCATCAGACTTTGTTTGGATGTTCAGTTTTGTTTTATAATTTTTCTCTTTTAGTAAATACGCTAACTGCTTTTAACTTTCTACTCTTTGTTTTGTCTCTGAAATTTCATTTCAATTTTTATATGATGGAGTTATGAGAATTTTTCTATGCCTGTATGTTGTTGTTGTTGTCATGTGCCGTCGAGTCGGACCCGACTCATAGAGACCCCTTCTTGGGTTTCTGAGGTGGTATCTCTACAGAAGTAGATTGCCCAACTTTCCTTCTGAGGAGTGGCTGGTGGGTTTGAACCGCCAGCCTTCTGGTTAGCAGTCAGAAGAGTGATAATCACTTAAGTTTTCTGCATCTTCTCTTTATATATATATCATGTATTTCAGAAATAAGGCAAATATTTTAGTAAGGTTGTTATACAAAAATGTGCTAGTGGTCTTATAAAGTTTAGTTTTCCTTTCTAGCTATACTGTGTTAATAGTCCATATCACATCAAACCATATACATGCCTCTAGAAATGCATTTCTTAGTACATAAAACTCATAAAGGTATGAATTACATTAAGTTTATCAAATCATATGGACAATAAGAAATGAATCCTTATGCATTGGTTTTCTGTAGTTTGCTGGATCAAATTCAACTATACCTTTGGAACTACAACTTCTATCTTACTTTTGTAGTATTTATATATTGGGAGCTCTGGTGGTATAGTGCCTAAGGCATTTGACTGCTAACCAGAAGGCTGGCAGTTCAAACCCACCTTGGAAACCCAAGGACGGGTTGCTATGAGTCGGATCCGACTCGATGGCAGTGAGTTGGTTTTATTTTATTGTTTTTGTTTTTATAGATTAAGAATAATATGATTGGGATTTTTTTTAATTGAGGGAACTCATATTTCATTTATATTGATTTTTTAAATCTACATCACTAGATGACTAACCATAGTATTGTTTTTTCAGAAAACTCCCTTTGAGAAACACTATAAAAATGCTTTATCCAAGTACTAATTAACTTATATATTTTATTTCCTACATCTTGTTTCATAGGGAGTTTCTGAAGTAACAAATTAAAGTTTGAAATTCTAAGCTGAACCTGAACTGTAGGATGAAGAAAACACTCTAATGTTTTTGAAGATCAAATTAAAAATAAATTTTAGGATCAATAATCTTGTGCAGATGGTCAACAAGCAACATTTCAACCCCAGGCTTCTTGGTGAAGACATGCAGATGAGCTTGGGTAGTATCTCAAAGGAGAGGTAGACACTTGAGTGTTGATAGCAGGTCTTGCTGGGACCACAGAAGCTACACCAGGACTGATTTGTACGTCTGATCAGTTATCCAGAGTCAAATTTTACAGTGAATTTGTAATGGTTCCAAAACTCACCGCAGGATTATCCGAACATTCCTGTTGGTTGTGGCATTGTTGCATTACTCAGAGCAGGAGCCCAAGCAGGATAAGTATAGAGGTCAAACAAGGGCACAATCCAGGTGAACATGCCAAGCATCACCACGGCAACACCCAAGATGTTCACACCAAGTCCAGCTTTAACCTGAAAACAGAAAAGAGCATGAAAATCAGTCTCCCAGGAAGAAAACCTCTGGGAGAGCTAGAACACTGATGCAGAAAGCCTATGTGAGATTTACATGAATCCTAAATGATCAGTAGAAATTGTTACCATTTCCCAAAGCATGGGTTTTTCTTCTACTCAGGACAGAAGTGAATCTGTCCACAATTGAATGCCATTTGGGTGGAGAGTCTCAGAGTGGTTCATCTTAGGAACATACCTAAACCATTCTGGTTAGAGAAGAATACTTTCAAATATTTTCTACTTCATGTGTTAAATCAAAATTTATGTTTTATCATACCATAGTTGAATGAGTAAGACTCAGGCCTTCATCCTTCATGTAATAATAAGCTGTTTACAACTGGATCATTCATAGTCACTCAATATTATTAATTTACCTTTCTACAGTGCCTAAGGCACTTGACTGCTAACCAGAAAGCTGGTGGTTCAAACCCACCAGCCACTCTTCAGAAGGAAGATGGGCAATCTACTTCCGTGGTGATACTGCCTCGGAAACCCAAGGAAGGGTCGCTATGAGTCGGGTTCAACTTGATGGCATGTAACAACAACAACAACATAATCCTCTATTTTTTCCTAGCTCTTAGATCATCATTCTGGTGCCTATTAAATCATTTCCAAGGTGCTGTCTGTCCCGTTACTTATACTACTGCTCATAACTTCTTTTGTAAGTAAAGTTTTATTGGGCAAAAACCATGTGCTTTGTTTAGGTATTATCTATGGCTGATGTATGTTACAATATATCAGCCATAGATAATTTGAGTAGTTGTGATGGATTCATGGTCCACAGAGCCTTACGTGTTTACAATATGGCCCTTTAGAGATAAGGTTTTGCTGACCTATGTATTAAAACATGGAGTCTCAAAGCAAAAGGGGGATACCTAGCAATGACTATTATAGAGGCCCGCTCTTCTGCCCCTGTCGTGTATTTCCTCCAGAATCCTGTTTTTATTTTTTAAATACACTTACGTGAGGACATTGCTTTATACACGTTTTATTTACCAAAAGGATAAGCTTCTTTATGGAGTCAGTGGCAGAATTTTTATGCAGAAGGGGCTCAGGAACAGCAATCTGGTTGGAAGGATGAGAGCTAGGACTTACCTTTGAACTGTTTGCATAGCAAGCTCACTGAAATTCCTTGGTTATTTGCTCATTGGTTTGGAGATGGGTAATGAAAATGGGACCCGACTACAATGGATTCAAGTCACTGTTTGACTCTTGCCTTAGAACGTATTTGGTAAAGATGTGCAGGCTTCATCACTTCTCTATTATCATACGCTTGCATTTTTTTTTTTTTTTTGTCAATATACAAATATCAGAAAGCCAATCACCAGGAAGCCAAAGAAGGATGGGTATCAGAATTGGGACAAGAAAAACATCTTTTCATCTGTCAGGCATTGAGCCCACTGTCTTGTTCAGAGCAAGTGTTGGTTGAATAAATATCTGTGATAGCAAACCACAGTGTTACTTTGATTGCTAAATTCCATTGCCCCTACTCTTTACTATATACTGCTTTTGCCTAGGTTGGATTGAATCCAGATCTTGACATTTAAGTTTAAGCAGCTGTGTTGAGCTACTCTTTCCCTTCCTCCAGGGCATTACTGGAGCATTCAATATTTCTGTATTTGTGACTATAAATTTGAATGACCTTCTCCCTTCTAGTTATACTCTGAAAAACAACTCTATGGCTGGTCATGTGCTAACCTTCTGAAGCAGAATTCAAGCCATGCTTTCTCTGGTGGTTGGTTAGCATGTAAACAGAGGGATAACCTTAGACCACCAAAACTGGGCATAAAACCAAAACAAGCCACTGCCACCGAATTGATTCCAACTCATAGTGACCCTTTAGGACAGAGTAGAACTGCCTTATAGGGTTTCTGAGGCTGTAAATCTTTACAGAAGCAAACTGCCTCATCTTTCTTCCATAGAGTGGCTGGTAGTTTTGAACTGTTGACCTTTTAGTTAGCAGCCCAATGTTTTAACCACTATGCCACCAGAGCTCCTAAACTGTGCATTAGCCCTGACAATAATATTTTTGCTAGCTCACCATGTCAATGGTTTTGAGATGGCCATATGAAAATACAATAGCATTGGGTGGATTTGCTACTGGTAGAAGGAATGCAAATGAAGTACACAGAGTAGAAGGTATCAAAATATAAAGAGGATTCACTTGAATGGCTTCTGCCTGTTGGAAAAGACAAAAAAGAATCTGAGTAAAATTGAGGATAGGCACAAAGCATCAAAATGAGGATATTTACTATAATAAACTTCCCCAGAAGCAGGCTGAGACCTTGAAGACATAAAATCATCTCTTTATAATTGCAGCTATATCTTAAAGAAGTTCTCCTCTCTCCATGGAAAATGTCTTTTTCTCTTAAATGGCTGTGGGCACCCATTTAAGCGTTTTATCCTAGCTCATTTGGAAAACATTTGTTTCTGAAAGCAAATTTTAAAATGACAACCCTTTATTATTTGCTTGGTGCTGAGTGATATGCTGTGTGTGTGTGTGTGTGTGTGTGTATGTGTATATATACATATATACCTGTTGATGGTGGGTGCTATGGAGTTAATTCTGACCCACAGCAACTGCATGTGACAAGTAGAATTGCCCCATGTAGTTTTCTTGATTATAATCTTTACGAGAGAAAATCACCATGTCTTATTCCTGCAGAGCTACTAAACCAAAAACTCACTGCCATTGGGTTGATCTGACTTACAGCAACCCCTATTGGGTTTCTAAGGCTGTATACTTTATGGAAGCAGACTGCCTCATCTCTCTTCCATGGAGCTGCTGGTGGGTTCAAACCACTGACCTTTTGGTAAGCAGTCAAATGCCATAACCACTACACCACAAGAGCCACTGGATGGCTTCAAACCACCAGCCTTTCAGTTAGCAGGTGAATGTTTAACTGTGTGTGGGCTCCTTACACATACATACATATAGATGGATATTTCATAAGGTTTTATGTATCTCTCATATGTATATCTTCAATTAATTTCACAAAAACCATATGAGATGGCTATTAAAACAACAAATCATAGGTGAAGAAATGGAGGCCCATAGAGCTAAATGGTAAAGCAATGTCCAAGCACGCCCCTGCAAGCGTTAGCACTCATATACAGTGTCAGACCACTCTGACCCCAAAGCTTCTCATTATACCATTAACTTTACTGTCTCTGTGGCCCCTGTAATCTAAAATTTGCCTCAAGATCATCACAGAACAAGAGTCATTACTATTCTTAATCTGTCACATAATTTTCTAACTTCTCCTTGTTGAAGGGGAAAAAAAATCCACGAGGGGACTGGAACTCAAACGATATTTTGCTTATATAAATTACCTACATTTTATTTTTCCTAATATGATGCAGCAAGAATGTCAACATATGGCCCTTTGGTGGGGGCAGAGGAGCTTTAAGGAAAAGTTAAGTCAAAAATAAAAGTCAAAGCTCTTCTCCCTGCTAGTAACAGAAAGTCCAAGAAGGGCAACCTTTCTTAATTTATTGTGTTTTTCTTTTACCAAACTTGTCTGCTTGACTACCAACTTTTTACTTAAAGCTGTTTCTTGAAATTGCCAGCAAAAGTAAAATTAAAGAGAGGGACAGAGAAGAAAGAAGACAGAGAAGACAGTCTTTCTCCACCTCTCCTAGCATCTCAGCTTCTTATCTTAAAACAAACAAACAAACAAACAAACAAAAAAAACTTCCCTCATCCTTTAGGGAACTGTGTCTAAGAAATTTCAGCTTGAAACCTGAACTGTAAGACTAGCTCTTCATTTACTCACAAATTACTTATATGAAGCGCTTCTCAGAATTCCAGGAATAATCTTCAGTGGCAAACATCTAAAGGTGCCAGGAAACACTGAATCTCAAAGCCTCACAGTTGCATTGGACCTAGACTGGTCCTCTCATTTGTCTACAAATGAAGAAACAGTGGGGAAGGAAGGGATGTAGTTCACTTAAGATCAAGCTGCTTGAACAGGGAAGAAAATAGATCTCTATGGCAAATAACAACAACAACAACAAAGTAAAGATATTTTTAAAAATAAAAAGTATTAGCCCTAATAAAAACCACTCTTCAAGTTAATTGTAGAAGGATCATTTCAAAGCAGATCCCAGTTCTTGATGAATAGTGATAGGGTATAAATGGAATACTCACCAATGGAGATAATATTGGGAGAACGAGAGTAATGGTAGCTGGGTTGCTGGCTACCTCTGTTAAAGATGTGACGATCAAAGAAGATATCAGAATTATTAGCCATACTGGTAATGAATTTAGAGGAGATAATTTATTTGCTATCCACTTAGAGAGTCCTGACACCTAAAATACAAATTTGCAGTCATTTGTTAATTTATCAGACACAATTTAAATATCAAAAAATTATAATTTGCTCTCAAAATCATTTCTAAAGTGTAGTTTTAATCTTTCATATTTTTTTGTAGTTTGGTAGATATGGGTGACTTTGACATGGACAAGCTCTCAGTCTTATTTTAACATGACCAACATGTTTAAGAAGTATAAATTGTTTTTCCACATTTCAAAAAACTAAATATTAATTTCTTACATTAATATATGTGGATATTTTAACAAATTATGAAGTACTATGGACCTTAAGAGCCACCCTTCTGATCCACATCTCCCCATTCCTAAACTATATTCCCTACAGACAACAACTTTCAACTCTTACTACCTATTTATAGATATATTTAGGTATTCATAGCTTTCAAAATAATATTCCAATTATGCTGTTTCTTAATTTTGAATTTATATATTATTTACTGACTTCCTAGTAAGTTAGATATGGATGTACTTTTCTTACATCATCCACCATACCATTATTTCCATCCCTCCATTTCTGCACAATGATATATCAAAATTTTTGGCGAAACCAATATTTAATAGTTTTCCATCTTTATATAAATATTGTCCAAAGTTGAGCCACTTACTGCACTATGATTACATTTGCACTTAATTTTTTTTGCTTTCCCAGCAAATTGTTTGCTTCATTCATTTTGTTTGCTTAGTTTTCTAAGTACCTATCATTAATTCTTCATCACACTCTCCAATCCAATGAAAATACTTCACTCCAAGCACTCAAACATGTCAATTAATTGTTCATTTCCCTATTCCCCCATGGAGAATTCCATTCTAGAGTGTTCCCTCCTCCTGCTCCCTCTGGACTGTTGCTCTTCACTACTCCACTGCTGTTTTAGGACCTCTCTTCACTCCCATAGTCTAATAGTGGGGATTTCTGGTTTCCTTTCTTGTTTATTCATTTGTGTAGGGGGAGTCCATCCTTCCACGGCTTCCTAAAAACTAGTTCTTTTTGTTTCTGCTGGTCTGAAAACTTCTATTTTCTTTTCACACTGTTCTGATAGTTTAGCTTTTACAGAATTCTAGATTTGGAATAATTATCACTCAGCAGTTTCAAACCATTGTTTCTATTTCCTGTGGCTTCCAGTTGGCCACTGTAGAAGGCTAAAGCCATTCTGATCTTTGATTCAGTGTATGTAGTGCAGAAAAATTGGCTGGGCTCAGCTGAGCAGGTGTGTTGTTCTGTTTCCTAACCGTCCCTCCCAACAATGGAAAAGGAAATGCTCCTTGCATGAGAGGATATCAATGAGCACTACATGCATGTGTGCATTGAAATGTGGTTTTGACTTACATTTTTCTTTGGTTTTGACTTTCAGCTGGAAAAATATTGTCTAATATTTAAGTCATACTGGCACAAATTCATCCTAGACTATAACATATGATATAGATGTCTGATTAGATACAGCTGGAAAGGATTGAACATACACTGTTTCCCCCTCTGGAGGTTGTTGGGAATGTACCTTCATCCCTAAAACCTAACACCAAGATCAAACGCATTACTCTTGAGTTGATTCTGACTCACAGCAACCCTTAAGGACAGAATAGAACTGCCCCTTAGGGTTTCCAAGGCTATAAATCTTTACAGAAGCAGACTATTGCACCTTCTTCCCGCAGAGTGGCTGGTGGGTTCAAATTGCCGCCATTTTGGTTAGCAGTTGAGCACTTAACCACCGCATCACCAGGGCTCATTTTTCTTCATCCCTAGAGTTCCAAAATCTACATCAAGTGTTTTGGTGTTGTCACTTACTCTCTTGATACAGAATTCCAAAGCCTTGTGTTCCAGGAAATGTCCTTGTATTATTTTTCAAAAACGTTCTGCCATATTTTTGTTTGCCTACTCTTTCTAAAACTCCTATTAGTTGGTTGTTGCATATTTTTGATTGATGTTCTTATGTTCTTAACTCCTTTTTTTCATAATTACCTTCTTTTTGTCTTTTTGTTCTACTTTCTGGGATATGTTCAAACTTCATCTTCTAATTCTACTACTGAATTTTAAATTTCTGCTATATTTCTAATATTCCTGGAGTATTTCTTGTTTTCTATTTTTTAAATAACATTGTTTTAGTTTCATGTCTGTAATGTTTCTAGCATCTTTATGAGGCAATCAATGACATTTTAAAAAATGTTATCCTTGATTCCTCCATTACACTTGCTTTTTCTATGATCCTTTCTTTTTATGTTTAGTTTTTGTTTCTTGTTATAATATCAGAGGCTTTTCCAACTGTCTGATGGTCCTTGACTACCTATTCACATTAAATGAAACCTGGAAGCTCTGTGTCTATGGAAAGATCGTTAAGAAGTAGATTGTACTGTAGATGACTGAGCTGTGCGCCAGTGTCTCTTTCTTTAGCTCAATGTTTATTGAAAGCAAACCTCCGATTTTCTATCAGGGAGGAGGAAGAGCAGATCTCTGGCTATTCAGAACTAGGGAGAGTATCTGGGAGGTACAGAGCTCCTTGAACAGTTTTACTCTAGCTTCAGGGTTATCTGCTATCTCTAATTCTTGAGTTCTTCCAGGATCCTGACATTAATCGTCTTAGGTCTTGCTTGCCCTTCCCTTTGTAGGCCCATAGTTTTCATCTTTCTATCTACCAGGTCAGTTACCCCTCAAATATCCTCTTTACATCTTCAAATTTCATCAACATCTCTGGTCTGTCATTGCCCTCTCTCATATATTCTTTATTTTATGGATTTATACTGTGTTGTCCCTTTTTGGTCATTTTTAGTGGGAATTTGAAAGAGAATGAAGAAAAATGGTGTTAAATCATCCATGTTTAATTAGGAGATGAATTTTGAAGATTGTGTGAAAAGGGAGAGAAGAAGTTATTCACTGGATAGGAATTTGAAAGTGACTACAGGGAGAGCATGTTAAAAGAAAATCAAGAGTTTTAAAAGAGAGAGAGAATTGTAATGAGGTGAACACTATAGTAGCTGATATTGCCCATTCGAATACGAAGGGTTATCTGGTTCTGGACAGTTGCTAGACTTACTACAATTTGTGACAAATTAAAGCAAATTAATGTTCTCCAAATATTTGTAAAACCACTTTCTAGGGGCAGATTTATCCCTAGTTATCTTTTTGAAGTGAATGCTTTCAATCTGACTACTCAGAGGGAAGATATTCTGAGTATTCCATAGAGACCTGATTCTATGTTTTATGATTTTTATTACAAATTAGACCTTCTTCCTTGATTCCCATGATTCTTTTACTGAGAGAACATAGTTCATCAGGCTAAGTCCACCCTTTTTCATTTCCTTTGATTTTAGCTATTGTAGGGTCTGGCCAATGCTGTCAAAACCACAGTGAGCATCTGAGGTCCAATCTAGGAAGGAGAACCCAACAAAGTTCACATCAATGTCATACTTCCCCACAATTCAAATGTACAGACATAGGGATGGAACTTGTTTATTCTGAGAAACTAGATCACATTGCTGATGAGATAGTAGAAAAGAAAGGTGTACTTGTCTTATATTTCTCATTTCTATTTGAGTATTCTGTGAGACAAGACAAATCTAAAAAGATGTTGCAAGTGGCTCTCAGAATTGAGGCAATTTCTAAGACTTCCAGCTATTACTAAATCCTCTTCTGAAAGCTTAATAACCAAATACTACAGAAAAATTGACCAAAAAAAAGTCAGAAGCAAAGGAGAGAAGAGATAGTTAATGGTCTTGGGGCATATAAAAAATTAACTGGAGCTAACGGACTGGCCCCACAACAACCCTCTTGCCATCTTCTTCAGTTTGATTACTGGAGAAGGAGATGGAACAGCCATGAACTTTGAGTGCTTCACAAAAGGCTATAAACTCCAGAAATTAGAAGGTTTTAATTAGCTAAAGAGTAATGATTTTTTTAGGGAATTTTTGGAGGAGATATTTTTCTTCCAGCAACCCTGCAATGACCAGGACAATTCCAAAGGACAAGGCCCTTTTCAGACTGCTGATTTATAGCAACTGGACAGATGTTACAGAAATAGCCAACTTTACTCCTTGTGGTGTTTTAATTTCTCCCTAAGAAGATGTGCAACATTAGTCATGGTTTTGTGATCTCTGGACTTTATTCAATAAACATTTATTAAGTGCCTTTAACGGTAATATAATTTGTCTTCTTTTACTTTGATAACAATAAGACCATCATATTTTGAAAAGAAGTCTAGAAGCTACTCAAATTCATCATGAAATAAGGTAAAGGTATAAAGAAACAAAAAAATATGTTCAGTAGGAATCATTTTACATATTATTTTTATATATTTTTTCTTACTAAGCTAGTCTTCCAATACAATTTCATGGATTAAGAATTTTAATCTTCTTTGCTTTATTTCTTTTGTCATGCTGAAACACCATAAAACTAAATGTTTTATGCTTGCAGTCTATAAAAATTCTTGAACTCTGAACTCAGCTCATCTGTGTGTATACTCACTGATGGCTATTGAAATCTGCATCATTAAAATAATAGAATAAAGTTGAATGTGCCAGAAGCCTGAATGTTTCTGTGTGCTTCTTTTGAATAGTTTCATTAATTGTTAAATATCCCAGACACAGAGTATTACCTCACAGCCATCTGCCAGGGCAAACCCTCCACCAACAAGAATGGCTATATCCCAGGGCATGAATGACTGGAATTCTTTCCAAGTAATCAGTGGCGAGTGATCAAAAGCAACTGAAAAACAAAAGCCCTCCAGTTACACATTGCTTAAAATAGGACAAGGTGACTTTTTCCCCCCCAGAATACTAAATAGCCATATTACAGGAAGTTTGTAATATTCCTATATTGTTTTAAAGAAATACTTTAATTTAGAAAAATCACTTAGGTAATACACTCAAATACCTTAGGCACTATGCCACCAGAGCTCCCCCAATAAATTTAGATAAATTATAACATTGTCATTTATGATGCTATCCAATCATTCCACTAACACTGCCTACTATGAGTAATGCAGTGCATTGGACTACATTATTCTTTTCTGTGTAAAATATCTGTAATGTTCTGTTGGTTTTGAAAGCATCAGTGTAGTATTATAATTATTATCACTTAATACATATTTGCTTACTGAAAGCAAAGAGGACTTGAAGCATTTACTGATAAAGATCAAAGACTACATACAGCCTTCAGTATGGATTACACCTCAGCATAAAGAAAACAAATCCTCACAACTAGACCTATAAGCAATATCATGATAAACAGAAAAAGCACTTAAATATGCAAGAATTTCTTTTTTACTTGGATCCACAATCAATGCCCATGGAAGCAGCAGTCAAAAAATCAAATGACATATACATGGGGAAAATAAGCTGCAAAAGACCTCTTTAAAGTGTTAAGAAGTTACTTAGAGGACTAAGGTATGCCTGACTCAAGCCATGGTATTTTCAATCACCTCATGTGCATGTGAAAGCTGGACAATGAATAGGGAAGACTGATGAAGAATTGATGCATTTGAATTATGGTGTTGGCCAAGAATATTGACTATATCTTGGCCTCCCAGAAGAACAAACAAATATGTCTTGGATGAAGTATGGTCAGAATACTCCTTAGAAGCAAGGATGATGAGACTTCATCTCATATACTTTGGACATGCTGTTAGGAGGGACCAGTCCCTAGAAAAGGACATCATGCTGGGTAAAGTAGAGGGTCAGCAAAAAAGAGGAAGGATCTTAATGAGGTGGACTGACATAGTGGCTACAAGAACGGGCTGAAGCATAACAATTATTGTGAGGTTGGCACAGGACTGTACAGTGTTTAATTCTGTTGCCCATGCTGTCACTATGAGTTGGAACCTAGTGGATGGCACCTAACAACAAACAACAGGTATTAATTTTACCATTATATTATGTTTTGAATCATGAAATGGATCATGAGGGATTTACCAGGATTCTAGTTTTAAAAAAATAAATAGTTTAAAGTTAAGATAAAATAATTTAGCATCACTGGTAAGACCCTTAAGATACACATAAAACAATTATCATAAAGATTTCTTTTAATATTTGGATCCTTATCTCTCCATTGGGAGCTCTGGTAGCATAGTGCCGAAGGCACTTGACTGCTAAACAGAAGGCTGGCAGTTCAAACCCACCAACCACTCCTCGGAAGGAAGATAGGGCAATCTACTTCCATAGTGGTACTGCCTTGGAAACCCAAGGAGGGGTCGCTATGAGTCGGGTCTGACTCGAGGGCACATAACATCAACAACAATAACAATAACATCTCTCCATTAGGAGCTCTGGTGGCGTAGTGCCTAAGGCATTTGACTGCTAACCAGAAGTCTGAAGGTTCAAACCCACCAGTCACTCCTCAGAAGGAAGACTGGGCAACCTACTTCAGTAGAGATACCACCTCAGAAATCCAAAGAGGGGTAGCTATGAGTCGAATTGATTTGACAGCAGTGAGTTTGATTTTTTGGTATCTCTACATTGATCTGTTGAAGAAGAATTTTATCTAGGAACACATTAGGCCCATTTCACATTTATGTGCAACAGGAAGCCTTCTACTTAATGACATTTCTAGGTTACTAATACACTTCCTTCCTATCTCCTTTCCCCATACCAGAAACACACCTACCCTCACTAATGACTAAAATTTTGCTATAACATTTCTTTCCTGTATGAAGGCCATATATCCTTTTGAAGTTCAACAATTTCTGGGCTGTACCTTTAATTAAAAATTTAACATATTATATCTTACCTGCCATCTTCAAACCTAATGTGAATGAGTTTATCAGGGAGAACAGATGTTGAAGAATGAGGGGAGAGAAAAAGGTGGGAAGGGGCAAGCCTCTTTCTAAGGGGGAGAGTCAGATTGGAGGACAGGGAAGGAAAAGCCAAGCATTGGTCCTGCAGCACTTGCCACAGCCAGGCGTTAGGACTTTGGCGGTCAGAATCCTCAAGGTATCTTATAAATATAAATGTTCTGTATTGCAATATCTCATTATAACACACATCGTAACACAGGTTTGTGTGCTATTCTAATCTCAAGTAAAGAATAAAAAGCATTTGTTTTTACACCATACTGGTGACATATATCATGTCTTAGAAATCTGATACATTTGCCATTTATAGATTATGGCTCAGGGATCCAAGTAAACCAACCTGGCTGCATGAATCCTAGTTCCCTTCCTATAAAAAAAAAAAT
Source organism: Orycteropus afer afer (assembly GCF_000298275.1). NCBI lineage: Eukaryota > Metazoa > Chordata > Mammalia > Tubulidentata > Orycteropodidae > Orycteropus > Orycteropus afer. The sequence continues at coordinate 6,890,696 of NW_006921757.1, read as the reverse complement.
TCAACTCTACAAGATTATTCCCAGACAATTACAAACCACATTGTCTCACATTCACAACATAGGAATATGACCAACCAAAATATGTATAAAGTATAAATATGGGTGAATCCATATTTATGTTTAAGAAGTACATGTCTGTGTGTTTTTCTGGGGGCATGTGTGTGCAAATGAGCATTTTTCCTTGCCCATGTGTTGTAAATATGATGGGTGTTCCCACTGCATATCTTTCCTTTCAATGCTAACAATGGGTTGTGCCTTGTGTGGAGATCATTTGGATTTCTTCAGGATCTCAGCGAGGCTGTAAATGCTCTTTCCCTTTGAACTCCTCTTTTTTTTAGGTCCGCAACATTTATTACCAAGGGCTCATAGCAAAGTAATGACTTCTGAGTTCTTGTTCCTGTGTTTCCCATAGTGAGATTAATTCTGATTATGGCAGGGAAGGAAACTTATCACAGGTTAAACAGTTTCACGTGTGGGAGAGCCTCAACCATGGTACGGAATTGACTTGACACTTCTGCAAAGAGGATCTCTCTTGTGGGTAGAAAACATGTTCTGGCTAAATAGGGTTTGGAGTATGCAAATGGGACCTGGTGGGCCAGAGGTTGCATCAGCATGTCCATTCCTACTAGCTAAGTGCCAACTGAAACCAATCGTTTGCATTTTTATCTGTCAAATTCATTCAGGATTACAAATGATACTTAACCAATTTCTCCTGTGGGTGTAGTTTTAGTCAATCTCTTAGCTGGGATAAGAAAGAATAGGAGTCCTACAACTAAGGCAACTGTTGAATCTGTAACAAAACTTGGATACCTGTAAAAGAACAAATGAATGTATTAAAAAATCAGCATCAATAATTTGCATGGGCTGAATATCAGTGTGCTAAATAGCAAATCTATCTTGGAAGAAGTACAGCCAGAACACTCTTCAGATGCAAGAATGACCAGACTTGACCTTATGTACTTTGGTCATATTGTCAGAAGGGACCATTCCCTGGAGAAAGACATCATTCTCCGTAAAATGAAGGGGCTGTGAGAAAGGGGAAGACCATCAATGAGTTGAATTGACACAGTGGCCGTGATCATGGGACCAAGGATAGCAAATACTGTAAGGATGGCACAGGACTGGGCAGCATTTTGTTCTGTTGTACACAAATTCACTATGGGTTGGAGCTGACTCAATGGCACCTGACAACAGCAACAACAACATGCTCGCCATATAGGACTATTAGTGGTGGTGTAGGTCATTGGCTCTGGATAATCTTCTCCAAAGTCTACTTATTTCCACCAAAATGGCATGCTTTAGTAGAACTGAACATCTCAGAATCTTATTCCCATATATTTCTCCTTATTTTCAAAACAATATATTTGTGCCAATTTACTAGGCCAACTTGTAAAACTTCTCCTTTTGGTAATCTTATAGTCTGTTAATTTCTCCTTTCAATCTGTTATTTTTTAAAATTAGATTGGCAGAGAATTGAGGAAAAAACAATTTCTACAACAGGCAAAGCCCCATATACTTAATGTATAACATCCTTTTATCTATTAAATTGTGACTAGGCATGGATGTTTCTAGGGACCCTGAAAACTCTTTAAAGCTCTTATTTAAATTATCAAAGGAAATTCATCTGCTTTCTGAGACATAACACCTGCTTCTGCAGTTAGTGAGACCTGAGCCATACCATACAAATGAAATCAACCCATTTAAATCTTTGCCCCCTATGAAACTCAATCAAGAATATTAATTGCTGGAATGGCTTTTGAGATGTTCATAATGATCATTGTATAAATTAAGAATGATTCAGGAACAGATGGGGTCTTAGAATCACCAGACCATTCTAGCAAATAAGACAACATCCCACAACCCTCAACAGTTAAGAAGCACCTGGAGATGAGATAGAAGTGAAATAGGCATAAATGATTAGAATTCAGTTTTAAAAGTCAGAGATATTAATTACTGCATCTTTATAGCATGAGGAAAAATATGGATATCCTAAAGATTTCATTGCTTCCTTGTCATTGGGCAATGTGTCTGTACTTTAGAAGTTCTATATTCCTGTAGTTTATTTGAAAAAAATCTTAATAATCAAAGAAATGCATTATATTTCTCAATCTAACCATTTTTAAAGCAATCTATGTTTCTTAACTGTAGAACATACATTGTTAAGTAACAAACTACCTTGGCACCCTTTATTCTATGAACTTGACTATTATTTACAATTGTATTTTCCTTATTTCTCTGATTTCAGATATAATTTCAGGTTGGATGTTTGCCAGATTGGGTCAGGCATCTTGGAGCCTCATTTATTTTATATGAAATGACACATTGAATTCAGTCCAGGTTTAAGCAGATGGAATGAAAACATTAGGTGGTAGCTATAAATCTTGATTCATCATTCTAACTCTGGAAACTATACACACCTAAAACCTCTACATAGCAAATGTATTTTATATAACACACACTTTAAATAAATTCAAGCTATATAGATTAAAATAATTTATTTTCAAAAGACTTTTAAAACCATTTATTATTGTAACTTTTTTTTTTTTTAGTTTATCATGAAATAAATTATGGAGATATCTTACTCAAAACTCACTGCTGTTGAGTTGATTCGACTCATAACAACCCCTCCTAGGTTCCTGAGGCAGTATCACTACAGAAGTGGATTGCCCAACCTTCCTTCCGAGGAGTGGCTGATGGGTTTGAACTGCCAGCATTCTGGTTAGCAGTCAAGTGCCTTAGGCACTATGCCACCAGAGCTCCCAGAGATACCTTAGTACTACAAAATACTAACCTTATAAAAATTTTCTTTGTCTTGGGTTTGCCAGTTATATTTATAGTTCAAATTTTACCCTCTCTCAACCTTTTCTTCCTTACCTATTGTTTTCTCTCAGAATTCTACATAAAATGTGCACCTGTCCCATAGCGACATGCATTCTGTTTTCCTCCTAAAAACACAGCACCTCTTGAATTACTTCCCATACCATAAGGAATAGAAATTAGAAATTGATTATACTGAATTTCTTATTGGGATTTCTCCTTGAATTTTATTAGCTGTCATTTAATTTATTCTAGTTCCTACCCTCTGGTGATTGAAGATCCACTCTTTCTACCTAGGGTGGTAGGTCTGGGATTATTTTTAAAAGAGGGGAGGGGCTCTTTTTTAAGTTGGTCTAGATCATACTACAAAGGAAAGCACAAATCAAACTATTCAACTGTTCTTGCTTTTAATAAAAAAGATGGTACCCTTTATTAAGTCCCCTCCAAATAAAAATATAAAGGAAAACAGATTTCAGAAAACTGAAGCTGATCTTTTAAGACATGTCACTATATTGCATTGCTTGACTGGTGTGGTCACAGGAACTTGGACTCAGTCTTTGCATCTTTTAAAAAATGTTGGCAGTGCCTTACAGACCAGAAGGCTCTGATTCAGGGAGGGAGGAATTCCTTCATTCCAAGTGGGCAGAATACAATTTTGGTTTCTCCCTAAAAATACATGAGTTTTTGCTGGGGATATGAGACAGGAAGTCCAAATCAAAAATCTGTTGGATTTAGGAATCAGAGTACCTCAGTCAAAAACAGATTTGGAACACAAATCTCAAAACCAAATTATTTATGTTGACATGTAGGATGGTCCTTAATTTAGAGAATTATGCCACAATCTTCCTCCTCACTTGACATGACTCAGCTGTAACTGCTGCTATGTAAGATAGTGAGAGGTAAAATTAACTCTGACCCAGCTTCTAACATTAGATTTGAAAATCAGTCTTATTACTCATTCAAGAATTCCTTATCTATAAAACAGAGGCTGGGATGAATTTATAGTGAACTGTACTAAAATGAACATAAGTGGAGAAAAAAGCAAGATATAGAACCAAATCAACTTGAAGATGAAGGGAAGACTATATACAATACTGGGGGGCGGGGGGAGGTCAACACAAAATGATTAAGACAAAGGAAGACACTGGAAGAAGCACAAGAGTTAAAGGCAAAAGAGGTGAGATACTATTATATACACAACCCTGCAATCATAGTGATAACTATGATCTGTGAGTGGATACATAGACAAGCTGAACAGGAATGGGCAGGCAAATGGGACCACACCATGAGTATATGTAAGTTTGACAGGGGATATTTCTACATATGTATTTACATATGCTGCAAATATATTCACAAATTTAGTAGAACACACAGTGGGCAAAGTTATGAAAACTTCCTAGCCATAACAAAACATCTTGAGGGAATGAGTCACTGGGACTAGGGGTTTAGTACCATACTCTTGGGGGAAATTAAAGTCATTTGGCATAAAATAGTCCACGAAAACAATGTTCTACATCCAACTTTGTTAAGTAGTGACTGATGTTTTAAAAGCTTGTGACCAAGAAAAAAAAAAAAAAACCAAACTCACTGCTGTTGAGTCAGATTCATCTCATAGCGACCCCTCCTTGGGTTTCTGAGGTGGTATCACTACAGAAGTAGATTTCCCCATCTTCCTTCCGAGGAGTGGCTGTTGGGTTTGAACCGCCAGCCTTCTGGTTAGCAGTCAAATGCCTTAGGCACTACACTACCAGAGTGCCTAAAAGCTTGTGAGCAGCCATCTAATATGCTCCTGAGCAAAGAAGAGTGAAGAAAATCAAAGACACAGTGAAATAATTGGTCCAAAGGACTAATGGACCACATGAACCATGCCTCTATGATCCTGAGCCCAGAAGAAATAAATGGTGCCTGGCTACCACTGCTGACTGCTCTGAAAGGGATCATAATAAGAAGTTTTGCATAGAATGGGAGAAAATTATGGAACAAAACTCAAGTTTCTAAAAAAAGATCTAGATGCACTGGACTAGTAGAGACCACAGGAACCCCTGAGGCTATCATCTTTAAATTTGGAACTCAAACCAGCAGTTACCTTTCAGCCAAATGACAGATTGTCTCATAAAATAAGTATCACTCATGAGTACTACGCTCCTTTAAATAATCATCTAAATGAAACCAGATGGTAAACATTTACCCTAGAACAAAAATGAGAAGGTAAGGGGAGGACAGGGAAGCTAGATTATTGGAAACAGAACAACCAGAATAGAAATAATGAGAACTTTGACACATTATAAAAAATGTAATCAATGTCAATGAACAATATGTATGTTGTTGTTGTTGTTGTTGTTATTTGCCATCGAGTCGGCCCCGACTCATAGCGACCCCTCCTTGGGTTTCTGAGGCAGTATCACTACGGAAGTAGGAATGACCAACCTTCCTTCCGAGGAGTGGCTGGTGGGTTTGAATCGCCAGCCCTCTGGTTAGCAGTCAAGTGCCTTAGGCACTATGCTACCAGAGCTCCTATGCTGTTGTTAGGTGCTGTCAATTCAGCTCAGACTCATAGCAACCCTACATACAGCAGAATGAAACAATGCCTGGTCCTATGCCAGCCTCACAATCCTTGCTATACTTGAGTGCATCATTGCAACTGTGTCAATCCATCTTGCTCAAGGCCTTCCCCTTTTTCGCTGACCCTCCACTTTACCAAGCATGATATCCTTCTCCAGGGAATGATCCCTTCTGACAACATGACCAAAGTAGGTGAGACAAAGTCTGGCCATTCTCAATTCCAAGGAGCATTCTGACTGCACTTCATCCAGGACAGATTCGTTAGTTCTGGCAGTCTATGGTACTTTCAATATCCTTTGCCAACACAACTCAAAAGCATCAACTCTTTTCTGGTCTTCCTTATTCGCTGTCCATCTTTCACATGAATATGAGGCAATTGAAAATGCCATGGCTTGGGTTAGGCACATCTTAGTCTTCAAAGAGATACTTTTGCTCTTCAGTACTTTAACGAGGTCTTTTGCAGCAGATCTGCCCAGTGCAGTATGATGTCTGATGTCTTGCCTGCTGCTTCCATTGGTGTTGGCTGTGGAACCAAGTAATATGAAATCTTTGACAACTTCAATCTTCTCTCCATTTATCATGATGCTGCTTATTGGTCCAATTGTGAGGATTTTTGTGAGGAAATTGTTAAATGAGAACTTAATTTACTGTGTAAACTTTCACCAAAAATACAATAAAATATTAAAAATAAATTTTTTAAAAAAATCAAGTTCCTTTAAACAAGGTTGTTTCCATCTTTACAAAATTATAAACAAAAATCTGCATAAAGGCTATGGTCCATGCTGGTTAGGAGCATAGACTGTAGAGCAAAACTGCCTGAGTTCCAATCCTGACTCTTGCACTTATTTTGAGTAAATGAAACTCTAAAATTCCTCATGTCAAATGGATATAATAATATCACTTAGAATAGTACTTTCCCTATCCTTAGAGGAAATGCTATGTTATAGTTTTGAGGCAGAATTTCTTCTACTACTGCCCATTCAATATTCACTTTGCTTTCAGCAAGCATCTCAGCTGATCATAGTTCTTAGCTCACTGGGTTGACCCAAATTTTCATTCCTGAAAGGTCTGGGTCATTTCTAATCCAGCATGAATTGGGATATAATTTTCCAGTGATCATAGGGCATGATAGTGCAAAGCCATGCCCTAAAGAATCTCTACATTGAGATACACTCTTCCTTACCACCACTGTAGCATAGCAGTCTAATTTCCCCTTGGTAATCAGGATCAATCACTCTGGCTAGTACAGTAACTTCCTTCTTTGCTTGTTGATTCAGAGACATAAAGAGCCCAAATTGGGTGGGTAGAAGTCTTAGCTTCCTGTTTAACAAAACTATTCTGTTTCCTTTTGGAACTAAGACCTCTAATCAGCAGAACATAAAATCCTGGGGACAAGAATCAAACTTATGTTAGGGGTAATGACTAGAGGTTGTTGTTGTTGTTATTATTTGCCATTGAGTCGGCCCCGACTCATAGCGACCCCTCCTTGGGTTTCCGAGGCAGTATCACTACGGAAGTAGGAATGCCCAACCTTCCTTCTGAGGAGTGGCTGGCGGGTTTGAACCGCCAGCCTTCTGGTTAGCAGTCAAGTGCCTTAGGCACTATGCTACCAGAGCTCCTAATGACTAGAGATACCACCCCTATTTCCAGCTCATGAATCCTGGCTATGGGAGAAACATATATTGGATGCTGGTTCAGAGTATATGCAGCCTCCTGGGGAACATTGTCCCAGCCTTGCAAGGTATTGCCACCTAGCTAGCACTGTAACCAAGTCTTCAAAAGGCCATTTCAATATTCTAACAAGCCAGTTGCTCCCAAAAGTGTTGTGCTTATTGTACAAAATAAATATCAATTCTTTTTAATAATCTGATATGAATATATATTCTCAGATTTTTGTCAAATTGATCTTTTGACTTTATGTGGATTATATTGGAATGGTGTTTTAAAAAATTTTTAGTGTGATTTGAATGAAAATTTACAGAGTAAATTTATTTTCCTTTTGACAATTCATACACATTGTTTTGTGATATTGATTGCAGTCTCTGCAATGTAACAGTACCCTTCCCACTTCCTCCCTGTACTTACCATTTCCATACATCCTTTTTTCCTACCCCTTCCTGCCTTCTGAGCTTTATTCCTGGGCAAATGCTGCCCTTTTGATCTTGTAATAATGGAATGCCTTTTTATGTATATGCATCACAATTTGTTTATCCACTCATCTGTTGATGGGCACCTAGGTTGCTTCCATCTTTTTAGTGTGGTGAATAATGCTGCAATGAACGTCCGTGTGTATATAGGACTTTGACTTTTTGTTTCAGGGTAGTGTAACTATGGTTGTCTGTCAGTGGTCTTACTTTAGGGTTTGATCTTTACAATTTTTTTCTTTCCCCGAAAAGAGTAGAATTGAAAACATCTTTTCAAGGGAAAGGAAGAAATATATCATAAAATCGTTCAAAGCTATAGGAACCACTTAAGAGAGAAGCAGATATAACAGTGGAAGGGCAGATGAGCATACCATGTAAAACTTACTCTGAAAAAAGTGCAGACCAACCAGTAGTAAACCCAGGATTTCGGCTAAACCACAACAGGGCCATTACAATGAAGAGCACCAGGGTCACAATTTCTTGATACCTGTGGAAAAATTCAAGTCCCATCATTTCCTATGTTCTGAGTCAGGACATTTGTAGAACCTTCTTGAGCTATTGGCAGGAGTAAACTTAGCAGAACACTGAACACTGTGAAAACCGAAGTGGTTCTATTATGAGACCATCGGTGGATCTAGAAAAGGCCCTTACTTCTCTGTGGGTCCCTCAGCTGCTTGTCATTCTATGTGGCAATTTGTAGTTAGACATGCATGTGTTTTGTCATGTAAAGTTACATTCACAAAGGTTAGCATATTTGGGGCCCTTATCAAGTGTTAGAAATATATTATAGAAAATGACATGCTTGTTTTCATTTCAACAATTACTTGGAATATAAGCAGCACATAGGTGTGTGTGTGTGCATATGTGTGTGTTTGGTATCTTACCTTATTGGCCCCAGTTTTTTATATTCTTGTTTAATCACTTCAGCACAAGCTTTTTCTTTGACTGTTTTGGTTTTGCCACATTTGAACATCTCCTTCAAACTAAAAAAATTAATTAAGCCTGTTAAACAAAGAATTCTTTCAACACCACTTCCTTTTATGGAAGATATTTATGGGCAAGTTTCACGAATACAAATCTGCCAACTAAGAACAGAAATATGTGCTTTGCATCCATACCTTACCTCTTTGAAATGTTCTCTCTCTCTTCTTTTGTTTTTTTTTTTTTTTTCCAGTTTTGCCTGGTTTGCTTGCCCTTCAATGCTAAATTTTTGTTCTATATTTTCTAAAATATATTCCACTGATCTCTTCATCTTCCAAGTCCTTTTGTGCCACTGGAATTTTTTCATGAACCACTCATGTCTATTTAACACTTTATTGTATGCTCTCATAATTGTTATTTGTTACATGTGTGTAAGTCTTATCTAATTAGTAAATTATTTGAGGGCAGGGACAGTTTTATAGATGTTTCTTTAGCCTAATATCTCTACAACACTGGCATTCATAGTAAAGACTTCTTGACTGACTGATTCACTAGTACCTTTGTTTGGCAAGTGAACAGTTGGCTGTCAGATCCCTCACTTCTCACAAAATACGATAAACTTGAGTAATACACTAGGGCAGGGAAGTCACATACAGTGATCACAAACAAAGTCCAAACCAGGTCTGTTCTCAGAAGCAAAACTAACTCTATTACATTTTTTCTTCAAGTTTCTCCATCCCAACTAGGTAATTTTCCAGCTTCTTTCCAACAATAACTGCCAATCTCTATCCCTTATTTTAGTAAATTACCTGCCATGAAGTACAAGGTCTTCAAAATTTTGAAGTTTCTGTGAAGCACTTCTCTACAATAATAAATGCATAGATAAACATACATACATACGTAATCCCTCCAGGG
>NW_006921757.1:6880416-6880942 GCF_000298275.1 Orycteropus afer afer | reverse complement strand
TGAGAATGGGCTTGAGTTTCTTGGAACATTTGGATCCTGTATCTGGCCAAGTCATCAGTGAGTTGTCTGCCATGTTGTCTGCCTATCTTGGGACTATTTCTGGACTTGTATTAGTGGCCTGCCATGTTGGCTGATGATCTTTGGACTGTGCCATTTTAATGGTCGACCATGGATTTGTCAGCCTCAATAGCCATCAGCTGACTCAGTTAAGAGACGCATCCAGCTCCAGTGGGCTGGTTGAAAGAGGCAGAGCTGAATGAAGCCCAAGGTCTAGCAACTTTCACCCAGCCCCTAGAGCTGGCACTTTGAACTCAGACTTCTAGCCTCCTAAACTGTAAGAGAATAAATCCATGTTTGTTAAAGCCATTCATTTGTGGTATTCTTGTTAGAGCAGCACTGTTGTTGTTGCTGTTCTTATGTGCTGTTGAGTTGGACCTGACTCATAGTGACCTCTCCTTGGGTTTCTGAGGCAGTATCATTATGGAAGTGGATTGCCCAACCTTCTTTCTAGGAGTGGCTGGTGGAT
>NW_006921757.1:6878167-6879541 GCF_000298275.1 Orycteropus afer afer | reverse complement strand
AGTGTGTGCAGTGTCTAATAGTGGACAGCCAAGGGATCGTTTAAACACACCACTGATCATGATTAATAGGCTTGGTTTAATGTATGCCCTTTGAGGATTTTTTTTTTTTTTTTCTCATAGAGAACACATTTCAATACATATGGCCTTTATCTTCATAATTTCTCCTTTTTAAGTGGTAAAATAATGACAATGGTTGCATACATATATTGTAAAGTCATCAAAGAAACAGCTGTGGGTCGTGGTCTGGATGCTTTCTCCACTGACTTGGGATTCCTGTCCCCCCGTCATCGTGTACAATTGAGTAGGCTCCCAAAGGCTTGGACTCCCAGGGAGGGGCACTTAGTATGCAGCTGGTCTCTCCCCACTGATGCCCACCTGCTGAAGTCAGTGACATTCCACACATTTGTTTCAGCAGGAGAACTGCCACATGCTGCTCCCACAATCTGGACAAACAGATTTTTTTTTTAAGCATCAGCACCATCTTCCCACCACTAACAACATAGGAGCAGTTCTGGAGAAAAACCAGGAAGAGTCATTGAGCGGGAAGAATTTCAGCCTTTATATGACCAGGCTTAGAAAATGTGGCCATAGGACATGGAACTAACCTCATCACAGAGGGTTTGCTTTGCAAAGGAAATTCAAATAGCTGACTTCAGCCTCACTGGCTTGGAAGATAGCATGCTTTTTTATCCATTGGTCTTTAAATTATTTAAATAAAATCTTATAAAAATGATTTTGAATCATCAAATCGATTTTGTTTTCAGAAAAAAAAAAACTCCTCAAGATTTGATATATAGCCATTCGTCATTCTTTTCCAAATACTGCTATCTAAACTGAAGATAGAATGCTTTCTTTTAGATTTGGCTGGCAAGTCATGTGTAATTTTAAATGCTGAATGTTATCTAAGCATGGAATGCATTGGTACTTAGGAACTACCAGTTCCAATTCCAGCCAAGGTAATATTTTGAATTTCTCTTCAAATCACATATATTTGACATTTTAGTGGTATAATTATTCTTTACTAATCAGAGTTTCTTACCTTGACTTTATATGCTCAAGTTGGGTCTATACTGTTTAGAATTACACATTGCAAGTGATGTTATTGATTAATTAGCATTAATCCTTCAGTTCTGTCATTTCACAGATGAAAACATTGAGATGGAGACCAGGTCAGGTCTTGAACTAGATCACACATCTGGCTTGCCAGGAGCCATGACTTGAATCCTGGTCTTCCAATTTCTAATCCACTACTCTTTGCCTAAGGCATTTGACTGTTCACCAGAAGGCTGGTGGTTCAAACCCACCAGCCTTGGAAGGAAGATTGGGCAATCTACTTCTGTAGTGATAGTGCCTCGAAAACCCAAGGAGGGGTCG
>NW_006921757.1:6876674-6877843 GCF_000298275.1 Orycteropus afer afer | reverse complement strand
TGACTGTGTGTGTTGGTTTTGTGGGTAAAAGAAATGCAGCAATGCAGCATCTGTGACAGACATGAAAGAGCCCTGGGTAATGAGCTGAGGACGTGGAACCTAAAAACCCAAGCCAGTTGCCATTGAGTCTGTTACAACTCATGGCAACTCTAGGGACGTCAGGGTAGAGCTGTGCTCCAGAGAGTTTTCAATGATTGGTGTTTTGGGAAGTAGATTGTCCGGCCTTTCTCCTAAGGTTCCTCTGGGTAGACTCAAGCCTTCAAGCTTTCTGTTAGCAGCTGAGTCTATTAACTGTTTCCACCAACCAAGGACTCCTAGCCACCTTGATTTATCAGATTAATATGGAGAATATACTTACTCGAATCCTAGGAAAAGCCACTGAAGCCAGATCCAGGATAAAAGGAGAATAATAAGAGCAGCTGGGAAGGAAAGCATAAACCATGATCCAAAGTTGATGCAATGACAATCAGGATAGCGCCTGGCAAAAACACAGACAAGTGTTTACTAAGGAGTGCCCAGTGGAAGCCTTTGTGATGGTTATTGAGATGCTGCAGGTCTATACCCTTCCTGAGCTCAATCAAACAGGAAGTCATGGGACATGCTCACCATTAAGTATTGTAGTCCGTTTTACTTTTCATCTCATCATGACTCTGTAACTGCAAGAGAGGGTATGTTTTGGCTTTTGTTCCCTTTATTGAGGAAGTCTGTAATAGCGGAGATTAATTAAACGCACAAGAAATGAGCATGTATGGGAATGCGTATTTTGTTATTACTACATCAATTATCAGTATAGAAGGAGGAAAGACTCATAGCAGGTTTGGAAACAGGTGAAAATGAACCTAACTGGGTTGAATGTCTCTTCCCATTTCATACTGGCATCCGAGGCACTTGTGTAACTCTAACCCAGCCCCATTGTCCCCCTGCTTTTCTGCCCAAAGGAACTGCAACCATCTCACCAGGACTATTCTACCGTTTTCCTTAGAATTAGACACTTGTTCGAGACTCAGCTAACTCAGAAAAACACAGACAGATAAAAATAATGAAAAGTCCTATTGAAATCGTGAACCTTTCTTATCTTTCTCCTAGTTATTTTCAACTTTTTCTCTCACACATTAACAAAACAAGGTTAAAAGTCTAGATAAACATACAGCTTCATTGGTAACCTCACA
>NW_006921757.1:6871704-6875154 GCF_000298275.1 Orycteropus afer afer | reverse complement strand
ACTTTGAATAAATACCGGAAAAATGGCAGTGTGAGTAGTTCACTGTGGCATTCCTTCTTCCATTCCCTCATACCCAGAGGAGTCACTAGGTGGTATCAACCGTTAACACACTTGGCTGCTAAGGAAAAGTGTGCAGGTCCCAGTCTATCCACAGGTGCCTTGAAGAAACGTTTAGTGATCTACTTGTGAAAAACCAGTCGTTGAAAACTGTGTGGAGCCCAGTTCTACTCAAACACACCCAGGATCATGATGAGCCTAAATCGACTGAAAGGCAACTGGTATGTAATGCAGAAAGAAAGTGACTGCAAATATCTGTCTAAAGTGAAGAGATTTCTTTCATCATGGATGGTGTTACTTTGGGACACTTGTTATATTTAAAATTCAAAAAGCTGTGAGGGAGATAGTATTATCCTCATTTTTCTCATGCACAGAGAAACTAAATAATTTGCCCAAAGTCACCTTGTTTATAAATGGAAGAACTAGGATTTGAACACCAATATTTTAAAGCTAGAGCCCATGCTTTTAATGACTACTATATACCACTTCCACAGCAAGAATATATAGAATATATTACCTTATAATGTATGTAAACTACCTAGCAAGGGCTCAATACATGTCATTTTATCTTATACTCTATTTTTCAGAAAACATGTTATTACAGTCCTTAAATTTTAATGACTTTCCCACATGTGTCTTGTCTAGAAAGCCAGATGGAATCTTCCTCGTGACAGATTGGATTTTTAACATTCTCCAATAGAATTCAAAACAGTACCTTGCACACTGTCAGCCCTCAACAGGTGTTTATCGACACTGACTGAGGGAATAAATGAAGATATTCTTATATTTGCACTAAATAAATGTTCTTATATTGCTTGTGTAAAAAAGAGAACAAAATTAGATAATCTTGATTAGGCTTCAAAATGTGTCATCCAATCATTCTTTCCATACTTTATTTACAAGATAGCACATTTCACTAAAGCAAACGGTAGAAAGATATTGACTCTCAGGTTTCATGCAAACGTTGGAGCTGAGAAAGACACCAAAGTGAAATCTTACAATTGATCATCCGTATTGCTCAAAAGGAAGCAAGGAGTATCAAGAAAATGTGGCATTCTTGTAGTAGATTTGGAAATAAAAGGCAATTGGTTTCCAACTCCAATCATCTAGACAAAAAATATCAATCAATCTCTGTTTCTCTTCATAGTCTTAAGCTTCTGCAACTTTTTCTGATGAAATGGGATGTATTCAGTCCCACTGTTGTTTTTGGATGTTATTGTATTTTGTAAGGTCAAAATGTAAGGACAGCCTTATTAAACATTTAGGTTATTGTATTTTATTGGGTCAACATCTAAGGAAAGACCTAGATTTTTTAATAATATATATTTTTTATGTGAGTTTGTTTTCTCCCTTCTATTCCAGTTTTCTGGGAGTCTTTTTTTTCCTCATTTTTTTTTTTCCAGTTTGTATGTATTTCCTAATATAAAAGAAACCTTTTGAAGAAAAAGTATCACTCAATTGCAAAGTACATTATAAGCATTTCCCATTTTTAAAGGGCATTTTTTGGCCAAATTTCCATCCTTAGAATAATTAGATGGCTAGACAATTAGAGAAAATATTTTTGAAACAGTTTGCTCAAAGTTCAATAATACTCTGAACCTGTCATTACAAATGGATTAATGTCTGTGCAGGAAAACAAAGACCAAGGGCGAACTCAATATGGATTACTTCAACTGTATCGAAGGATTACATGGGGATAGTAGAAAACAACAGTTCTCTACCAAAAACAAGGACAAAATGATAAGAATTTGTTCTAAGTGTCAGAAAAAGAGATTTACAGGAGAGGACCCTCTTTCCCTCGAAAAAAAGAATAGAAGACTACCTTTCAGAAGGGAGCTCCGGTAGCATAGTGCCTAAAGCACTCGACTGCTAACCAGAAGGCTGGCGATACCCACCAACCACTCCTGGGAAGGAAGGTTGGGCAATCTACTTCCATAGTGATACCACCTCGGAAACCCACGGGAGGGGTCGCTATGAGTCAGTCCGACTCGATGGCACATAACAACAACAACCTTTCAGAAGGGATCAATGTGAATTTCCTGTCTTGTCTTAGGGGATGCACAGGATAAATGCTTTCTGGCTCTACAAATTTCTGAAGTTGCCAACTTATAGACCCAATGTTTTTCCAAGGTTTCTTCGTAAGTCGGTCATTGAGAGTACACATGATGGATGTTTATTAACAGAAACAGTAAGGACATATGGCAATATGTGCAATATTGTTCCTAAACTCAAACATTGGTGCCCTTCTCTGTATAAGTTCCCCTTCTTTCTAGAAAGGGGATAAACATTCTATGAGTCTTGGAGTTCTTGGAGAAGCTATATGTACACAACATTTGGCAAATAATTTCAGAAAGTTCACAGGATCTTTGACTCTGCTTCTTGAATGTAGCTTTCCTGTCTCTGAACCTTAATTTAACTGTGAACGAGTCCTAAATTTTGTTCCTGGCCTTCCTCAACACGCTTTTTAGAACTCTGACAATTACCTGCCCTATTAGTCTTGAAAACATACTTTGACTTTAGACTAAATTTGAACTCTCATATTAAAGTGTGCACTTTCAAACTATTGTTTCAATAGTTCCTAGAGTGTCAAGTATTTTACATAATTACTACACTTAATTCTCACAATCACTCTATGAACCATGACTGTTTTACATATTAAAAAATTGGGTCTTTCTGAATTCCATCTCTAAGCCTTCTGTAATTGACATCAAAATTCAAGTGCTATCCCAAAGCAGTACATAAACTGTCCCATGCAAATAGTCCCTTTTCACTTTAGTTAGCTACCATTTGCAGTACCAATTGTAATGAGCAATGTCTTCCCTGCTTGATTAGAACAGCCAGTCAGCAGTTATCTCCTCTGAGCTAGCCTGGGCCATTTGTAGCCACCTGTTGCCTGTTAATTCACTATGTACTGCATCTTTAACTCTTTTACAGGAGAAAGACTGTAGATGTCTCAATGGGAAACAATGGAGAGTGAACTCAACATAGTATTTCTATTCTTGGATTCTCTGATTCTAGTGTGATTAATTGCTCTAAGTTGTGTGCTATCCATTTGTTAAATCAACAATCTAACACTTTCACTTACGTATTGAAATGCTCAGCAAAGATCAAGTTGGTGGAGGTGCCGGTGATCGTGGTCAGTCCACCGATGGTAGAAGAGTAAGCAACACACAGACACATAAGTTTACACATCATGTGATCCCTCTTTGTTCGATACTTGGTTCCTGTAACTGAAATCTGTTATGTGAGAACATGGACTATTAGAACAGCTCTATTTCTGGTCAAAGCAAGCCATAATAACATTTATCTTTCCATCATTCCTCTTTAGGAAATACTTTTTATTGATTTTTTATGAATACTGATATACCAGATCACCAAACGTCTACCTCCAGC
>NW_006921757.1:6866186-6866834 GCF_000298275.1 Orycteropus afer afer | reverse complement strand
CTGTGTTTTCTTTGGTCTGTCTCTCAGTCTTTTGAAGATACCTAAATATATTCTTTTGAATTCCTTATCAGAGAGTTCCAATGCTGCTTCTTCCTCAGGGATGTGTTATGGGTCTATATCCTGCTCCCTTGTTTCTACCACTTTATCCTGCTTCTTTGTGTGGACTGTGATGGTCTGTTGTCTCCGAGACATCATGGTGTTATCAATTTAGATGTTAGTTAACTGTTTTTGACAAGCATCTAAGGCTTAGTCAGGCTCTTCTTGGTGGTTGTTTATCATAGGCCTGTTGGTGGAGAAGGTAGTGGTGGCTCTCACTCAGTAAGTGAAGCTGCAGAAGGTGTGGGTGTAGTTGTGTCATATAGGGACTACTGCTCTCTTTCACTCAGTTAAACAAAAATAACAATTGAATAACCATCAAAAAAGTAAAAGCAAATAGAGAAAAAATATACCATGTAATCACACAGGAACTGTAATGAAAAAAAAAAAAAAAGGGAAAAAGAAGGAAAAAACAAAACAAAACCCCTGCAATAACTGGGGAGAGGGCAATAGGGAAATAAGAGGAAAAAAAGGTAAAGAAGGAGAATAACGAGGAAAAAAGTGGGAAAAACACAAAAAGAAAATCAAGGAACAGTATTAACCACGAGAAAT
>NW_006921757.1:6847786-6865656 GCF_000298275.1 Orycteropus afer afer | reverse complement strand
CACAGCTCAGTCCGCCCTCCTCTTTGCTGCTTTCCCTTTTATTCCCCAGCCACAAGAGCAGTCCTCTATGCAGTCCCTGGCTAGCAGGGCTGATTTTTAAGTTAATTCTTAGGTCCCATCACCACTCGCCAATATCCAAGCTGTCTGTGCCGTCAGGATCGCTGCTAGACTGCAGCTCCGTATCTCTCCTTTTTTGGTGTTTTCATGCAAATTCTTCTGCTAGTTGGAGTTTAGTCCACTTCTATGTCCTTCCCTTCAAGGCTCAGGGGTGCAGCATTATCTTCTGCATCTGTGTTAATTGTTTCCCCTTTTCTTTGTTGAAGAGGGTCTGTGCAGTATTTCTGCCTATTCTGCCATCTTGCTGGAACTGAAACTTGCTTAATTCTTGCAACAGAAGAATTTGGCAGACCAAATATGAGATACAGAGTCCTTAAGTGAGTTGCTCAAGACCATGGAGAAGATTTAGATTTTGAAACCACGTAGTCTTACTTAAGAGCTCACATTCATAGTTACGATAGTAGGCTACTTTTCCTCCTTGAAAACATTCTCTTCCTCCCCCACCAAATCCTGTCAATTTTGTCTAATTAAATATGAATGGCCTCTATTCAGTATTTTCCTTCTCCACTGCAATCACTCTAAGTCACCACTGTCTCTGGCTGGAGTTACTGTAATAGCCTCCTTACAGTTCTTACGTTAGTTCTTGCCTCCTTCAGACATATGCTACACATGTGTAATATTTTAAAAGACACTGAAGTCTTTTTAAAAAATCCAGATGTATTTAAAATGTACAAACAGAGGAACTGTCCTATTTCATACAGATAAGCAAGTAATCTGTGACTCTAGCATCAAAAGATCTTTTCAAGAAAGCATGATAAGAAAAAAAAAACTATTACTCACTAAAAGTCATCATGGATGTGGGAATTGTATTTAGCATGGCAGAGGTCAGGTGCATTAGATTAAATTTATCTTTTACTTTCTAATTCATTTCAAGGCCAGCTGCTAGAGACATTTACTCTTCACAGAAAATAATTTACAAATGTCTTCTTTGCCTTATATTTTCTGCATGGAAATAATTTTTTTCATATATGTAATAACTTTCTATTGACAACTTGAAAAAATGTTATATAAATAAAATGTTAAAAATGTTCAAAATTCTTATGAGTGATTTTATGTAATAAAGCATACTTTATGAAGTTTATATAAAAGACTTTTCAAACATAAACTGGACAGTGATGTATAATTTGAGTATGATTAAATTAATGATACAAATGGAAAATTCAAATTATGTTTATATAATTTCTCATTGTTTCATTAAAACTTTCAAAAATACAAAGGAAAAATAAATTTCATTTCAAAACATAACTACACATATATAAATGTACATATGTAAAACCATGATTGAAATGCTCTGTGAATATATAAAATAAACATTCAAAATACAAAAATATTAAGGTATTTACCATGATTTATCCCTCATGGGTTTCCCAAACCTTTTTTTCCTATATATTTATGAACCTTAAGCAGTATACTAATACTATTGCTCATGCTTATGCAATTATCACAGATAATTTTTATAAAGGCATTAAAATTCAGGGTAAATTTAACTATTGAATGTTTTAATCAAAGATGCTATGCAAAAATGCTGTTCAAAAAGTGGGAAATGAAGAATCAAATTTCAAATTTTCATGGAATCCAGGTTTTCTGGAGTCACAGAGGCTGAATAAACCCTTCAAACCATTGCCCTGAGATAGTCTTTAAACCTCAAACCAAAAACATCCCCGAAGTCTTCTCAAAACCAAACAGTAGTTTAGCTTAACTGGTAAAGAGTGTCTGCCTTGAGTACTGAACTTTTTTAAGATCTATCTATATGGGATCAAAATGACAATAGCAAAACTCAGAAGATTAGAAAGGAACCCTAGAGGGCGGTGGATTTATGCTAATGGGGAAGGAGCATCTCAGAAAGGAGGGTTGCATAACTTGAAGAAGGCAATCAAGGTCACTGAATTGTACATATAGAAACTGTTGAATTGGTGTATGTTCTGTTGCATATATTCTCAATAACAACATAAATTTAAAAAGTTACTTTAAAAATTCAGAGTGAACTTAAAAATCTATAGTAAGTGATAATATTAATACATCTTGATAATACAAATTTAAGGTTAAATGGAGGTGTTTTGGAGGTGGAATGAAGGGTTGCACCATTTGTGTAGGAGTTCTGGAAGCACAATGCCTAAGGCATTTGACTGCTAACCGGAAGGTTGGCGGTTCAAACCCACCAGCCACTCCTTGGAAGGAAGGTTGGGCAATCTACTTCCATAGTGATATCACCTCGGAAACCCAAGGAGGGGTTGCTACAGCAAAAGCAGCAGCTAGTAAACATAAGGATCACATAGTCAGTTCTATTGTTATTTTTGCTGGCTTCTGTCAACTTTGAACTCTGTAGCCCAATATTCAAAAATCTTCATGATTCCATCCTTGTCTTCCTCCACGGTGTCAACACCAGCACTCCCCCTGTCTCCAGTGGCTGTTGTACTAAACTACACGCCACTCCTTCTGTCTTGGATGCCTATGCCTTTGTTCATGCTGTTTTCTCTGCCTAGATCTCTGTTTCTCCTTTTATCCATCTAACTATCTTTAACAATAAAACAATTTAATATGAAAGAATCATAGGCTATTACAGAAGACAGGTATTTACTGATTATCTGGTTCAAAGCCAATTTTTTTGTTAGAGTAAAATGAGTCTCAAATATGACATAACTGGTCACTGCAGAATTGAAACCAGAATCCATGTATCTGAGTTCCCTCTTAAAGATTTTCCTTTATACCTTCTTGCCTTCCAGCACTACTTATGTGAATTGTTAACGTACAAGTGGCATAGTGCTTAAGGCAATTGACTGCTAACCAGAAGACTGGTGATTCAAACCCACCAGCCACTCCTTGGAAGGAAGGTTGGGCAATCTACTTCTGTAGTGATGTTGTTGTTGTTGTTGTTATGTGCCGTCGAGTCGGCCCCGACTCATAGCGACCCCTCCTTGGGTTTCCGAGGCAGTATCACTACGGAAGTAGGATTGCCCAACCTTCCTTCCGAGGAGTGGCTGGTGGGTTTGAACCGCCAGCCGTCTGGTTAGCAGGCAAGTGTCTTAGCCACTATGCTACCAGAGCCTCAGAAATCCAAGGTGGGGTCGCTGTGAGTCAGATCTGACTCAACTGCAGTGAGTTTGGTTTGCATTTGGTAAGACTACATTATTTATGTTTCATATTGCCTTTACCCCAACAATTCTAACCTATGGTGTTTTTATTGAATTCTGATTCTGTCATAAATGAGTTATTCCAAGTTATTCTAAGACTTTGTAGGTATGCTTCCACATCATCCAAATAACTGAAAAAAATTCTGAGCAGGACATATCCAGAATCTTGTGACATTATCACCCTGGTGGTGTTACACTGACATTGCAGAACAGAAATCTCGCAGGCCCAGATATAACTCACTATTGCCACCTCATGGCAGTGATTGCAGATTTCAGGGGCAAATTACAAATTTCCAACTTTGGGTGCTGAAAATACACACATGAATCAGCATGGGGTAACCCAGTGGTCTCCAAAGGGGTGTACAGATGATCCACTGGAGTTGATGTGGCATGAAAACATTAGGATTTCTATTTTTATTTAAATAATTATGCAAGGCTAATTGCAAAAATTACTACTTCTTGCCAACTGTTTTATGCTTGCCAAAGACAGCCGCTTTCAAATCTTAGAGCTATTTTTGATATTTATTTGCACATATATTAATAATATTCATATGATACTACCTCTTTATTTCTTATGACAGCTTCTGAAACCCAATGGGGGTCACTATGAGTTGGAATCAATTTGATGGCAGTGAGTTTGATTTTTTTTTTTTTAATATTCCATATATATATATATATATATATATTTGTTGTTGTTATGTGCCGTCGAGTCAGCCCTGACTCATAGCGACCCCTCCTTGAGTTTCCGAGGCAGTTTCACTATAGAAGTAAGATTGCCCAACCTTCTATATATTTGTAAAGGAGCTCTGGTGGCAGAGTGCCAAAGGCATGTGACTGCTAACCAGAAGGCTGGTGGTTCAAACTCACCAGCCACTCCTGGGAAGGACAACTGGGCAATCTACTTATGTAAAGATTTACAGCCTTGAAAACTCAAATGGGGTCCCCATGAGTTGGAATCAACTCAGTGAAAATGAGTTTGATTTTGGTTTTTTATTTTTATTTTGTGGCTGAAATTTCTTTGCTTAATTCTCTGAATGTATTACTGATAGTTTCCTTGATTGTATTTTTGTCATCTTACACCGTCTGTTTCCTGTCAATTGCCTTTGTCATTTTAGAGCTCTCTTTCATGTCTGAGGCTTTCCTTAAACCAAAAAAAAAAAAAAGAGAAAAACTCACTGCTGAGTTGGATTCGACTCATAGTGACCCCTCACTGGGTTTCCTAGGCAGTATCACTATGGAAGTAGATTGCCCAATCTTCCTTCTGAGGAGTGGCTGGTGGGTTTGAACCTCCAGGCTTCTGGTTAGCAGTCAAGTGCCTTAGACACTATGCCACCAGAGCTCCTAAGTCTTTCCTTAGATATCTGATAACTTTTTGGTTGTCTACTCATATTTAGATAGTGAAAACTCACTGGAAAGTCAGTACATGTGCTTTGAGATTTGTTGTTGACTATGGGTTTCACTGTAAGGTCGTCTGATTGAGTCATTTTTGAGAAAACCCTGATGTCAGTATGTTTACATCTTTTCTCTTTGCTTGATCTGATCGCCTGCAGTTTACACCTGAAGGATATTGGCCTGGCTACTGAGGCTCGTGAAGGTAGAGGCAGGGTTCTCAACTTTCATCATGTACACATTTTCCTGTTTTCACTGTGACACCTTCCCCCAAGCCTGAACAATGCTGGTTCGCCTTACCCTGTTTTACTATGTCTGCAGAGTACATTTCTGTGTGTGGAGGAAGAACAGTTACATCCATGTGCAGCTGGGGAAGGAACTTGGGAATTTACTTCTTAAACAGTGTTTCATGCATCCTCTCTTTTCATCATTTTAAAAACTTTCAAGACTTCTTTATGTAAATTGGATTGTTTACTGGCTTTTGAAACAGCTGATTTAGGATTCAGCTTTTGTGAAATAACTGAGTCATTTTGTACTCATCCTTTTGCTTATCAGCTTCCAGAATAATTTTGTAGTCAATTCTTTTCTTAATACTTATGTAACTGTGGCTTTATGATTTAAAAATTCTATTTGTTGTTTTAACAGAAATTCAGGATAGAGTAGAGAAAAAGGGACTTATTGAATAGAAGATTCAATATTTATCTTTTTACCTAACAAAACAAAAATTAAATTAATCACTACTAATAATGAATGCACAGATTGACTTGGTGCCTCTACGGTCTCTATACTGGTAGATGTTATAGATAAAAAAATGTATTCCCAGGGGACAGTAGAAGCCCCCACAGTGCACAGAGGTGTTGACAGGCCTTGGCTCCTTTGTCTGCTCTTGGCTTATTGAGTTTTACATGTGGGTGATTAAGGGAAAAAGATTATGCTATCTATTGTGTAGTGCCTACGGCATTTGACTGCTAACCAGAAGGGTGGTGGTGCAAACCCACTAGCTGCTCCTAGGAAGGAAGACTGAGCAAGCTACTTCCATAGTGATACCACCTGGAAAACCCAAGGAGAGGTCACTGTAAGTCGGATCCGACTCAAAAGCAGTGAGTTTGGTTTTTTTGGTTATTTTCAATTAAACCATCCCTTTCATAATGTACATGTGACTTTAAATGTAAGCAATCATTTTTTGGTAAGCAAATGATTTCTGAAGAGAAACTATAGAATGAAGATAACACATAAGTGAACAATAAGGAAATATTAGAGGGATCATTCCCCTACTCCTGGAATGAGTTCTTCATAAAGATCTGTAAAGATCTAATCATTTATAACCCTAACAACTCAAAGGGGTTGACAATAAAATAGAAATTATCAATAAGACTCCTTGAAACATATTTTAACATGTTTTATGTCCACTATTAAAAAAAAAAAATACTGCCATTGAGTGGATTGTGACTCATAGTGACCCTTCCTTTGGTTTCCAAGGTCGTATAGTTAATAAAAAGGAACCTTGGTGGTGCAGCAGTTAAGTGTTTAGCTGCTAACTGAAAGATCAGTGGTTTGAATCCACCAATTAGTCTGTGAGAAAAAGATGTGGCAGCCTAATTCTGTAAAGATTGCAGTCTTGGAAGCTTTAAAGGGCAGTTCTACTCTGTCCTATCCTATACGGTCACAAGGAGCCAGGATTAACTTGATGGCAATGGGCTTGTTTTTCTCAGCATAGTTAATAACGATGGTATAGGTTGTATTTTGGGATATTAGTTTATGCTGTAGTAGTATAATAGAAAAAAAAAAGATATTTGAAAACCAGCACTCAGGACATGAAAATTCCTCATAAAAACTCTACTTTTTTCAACAGTATTTAAAGTCATAATTAAACCAGTATTTATACACAAAATTGGTACTGGTAAATGTTAAATATTTAGAAAGTGACTTTGTAATTTCTTATGAAAAGCAAAAGTATGCCATTGTTATAAACTGAATTTCTGTTGTTCAGTGCCATAGAGTTGGCTCCAACTTACAGCAGCCCTAGGTGCCAGAGAACAAAACAGTGCCTGGTCCCGAGTCGTCTTCCCAATCCTTGCCATGCTTGAGCCATTGCTGTAGTCACTGTGGCAATCCATGTCCCTGAAATAGTTACATTGAAGACCTAACCCTTGTATTTGTAAATATGACCCTGCTTAAAATATACCTACTCTTTACTTATCAACTATCTCATTATCTGACATCTTATATTTGCAATAATAATAAAAATCTACAATCCAAATTTTTATGCATTAATGAGGTAACTGGTATGATGGCAACGGCTGCAGTGTCCCCTCCCTTGAGCAGGGTCTCAGAAGGCCTCTGAGAAACTCGGTCACCTCCACCCTGTGCCCTCTGCTCCCTCCACTACCTTCTACCAATGAGGGTACCACATGCGGTTAGTGCGTGGGGCCTGCCTCCTCCATGGCCGTAGCCTCCAGGCCAACGTGCAGGCAGCACCGAGCCAGCAGACCCGCTTCTGGGTTCCTAGGTCCTATGCAGTCTAACGCCCGGAAGCTCAAAATCCCTGAAAAATTCCTAGTCATGATTTTTTTTTCAGCCTAAATGGTGCAAGCTATGTGTTAAAAGAAAAACAATATAATTTAAAGTTTTCCTAGGTGTGTATAACTCAGGACTTTTTAATTCCCATGGAAATTTCAGGGTGGGAAGGGGAAAAAGAGAGCGGCCTCAGAGAGGGTGTTTGGAAAAAACAAACCCACCACCATCAAGTTGATTCTGACTCATAGCAACCCCATTGGGTTTCAAAGGCTGTAAATATTGATGGAGATAGATTGCCTCATCTTTCTCCCATGGAGCAGCTAGTGAGTTTGAACTGCTGGCCTTCTGGTTAGCAGCCAAATACCCTACCCACTACACCACCAGAGCTCCTTGCACATGCTAGTGTAACAACATCCCAAAGTGAGCTGAACTAGGCCTGAAGCCACCTTGCTGGGCCAGGTGTGTGACTGGACTTCCAGAGCTCTCTCAATGATTCTCCAGGCCTGGAGAGCAGAACAGGCCCCAGGATGATGAAGGCAGGGCTTGCAGAGATGGGACTGGAGCCCTACAGGCTGCTCTGTGAGGGAAGCTCTGACCTAGCACAGGAGAAAGGGGGGGTGGTTAAACCGTGAGTCCTCCAGTCAACAGCCTGGCTTTATTCAGCTTTGTCTCCTCCACAGAGTTACAGTAATTCATAATTAGACTTATCATAGTGATTAGCACATCAGTAAATCTTAGCTGTTATTATTTTTATGGTCATATTTTCTAAATAAAACAAAATCAGACTAATGGGTTTTCTGAGAACAGAAAAAAATCCTCCATTTTTGCATAATACTGATTTTTGCATAATGCCCTCATCTTTGGAACCTAACCATGTAGATAAATAAGGAATGGGTGTAAGGGCTTTCTTTTGGTGCTAATGGGGTCTTGCTACAGGAGGGCAGGACCTTTGTCTCATTCTTTCTAGTGGTGTCTTATAAAAAGGGAAAGCAGACATAGAGAGACAGTGACAGATAGGAGGTATCATGTGACAGTGAAAGCAAACAAATCTACAAGCCTCAAAATGTCAAGGATTGCTGGCAACTACTAGAAGCAGAATGGACAGTGAAGGGCTTTCCCTAGAGCCAACACCCAGAATTAGAAAATCCAGCTTCCAGAACTGGGAGGAAATTAATTTCTGTTCTTTAAAGCTGCCTACTTCTATTATTTGTTGTTACAGCAGCACTAGAGAATTAAAGTAGTCTTTGGGGAAAACTCTTGTTCTTTTTATAGGAGTAAAAATTACTCTCAGAAGGAAGGTTGGGCAATCTACTTCCGTAGCGATACTGCCTCAGAAACCCAAGGAGGGGTCACTGTGAGTCGGGTCCGACTTGACAGCACATAGCAACAACAACAACAACAAAAATTACTACAGTATGATATTGATAATATAGCAGATTCCTCTACCAATGAACATGAGAAATCATATCCCTTGTTAAAATAAACAAAATACTTTTAAAAATATGAAGCACATTCTTAAATGCATAACTAAACTGATTTAAAAAAAAAAAAAAAGAATCTGCATTGAGCACAAATAAAATGAGAGTGGGAATCTTAGGATTTAGGTAAATAACAAGGCAAGTTTTGACCTGAGGATTTCAGTTTCTTCTGTTGCAAAGACAGCATGAGATGAAAGATAATGTCTAGGGCATACCCCATGTGGGGAATCAAATAGAAAGGAAACGTACATAAACTTGGTACCTTTTGTCAAAGTAGACAACAAGGAAATATCATATTCAGTGAAAGAAAAACATACCCTCTCCTGAAAAATTCTTAATCATGATTTCTTTTCAGCCTAAATGGGTGCAAGCTATGTTATAAGAAAAACAATATAATTAAAGTTTTCCTAGGCTTCTATAACTTAGGACTTAAAGAATTCCCATGGAAATTTCAAGGAACTTACCATGTCAATGTTTAAAAGCATAAAACATAAAAGAAAATCAGGCAAAAATAAAAATAGTAAAAACCAGAAGAAAACCAAAGAAAAAAGATCCATAAGTTTTTCAGACAGTAGAATCATTAGGCACAGAATATGAAATAAATAAATCTATTTGTGATTAACAAACCAGGGAGTGATTGAAAATATAATATAATCAGAGGCTATACAAATTACCAAGCAAATGTTAAAAAAAGACACAGACATAATCTATACAAATTAAAATTTACATAGTTGATATTAAAAATATTTTAGTGGATGGGTTAAACAACAGAAAAGACATAGTTGAAGGGAGAATTAGTGAACTAGAAGAGAGATTTTTAAAGATTTTTCAGAATACAGTCCAGCAGGACACAGAAAGGAAATAAAAAGAGATGTTAAGAAGCCTGGAAGATAGAACGAGAAAGTTTAACATGTCTTTAATTTAGACCAAGAGGGAGAGAATAAAGAGAACTAGGAAGAGGCAGTTGAATGTTGAGGAATAATAGATAAGAATTATCACGAACTATTAGAAAAGACCAATAGTCAGATTCAGGACAAATACACATTTAGGTAAAACAAAGTGACACTCTAGAACACACACACATACACACAGAGACTGAGAGAAAAAGTGAGACAGAGAGAGAAAAATCTTTGAAACAACCACAGAGAAAAGACTGCCTACAGAGAAATGGTAATTTGACACACAACTGACTTTTCAACATGAAACACGAAAGTCAAAAGACAGTACAAGAACTTCAGTGTTAAGAAAACGTAATGGTCAATCAAGAATTCTATGATCAAAGAAATATATTTCAAGAATAATAAAGACTTTTGTTTCAAACAAAACCTGAGAGATTGCCACAAAAAGAAATTCTTAATAATGACTTTAAATGTTTATATATATTTCTGGAAAGAAAGCACAGGCCCAGACAGCTTTAGAGTTGACTTCTGCCAAAAATTCATGGACTAAATAATTCCAATCTTGTAAAAAAAAAAAAAAATTCTCCTACTATAACTAGCAATTTCCTCTTCCCTCTCGTAATTCCAATCTTACACAACCTTCATGTGGCTCAAATTACCTTGGTATCAGAACTAGACAAACAAAAAAGGAAAATCACAAGCCAATCTCATTCACAGAAACATCGGTGCAAAATCCTAAACAAAATGCTAGCATATCAAATCAAGTTATGCATATAAAAAGTAACAGAGCATCACTGAGTTAAGGTAATCTAATAAATGCAATGTTGTTTAAATAGTGTTAAGTCAATTCACTTAAATCAACACATTAATAATTTAAAGGAAATTAGATTTACAGAAAGCACATAAGATAAGAGTCAATGTCTATTTATAATAGCAACAAAAATAAATTATTGGCACTCTATAAACGGAGTCCTCCTTCGCTTGAATGGGCATTTACAAAAAGCTAAAAGAAGCGTTGGTGGATTCTTCAATCTCAGCAAAAGGAGTAGGTGTTTGTGAAAGAAAGGAAAATAGAATCAGGGAAGGGCTCAGGAGGAGATGATAAGGAACTTGTAATTCTTCTATATCTTACACTGGAGTGTGATATAAAATGGTCATTTTTAACTATTCTTTAAAATTTTCAGTTAGATTTTATAAACTTGTGTATGTACAAAATACTTTATAGTAAAAATATTTCTAAAAACTTGAGGACAAAATATAATACATTTCTTAAGAAGTACTGTTGAGAGATGTGTAGAAAATCATCGCTGAGGATTTCAAGAAACACAATATTCAAATAAGTTAGGTAGATGGGAAATTTACTGTATAGTTAGAGGAAAGTACAAATGCTTCCAACATGGCTGAATGTATGCTGTTTGCTCCATAATATTTCAATAACATAAAATGTGAAGAACTAATCTTGGTGAATGATCAAATGAAAGATGTATAGGAGAAAAGATGTCATCAACAGTCAATAATTTCTTCAATCACAAAACATTTTGTGGAAACACAGTAAAATATACACATTAATGGAGCAATGGCTTTGACTGGAATAAAAATTGAATCTGGAATGAGGCCATGCTCATAGAACTCTGTTGTGATTCCTCTCTTTCTGCTCATCTCTCTCTATGCACTGTCTACAAATCACAGGATTTGGCTGCATGAAGAGACACCAAGGTGGTGTCAGGTAAGGACAGAGCAGCACTAACAGTTGGCATGGGGGCAGTGGTAGAATTCTCACCGGCCATGTGGAAGACCCAGTGTGATTACCAGACAATGTACCTCAATTGCAGCCATCACCCATCTCTCAGTGTAGGGATGTGTGTTGCTGTGATGCTGAACAGGTTTCACTGGTGTTTCTAGATTAAGACAGACTAGGAAGAAAGGGCTGGTGATCTGCTTGCAAAAAAACTCAATCAATAAAAACCCTGTGAATCACAACAGTCTGATCCCTTTGTGCATGAAGTCACTATGAGTCAGGGCCTGACCTCATGGCAGCTAAGAGCAAACAAACACAGTTGGCTTGGCCACCCAACTTCATCCTGTCAAGGACAAGAGAAAGCTAATCACAGAGACACAACTATTATTTCTGGCACTCACCAGATCTACTCTAGAATATCTTTTCCATGTTTAATCTTGGGACTAGAGATTCTAGAATTGATATCTCCTCATATGGAAGAACTTACTCCCTGATTCCTTATACTACAAGCTGTTTTCACACAACTCTTTGAATCCTTGGAAAACACTGTCTTGTTTGTTATTGTTAAGTGCCATCAAGTTGTCTCCAACTCACAGCAACCCTATGCACAGCAGAATGAAACACTACCCAGTCCTGAGCAGCTCCACAATAATTGCTACACTTGAGCCCATAGCCGCCGCCACCGTGTCAATCTACCTTGTTGAGGGCCTTCCCCTCTTTCAACGACCCTCCACCCTACCAAGCATGACATCCTTCTCCAGGGAATGGTCCCTTCTGACAACATGACCAAAGTATGTGAGATGAAGTCTGGCCATTCTCGCCTCCAAGAAGCATTTCGGGTGCACTTCCTCCAGCATTCTTTGCCAACACCTCAGCTCAAAAGCATCAGCTCTTCGGTCTTCCTTATTCATTGTCCAGCTCTCACATGCATATGAGGTGACTGAAAATACCTTGGCTTGTGAAAATACCTTGGTGCACCTTAGTCCTCAAGGATACATCTTTGCTCTTCAGCACTTGCAAGAAGTCCTTTACAGCCGATTTGCCCAGTGCCATACATCATCTGATGTCCTGACTGCTGTTTCCATTGGCGTCAATAGTAGAATGTTTTTAGAATCTGATGTTCAATAATAAAAAATTCACTCCCAAAGTAAACATCACCTAATTAAAGCAAGATGGATATTTTTTCTTTGACCTTTTCCTTTTGGGGAACTATAAAATTATACAAAATGAATGGAAAACAATGATCTCAGACCTTTCACTAAAATCATACTGATTTTCTAATTCCTTTCATTTGAAGGTACCTGGAGGAGCTCTGATGGCACAGGGCCTAAGGCATTTGACTGCTAAAACCAGACAATGTTTTAAAAGAACTGATTCAAACCCACCAGCCACCCCCCAGAAGGAAGATTGGGCAATCTACTTCTGTAGAGATGGTTGTTGTTGTTATGTGCTGTCGAGTCGGCCCTGACTCATAGCGACCCCTCTTTGGGTTTCCAAGGCAGTATCACTACAGAAGTAGGATTGCCCAACCTTCCTTCCGAGGTAGCGCCTCACAAACCCAAGGAGGGGTCTCTAAGAGTGAAACCTGACAGGAGTGAGTTTGGTTTTTTTTTGGATGTTTAGAAATTGAGCTAATGTGAAAATCTGGAGTATCTTTTTGATTAATACTAGTGTTTGTAGGGGAGGGAAAGAACTTGTAATTTCATTTCTCCAATAGTGTCTACATTTTGGGGCACTTAGAACTCATTTCTCAATAGAAGTAATAAGTGATGATTGGTGTCCCGATTCCCCACTGACACCTGAGAAATCTGGTAAATCATTTCCCCACACGTCAGCTGCTCTTAGGGATGCTCCTTTGTTTCCCCTGCTCCTTTTCTTCTCTAGTAATGTGTCAGCCTGCTTCGGTGTAGTGCAGGAAGTGTGGGCTAATATGGGTACCGAATTTCCATGCTCCACTCCTGCGTAAAGCAGCAGAGCAACTCTGATGATTTCTCTCCTCTATGTTTGGCCAGGCTGGTGGTCTCCTTAATGCATGCCATTGCTGGGCTTTCTCTCACAGTCTCCTGAGTCCTTCACAAACCATGTTCAACTGCTCAGGCACCCACCATTCTGTGCTTTGTTGTATCATTTCTCCCTACCTCTATCAGCAGACTACCTGAAGAGCCATTTTTAACTTGATCTAACCTAGCCAAGGAGCTCAGGTGGCATAGTACCTAAGGCATTTGACTTATAACCAGAAGGTTGGTGGTTCAAACCTACCAGCCACTCCTCGGAAGGAAGGTTGGGCAATCTACTTTCATAGGGATACTGCCTTGGAAACCCAAGGAGGTGTTGCTATGAGTCGGATCCAACTTGATGGCAGTGAGAGTTGAGTTTAATCTATCCAACCAGTTTCATTTACCAAAACAGTTCACCTCTACACGTTCAATAAAGGTAGTTCTCTGAAAAGCTCTGCTCTGTATCTATTTTGGTCTTTGAATTGGTCAAGCACAAAACGCACTGCCGTGGAGTTGGATCCCACTCATAGAAACCCCTCCTTGGGTTTCCAAGGCGGTATCACTACCGTAGTAGCTTGTCCAACCTTCCTTCTGCAGAGTGGCTGGTGGCTTAGAACCGTCAGCCTTCTGGTTAGCAGTCAAATGTCTTACACACTATGCTACCAGTATTCTCTAATTAGAATGCCTCTTCCTTGTCCACTCAGTGCATTCACTCATTCATTAATGAATATAGCTAAATTTATCAAGTCCTTACTCTGTTCCAGGTGATGGAATGTGGTCAGGAATAAAATGGTGAACAAAAGATACATGGTCTCACTCAAGGAGTCTATACTCCTTTGCTTGCACACTCTCTCATCCTTCCAGATGTCATCAGAATCACTTCCCACAACACCCTCAGGTTAAGCTAGTTGCTCCTTCTTCTGAAAGGCTTGGTCCTTGTGTCTACCCTGGAAGAGGTATTTATGTCACACTTATTATTTTAAGCCTATCTTCCACACTGAACTCTAAGCTGCTGACAGTAAGGAGTAGGTCTTGGCATCAATAGCCCTTCCTCCTATAATGCCTAGGGCAATGTTGGATATCAGATCTGTTTGAAGGGGCTTGACTCAAAATTTAGGCATCATGCCAGGAGACAGTGTTTTAAAAGAACTACTTCTATCCATAAAGAGGATAGTATTTTCATAAATATATATGCAATTCCTATCCTCAAAAATCCTGAATGTATACTGCAGTTAATGGTTTAAAACTAATCTTTATATTCTTTTTCCCTTTGCATAGAATCTGCTCTTTCCTAAGATTTCTGTAAATAACAAGGTTTTTTTTTTTTTTTCTTTCTCTTTTCTATCAGGCTGTATGCTAATGCATTATAGCCTGAGGAAGGAACGTATCTCCCACTCTCCTATTCCTAATGCCGTGGTTACTATAAGACTATATTTCAATGCAGGATTATTTTTCATTGGTCTCCAGATATATTGTTCCCAATGCAACCTAGTATTTTTTTTCATATATTGATTTATTTGGGGAAAATGAATTTTATGAGCTAGTCTACAAGGTTTTGCTTCTTTCCTTAAATATCTAGAATGGCTACAACAATAACTTCTTCACCTACATTTGACAGTAGTAATGTATAAATCATGAACTGAATTTTTTAGTGGCAATGGCAACACTTAAGATAACTGGACTTGTAATCACAGAAATAGGAGTCTAAGTTTATAACCTAGATGAAATAAAGATGCTCCTGATGAAAATCAGGCCATTTGGCCAGCAAGGATTTTATGAAGGAAATGAGAAAACATTCTGGGACTAAAATTATAATGCTTTAAACTACGATTCTAACTGCCATCACCTTAATCCTAGTAAAAGAAGAACATAATGATATTAATTTGCAGAATCTAAAATGGTTCCTATCAGGATGTTAACTTCAGCCTAACCATATGTTAATTTCAGCCTATCCTTAAAGACTTAACAAACCATTGCATCATGTTTTGATCTAGGAGAGCAAAACACTTTATAGACAAGGAAACAAGTAACCAATTTTAAAATGCACACCGATCTAACTGTATCTCTAAGAAGATTTCATGTATAATTACTTAGAATGAATATTTAGAATTTAATGTACCTTTTCCAGTTCGATCTTGCTTGAAATTTTCCCTGCATCATCACAGTAGCTGAAAAATAAATTGACCCAGTTTATAATTTTATTAAAATGTAATTTGGAAAATTAGCATAGTGCCAAAGGCATTTGACTGCTAACCAGAAAGCTGGTGGTTCAAACCCACCAGCCACTCCTAAGAAGGAAGGTTGAGCAATCTACTTCCGTAGTGACCACCTCGGAAACCCAAGAAGGGGTCTATGAGTCGGGCGCGACTGGATAGCAATGAGTTTGGTTTTAGTTAAATCAAAATGTCAATATTCTTTACCTTGGAATTGATTTTGTTTTCTCTTTCATCTCATTTAATTCATGTCCATTAACACTTTCTGCAAAAGATTAAATGAAAGGAAAGTCATTTAAGTAAGTAGTTATCTTTGGGTGTATGTGGGCATGAAAAAATGTAAGCAGTACTAGAAAATGAAAATAAATTAATCTTGTATTAACATATATCATAACAGTATTTTATAAACACAATTATTCCCCCAATGTTTTTCACTGCCTTAAAGCAGTACATCAGAGCCAGAAATAACCACAGTAAAATCTGATGCTGCATCCAAATACAATGAAGGAATTAAAGAGTCCCACTATCATGCTGAGAGGTCATTTCAGGATAGGAAAGAGTAACCTGAAGGTCTACTGATAAAGGCTTGAGACAGAATTCCATCAGACTGGTGGTAAGTCATCCTTCCTCTTTTGCCAGAGAATGTAAATTCAACCATAAGTTAAAAGTGAAATATTTGTATATAATTTTCTTTATAAATATTGAAAAATATGGAAAGCAAAAGACTAAATCACATCATGTAAAAATAGTTCTTTCAAAATTTTGCCAACAATTCTTGAGTTTATGACAATTGCCCAAATGCCTAGACCCTGCTGTGGCCATATCAATGCATGTTACCATCAATTTCCAGTCCACGGTTGGTAGCTCCACTGCAATAAGTCATCCGAGTGGCCTCGACCTCTGCTTCAGCACTAATGATCTGCTGTGCCACGGCCTCCACGATGGGCATCACCATGGCAGCAGTAGAGGTGTTGCTAAGCCACATGGACAAGAAGGCAGTACTGCTCATGAGCCCCAACGTCAGCCTGAAAGGAGAGAGCCTTCAGTGAGAGCTGTGCTCACCAGAGCTCCTCCAGCTTAATTAGCTCCATGTTATTTAACTGCAAAGGATGTTGTCTGGGAGTTGGGGATTTTTTCAGAATGTAGAAGACTAAAGTTCACCTGAATGACGAACTCCAAGTGTAGTCAAAGCTTTTGTAGAAGTCAAAGTGGCACATTTAAGAGTGGAGTTCTTCAGAGATTTGTCCCTCCAGGAACCATAATAATCTTACTCAGAAAATTGAAAATTATTAATCTTATAGCCAGACTTCAAGGTACAATAGCTTAAAACATTATCCCAATATGTAAGTGTTGTTTAGAGATTACTACTTACCTTGATATATGAGTAAGATGAAAGAGTGGTCAACTTTTGAATTTAGGTTTCTTTACTCTTTATCTTTTGGCTATATCTCCATTTATCAGTGTGTATGCCACAGAGGCACAAGATCGAGGAGAGAGATTAATATTTATAAATCTCCTTTTTTTACCTGCTCACTACCATTGTTCAATATATTGGAGGAAATTGTTAAAATTACTCGCTAACATGAGCCTTCAGAATTTTCTGCCGATTTTATTATTTATGCTCTTCTGAATTTGACATTCCTGCCTGTTTTCAAGATCTGGATATATTACATTGTCTGTAGGCACTGTACTACCAGAGCTCCCATAAATACGCAGTTCTCCTTTAAAAATAACATACCTAAGACTGTTGGATTTTAACCCATGCCTACAAGTTTTCAAAATCATACTCGGGAAGAACTATGATCTTTCCTGAGTAGGAGGCCCCAGAAAACTACTCAGAAGCATATCTTTCTATACACCAAACAAACCCACAGCCATTGAGTTGAATCTGACTCATAGCAACCCCTTCTTGGGTTTCTGAGGCAGTATCACTATGGAAATAGATAGCCCAGTCTTCCTTCCGAGGAGTGGCTGATGGGTTTAAACCACCAGCAGTCAAATGTCTTAGGCATTATGCTATGAGAGCTCCTATCTTTCCATATGTTGTTGTTGTTGTTGTCATGTGCCATCGATTTGGACTTGACTCAAAGCCACCCCTCCTTGGGTTTCCGAGGCAGTATCACTATGGAAGTAGATTGCCCAATCTTCCTTCCAAGGAGTGGCTAGGGGATTTGAACCGCCAGCCTTCTGGTTAGCAGTCAAGTGCCTTAGGCACTATGCTACCAGAGCTCACATCTTTCCATATAGAACCTCTTTTTCTTATAGTTCATAACCATTTAATTTATTGAGAAGAGATGCTGCTGTAGTTCTTGATCTAGCAGCAGCCATTCTCTTGTTTACAAAGCTTTAGTTTTATTCGTTGCTTTGCTCTGTACTGAGACATAAATAAAG
>NW_006921757.1:6845971-6847525 GCF_000298275.1 Orycteropus afer afer | reverse complement strand
ACTGTTCCTTCCTGATAACATGTCCCATGTACGAGAGATAAAGTAGTAATATGGATACTGTTCTTCTAGAGTTTGTCTCCTCACCAATAGAGAAAAGAGCTTTTTGGCTCTCTCAACACGAATGACAATTTTTAAAGTGAATATGCTGAGGAGGAATCATTGGACCTAAAGAAGTATGTAATGAGATCCACATCCTTAAGGTGCCTGACACTCGTTTCTCAAGTTCACAAAAGCAATTCCCTACCACTGAACTTCATTCTCTCAGGGGGCTCCATGAAGGCTAACAAATAGGACACATGTGTAAGCAACAGTCCCATGGACGGGTGCTTGTAAACAGCCAAGGCCAAACCGGGCAGATTCTCCACTGGACAAAGCAAACTTTGAAGAAACTCCTGGCTTGAACTCTTGAATATCTTGATAGTGGCTGAAACAGTCGTTAGTGCCTGAATAGGTCAACAGGCATCATACATAACATCATAGTACGAAAGATGGAGATAGTATCGCCAGCCGTGATGAAGGGGTTCCTGAGAACCTGTTTGAGAGAATCTGTCTCAGCAGTGCTTCTCCACCAGGATCCGGTCTGTCTCTTGCATGCTGGTATCCGGCACTTGCCTGTCCAAGTAACCACGTGGCTAGAAGGAGTCTCCCTGGCCACTGCCCCAGTCAATTTGGCCTCTGCTACTCCTTAGATGGCACATAACAACAACAACAACAACAACTCCTCGGAAGGAAGGTTGGGCAATCTACTTCCGTAGTGATACCGCCTCGGAAACCCAAGGAGGGGTCACTATGAGTCGGGTGGGACTCGAGGACACATAACAACAACAACCTCCTCTGGGCACCACTTAATGGCCCACTTGAAGCACTGGCCTCTGTTTGCCACAAGCCTCTCTTGGGCCATCTTGGTAATCTCCACCTCCTAAAGCCACCAAGCCTCTCTTTCCAAAGTGATACCCTCGCCATATAGGCACCACCAGTGTCCCTGTGACTCCCTTTTGAAATATTTCTAAAGCACAATTCCACACTGTAAGTTGAAACTTCAGATAAGGTGACTATTTTCTACGTGTAAAACCACATAAATGAAAACTTTTTAGAAATTGATTTAGAAATGAAAATGATTCTTAATAAAAAGAAAAGTAGAAACACTGTTAAGTCATTGGAAGGACTTGTAAACCTCCTGTAAATTAAAAGTTGGGATACAGGTAAAACTTCTGTGTGATGAAAATGCCTTAAATTGAAAGCCACTTACTCACATAATGGATAGGGGCTCTTATGCCACTGTGCAGTACGTTACCTCACTGGGGTCAGTGAGTAAGTGAGCAGAGGGTCAAGGAAAAGGGACATGTTTCCATAGCACCCCACGGAGGGTGGAATACCCTTGCATTTAAGAGTGAAATTCTCTCAATAAATACATGCTTTCAAATTTTTAAGTAACAGAAGTGAACAAAAAGCATTTGCCCCATCTGAGTCATTTAATTTCATTTTTTGTTTTTGTCTTTAGCAAAACTATTCATTCCATAAATAATAAACACAGATGTGGCTATACCCTTGAAT
>NW_006921757.1:6838405-6845196 GCF_000298275.1 Orycteropus afer afer | reverse complement strand
GGGTTCACACCCACCATCATCACCATTCTCAGAGCAATCCTCTTGTGTAAATTCCATTTTTCTATTGATGTTGCTAAACAGATGACTCCAATTAGCAACAGATGAAAATCTTTGAAATAAGCAAATGCCACCTGGAATTACAATTAAACCCATGATTATTTACGTTGCTGGGGGAGGGGGGGAATAACATTGAGGAAGAAGGACTTCATTACGCTGCTCTTAACTTTGAACTTCAACTACATTATCTCTTTATTTTGTTGAAAAAAATGTTCATCAGTTTGAACATAAATTTGAATGGTCTTTATATTCTTATGCAGAAATAGCAGCATTAAGAAACATATACAGCCCAAAGAGGATACAAGACACTGGGTCTTTAAACAGTGTCCTACATGTCTTAATTTCTGTATCTGTAAAGTAGAATGAAGGGGTAACAGCAGTACCTATGATTTGGAAAAGTCCTGAGCCAAGCCTCAAACTTCAAAATACCTTCCTTACTGCCCATTATGCCATAACTGCAAAGTCATCCCTTTGTATTTTGGATGCTTTACCTTTATAAATTATTATAAAACAGATACTCTTGAGTAGGGGCTGGTATTTTAAGCTGTTTTCAGCTAACGCTTTTCAGAGATTAGTTAAGTGTTTCAACACTTTGCGTGACCATTTACAACAGTGTTCCCCAAAGAATGCTCTGAAGTATGCTAGGTACAGAGACACTTTCTCAAGGAAAGAATTTCGTGTTCAAATAAGTTTATAAAACATAGTTTTGCAACATGAAAATTTTCTTTCCTTTTAAGTATTTTCACAATATTTACAATGATAATTGTAAAGAGCTCTGGTGGCATAGTGCCTAAGGCATTTGACTGTTAACCAGAAGGCTGGTGATTCAAACCCATCAGCCACTCCTTGGAAAGAAGATTGGGCAATCTGCTTCCAAAGTGATACTGCCTCGGAAACCCAAAGAGGAGGTCACTATGAGTCGAATTGACAAGCAGTGAGGGTTTTTTTTTTTTTTTTTTGTACCATGATAATGTGTAGTTTCAGTCTCAAAGAGAAGGGTGTCATATACTGTATATTTTACAAACTTATTTAATCATAAAAACCTTATTTAAAAATAATTTGTATATGCTACCTCATGAGAAAAGGACCCTGGTGGTGCAGCGATTAAGTGCTACGCTGTTAACTGAAAAGTTGGCAGTTCAAATCCACCAACTGCTTTGCAGGAGAAAGATGTGGCAGTCTGCTTCCTTAAAGATTCGTCACCACGTGTGCGGTAGTCATTCCAACCTGGAGTGCCCCTACAAGACAGAATGAAGCTGCCCCACCCAGTTTCCTTTCCGAAGCAGATCTTCAGGCTTCCCTCGCAGAGTAACTGTTTGGGTTCAAACTGCCAACCTTTCACTTAGCAGCTGAGTACTTAACCACTGTGCTACCAGGGCTCCTCTGTAAAGATCGTTGTTGTTATGTGCAGTCGAGTTGGACCCGACTCATAGCGGCCCCTCCTTGGGTTTCTGAGGCAGTATCACTACGGAAATAGATTGCCCAACCTTCCTCCTGAGGAGTGGCTGGTGGGTTTGAACCGCCAGCCTTCTGGTTAGCAGTCAAGTGCCTTAGGTACTACGCTGCCAGAGCTCCCTCCGTAAAGATTACAGCCTTGGAAACCCTATTGGACAGTTCTACTCTGTCCTATTGGGCCACTATGGGTTGACATCAACTCCAAGGCAACAGGTTTTTTGTTTTTGTTTGTTTGTTTTTTAATTTTATGGTGCTAGTATTAAAGAGCACCATAAAATTTAAAAATATATATATATTAAAATTATTAATATTTTAGTATTAAAATTTTATGGTGCTAGTATTAAAGAGGGGAGCTCTGGTAGCATAGTGGCTAAGACACTTGCCTGCTAACCAGACGGCTGGCGGTTCAAACCCACCAGCCACTCCTCAGAAAGAATATGGAGCAATCTACTTCCCTAATGATACTGCCTCAGAAACCCAAGGAGGGGTCGCTATGAGTCGGGTCTGACTGGAGGGCACATAACAACAACAACAACATTATTAAAGAGAATTGATTTTAGGAAATGCTTGGCTAGACTGGATTATAAGGCTGCACAGAAAGAGTAGATTATGAGAGGAAATATCCTTAAAAAAAAAAAAAAATCAAATGTCTAGTAGAAGAAATGGAAGAATTAGAATAAAGCAATTTTAATGTTACAGATCTGTGGAAAAAAGGAAAAAACAATTCTGATGGCTGCTATTTTAAACTGTTCCTATATTTTTTTAATACAGTTTACTAAGCTTGATTTGGTTTCAATAAAAAGTAAAAATTGATAATTACCCTTGGAATAAAAAATCCAGCAGTAGACATCTTTATGTTTTATGAAATGTTAATTTATTATGTTTTTCAAAGTTTATATTATCTCTTTACATTTTGTAGTAACTACGTTATGGAAAAATAAGTTATTACATCAATTCTTTATTATCCCATCTATTAGATGTGCTAACATTGAATAAACATCTACTGCGCACCAAACACTCTTATGGAAGCGGAGGATGCAGGAAAAACTGCTCGGTGTGCTTGTCCCTGATATTTCACCCCATTGGACACTTAAAATTCTCAAATAGCAGGACTTTCTAAACAAGTCACTCTATTTTTCTGTATCACAGAGCCCTGTTATTTTTTTTTTTCCTTCATAGCATATCATGTTATATAAATATTATTTGTCTCACTAGTCATTGCCTGTCCTCCCTATTGGATTCTATATTTCATGAGGACCAGGGCTCTGTTTCACTCATCACCACAGTGCTGGCACAGAGCAGGAGTTTTGAATGAAAGATGGTGGGAATGAGGGAGTCAAGGAATCAGCTATGGTCTCTGAGGTCCTAACTCCCAGTTTCTCACACTTTCCCAGCCCCCTGTGCCCCTCTCAACCTTTACTTTTTTAAAATAATATTTTATTGTGTTTTAGGTGAAAGTTTGCATAGCATTTTAGGTTCTCATTTAACAATTCATACATAGTGACATTGGTCACAGTCTTCAAATATGTGACCATTCTCATTATTTCCATTCTGGCTGTGCTGTTTCCATCATTATTTCTTTACTTAACTATCCCCTCTGTTAGATGAGATGTTTTCTGAAGGCATGGATGTGTCTAGTTGATCTCTGGGTTTACAGACTTAGCACATGTCTGGTACTCAGTAGATGCCATTGAATTAATAAATTTCTACCCTCAAGGAGCTTATAGGACATTGGATGAAGAAAAACAAGTTAGCAAAGAGTGCAATAAATTTCATAGGTACATAAGAGATACCTTTTCAGGGTGCATTTGAGGTTTAAAGCATTAGTGACCAGTTTTGCCTAGAGAGATAGGGAAAGTCTTATAGGAGCTGATGCTCGAGTTGATCATTGAAAGATTGATATTTTAGCTTTCTCCTTAAAAGGAGTTCTGGTGGTATAGTGCCTAAGGCATTTGACTGCTAGCCAGAAGGCTGGTGGTTCAAACCCACCAGTTGCTCTGTGGAAGGAAGAGGGGCCAATCTACTTCTGTAAAGATTTACCACCTTGGAAACTCAAGGGGTGTCTCTATGAGTTGAAATCAATTCAATGGCAGTTGGTTTGGTTTTTCAGTTTATCTACTTTCTCCATAACACTGAGAATTAAATGAGAGAGTAAATTCAAAATACTGTAAAGAGTACAAATGAACATATGGAGAAAGAAGCTATTAGAAAGGGAATATACCAAAAGTGGGTGACTATCACAATATCACTTAGGAAAAGGAAGACATAGAGAGGTGAACAAGAGCCACAGACAACAAAGGAAAATACTGTTACAAACATAATACTGCATTATCAGCAATGACGAACATTGATCTACTAGTGGATTCATAGGGAGACCAGGAACATGATCAGGTGTGGGTAGGTGAACAGGAATATACCCATGACCACATATGGATTTGGCAGATGATATTTCTGTATACATATTTGTGTGTGCTATAAATATGTATTTATAATAGAGTGAACAGGGAACAAAGTTATAACTTAGCCACAACCAAACACCTTGAGGGATTAAGTCAGCCCTGAGAGCTCAGAACTGTGGTTGCAGAGGACATCAAGTTCAAGTGGTGTAACATACTATACCAAATCATTGTTCTACATCCTACTTTGGTGGGTAGAGACTGGGGCTTTAATAGCTTGTGAATGGCCATGTAAAATGCAACTATTGGTATCTCCTTATCTTTGTGAGCAAGGAAGAAGGAAGAAAATCAAAGATGCATGGCAACAGTTAGTCCAAGGGGCTATGGGACCTCAGCCTACATGACCCTGAGACCAAAAGAACTACGTGTTCCTGGCTATCACGGCCAACCACTCCGGAATGAGTCACAATTGGAGATCTTGGATAGAGTAGAAGAACAATGTGGAACAAAACTCAAAATCATTTAAAAAAAAAAGACCAAGGTTATTGATCTAATAGAGACTGGTGAAAGCCCTGAGACTCTGGCCTCTAATCAACCTTCAGGCCTGGAACTGAACTCACTCCCTTGGCTTAACCTTCAGATAAACAATAGACAGGCCTATGAGGTGACAATTATACCAAAGAGGTGCACTCCTTAGAACAATAAACCATGGAAAATCAGAAGGGCAGCATTTGCATAGAGAAAAGCTCAGGAGGCAGGAGAGCATGGGAAAGGACACAGGGAAAAGTTAAACAAAGGAAGGAAGTGGAAAGAGAGCTAATACATTGTGGGGATTGCAATCAACGTCATGAAACAAAATGTGTATGAATGGTTGAATGGAAAAGGAATTTGCTCTGTAAACTTTCACCCAAATCACAATAAAAAGTTTAAAAAAAATGAAAGAAAGAACCTATTACTAGTAAGTGATTAAACCTAGAAAGAAATATATGCTGCTGCTGTTGTTGATATGTGCAGTCGAGTTGGCCCCGACTCATAGTGACCCCTCCTTGGGTTTCCGAGGCGGTATCACTACAGAAGTAGAATTGCCCAACCTTCCTTCTGAGGAGTGGAAGAAAGAAGTATATAGAACCTTAAAATATCCTGTTGTAATCTCTTCAGCTTGGTCAATTTCAGACTGTAGAAGTTAGATGTGTTGATTATTACTGGTGACTGGAATGCAAAAGTCGGAAATAAAGAAGAATCATCAGTAGTTGGAAAATATGGCCTTGGTGATCACATTAGACCAAGGACTTATTTGTTCCAAATACCTTTTCTCAACAACATAAACAGTGGTTATACACATGGATGTCACTAGGTGGAATACACAGGAATCAGATTGACTATATTTGTGCAAAGAGGCAACAGAGAAGCTCCACATTGTCAACCAAAATAAGGTCAGAAGTTGACTGTGGAACAGACTATCAACTGGTCTTATGCAAGTTCAAATTGAAACTGAAAACAAGTCCATGAGAGCCAAACTATGACTTCATCATATCCCACCTGAATTTAGAGACCATTTAAAGAATAGATTTGATGCATTGAACACCAACGACTAAAAACAGGACAAACTGTGGGGTAACATCAAGAACATCATACATGAAGAAAGCAAAAGGTCATTAAAAAGACAGGAAAGGTAGAAAAGACCAAAATGGATGTCAGAAGGGACTCTGAAACTTGCTCTTGAACAGAGAGTAGCTAAAGCAAAAGGAAGAAATGGTAAGGTAAAAGAACTGAACAAATTTCAAAGAGCAGCTTGAGAAAACAAAGTCAATTATTGTAATGAAATATGCAAAGACCTGGAGTTAGAAAACCAAAAGGGAAGAACGTGCTCTGCATTTCTCAAGCTGAAAGAACTGAAGGAAAATTCAAGCCTTGAGTTGCAATATTGAAAGATTCTATGGGAGCTCTAATGGTGTAGTGCCCAAGGCATTTGACTGCTAACCAGAAGGCTGGTGGTTCAAACCCACCAGCAACTTCTCTGAAGGAAGATTGGGCCATCTACTTCTGTAGTGATATGGCCTCAGAAACCCAAGGAGGGGTCCCTATGAGTCGGATCTGACTCGATGGCAGTGAGAGTTTAGTCTATGGGAAAAATATTGACTAATGCAGAAAATATCAAAAGAAGATGGAAAGCACACACAGTCACAGTACCAATAAGAATTGGTTGATGCTCCTCTGTTTCAGAAAGTGGCATATGATCAAGACTCAATGGTATTGAAGGAATAAGTAGAAGCTGCACTAGGGGAAATGGTGAAAACCAAGGCTGCGTTAATTGACAGGATACCACTGAGATGTATCAACAAATGGATGCTGTGCTAGAGGTACATGCTTGTCTGTGCCAAGAAATATGGAATACAGCTACCTGGCTAACTAACTGGAAGAGAATTATATTTGTGCCATTTCCAAAGAAGGGTGATCCCACAGAATGTGGAAATCATCAAATATCATTAATATCACATGCAAGTAAAATCTTGCTGAAGATAATTCAAAAATGGTTGCAGGAAATAAGGAGCATCCAGAAATGCAAGCTGCATTCAGAAGACAATGTAGCACGAGGGATATCATTGCTGATGTCAGATGGATCTTAGCTGAAAGCAAAGAATAGCAGAAAGATATTTACTTGTGCTTTACTGACTATGCAAAAGTATTCAACTGTGTGGATCATAACAAATTATGGATAAGTTTGAGAAGAATGGGAATTCCAGAACACTTAATTGTACTCATGAGGAACTTGTACATAGACCAGGAGGCTGTCATTTGAACAGAACAAGGGGATAATACATGGTTTAAAATAAGGAAGGGAGTATGTCAGGATTGTATCCTTTCAATACTTACTCAATCTGT
>NW_006921757.1:6836297-6836898 GCF_000298275.1 Orycteropus afer afer | reverse complement strand
GGCACTAGGTAACCAGAACAGATATCATGCTTGGTAAAGGAGGCATTCCTCCTTAGGTTTAGCAACTAATTTCATTTAGACATTAGGACCATAGAGCCTGATAGCTGTTTTTTTTTTTTTTTTTTAACTAAAGTTTATTGGAACACAACCAATAATCATTTATTTTCCCCATATTGCCAATGCTTTTGTGCTAGAATGGCAGAATTGAGTAGTTGTGATAGAGAACATATGGCTCACAGAGACTAAAATATTTACTGCTTGACCATTTACAAAAAAGTCAGTTGACTCCTGGTCTAACTAAAGAGAATGTTGTTGTTGTTAGGCTCTATGGTCCTAATGTCTAAATGAAATTAGTTGCTAAACCTAAGGAGGAATGTTCCCATTCTGTTTTCCATTGTCTTGCCTATTCTTTGGATTTCATCAGTTAGTATAATTGTAGAGGAACATTAGCCACAAGCCGATGTATTTGCTTTTAGCCCACTTCTCTAGGAGGTAATGGAAGCAGGTGCTATTGGTTTGTAAATGACACTTACAAATATAACAATTTCCAATGTAAAATTGGTGTGTCAAAATTCCTAATGAATCTGAAATCTGTTTACAA
>NW_006921757.1:6834348-6835352 GCF_000298275.1 Orycteropus afer afer | reverse complement strand
TAGACCAAGTGATCTTTTTAAAATCTGAGTCGGACTGTGTCACTCTTTTGCTCAGAATTTTACAGAGGGTCTCATGTCATTTAGAGTGAAAGACTTCGTGAAAGACTTCGGCAGTACATGATCAAGTCCCTAACATCATCTTCAATCATTGTCCCCTCACTCACTCTGCTCAGTCACACTGTAGTCATATACCTGCCTTAAGGTTTTGCACTGGGTGTTGCCCCTTCTGCAATGGCCTTTAGACAAATATTGAAATATAGTTTGTAGTTCAACTGTCTAAGTACTTGAACAGACTCCCTAATCTCCCTTAAGTCTTTGTTCCAGCATCACCATCTCAATGAGGTCTGTCCTGATTACTCCATTTAAAACTGCAACCCTTTCTTGATGCCATTATGCTGCTGCATTTTCCTCCTAGCACCAGTTACCTTTTGACTCACACCTACACATTTGGTTTATTGTTTATGGCCTCTCTTTCCCTAGGAAGACAGGGAATTTTTGTCAGTCTTTATTCACTGATGTATTTCCAAGTGCCTTGCAGAGTGTCTAGCACATAAATATTTACTGAAAGACTGAATAAATGCATAATGCAACATCCATATATATACATATCTGTGTATCTTCACATATATATGTAAAATATATATGTTTATATTTTCAATGATATTGATGATATCTATCTGGAATGTCATACTGGACGCACTCTAAATATTTAGCATTTTAGGTTAAATCCAACAGACAGAAGAGAAATTCAGTATTGTTGACATACTTCAAGTACAAAATATGTTCAGCAAAATATAGATATTTAGCATTGGCTTAATAGATAAAGTATAATTAGAACAAG
The DNA here is from genome assembly GCF_000298275.1 of Orycteropus afer afer. Lineage (NCBI taxonomy): Eukaryota > Metazoa > Chordata > Mammalia > Tubulidentata > Orycteropodidae > Orycteropus > Orycteropus afer. The sequence continues at coordinate 6,834,511 of NW_006921757.1, read as the reverse complement.
GATACACAAAAAGAATGATGTGTAGGCCTCAGAATTTCAATGAGGACATTAAAGACATATGTCTGCTCAATGACAGACTTAAGATTCAAAGATACTGTAATAGGCTGGGATGATAGTTTAAATCTATCAAACAAACTTTGAGAATATTAAAACTCATGAGAAT
>NW_006921757.1:6810794-6833883 GCF_000298275.1 Orycteropus afer afer | reverse complement strand
TATGTGCCAACCAAAAGAAACCACACTCACTGCTGTTGAGTTGGTACTGACTCATAGTGACCCCTCCTTGAGTTTCTGAGGCAGTACTTTCTACAGAAGTAGATTGCCCAGTCTTCCTTCTGAGGAGTGGCTGGTGGGTTTGAACCACCAGGATTCTGCTTAGCAGTCAAATGCCTTAGGCATTACGCCATCAGAGTGCTTTATGTTTATTAATTAATTTCATTCTTAGGTATCATTGACAAACTAGTGTTAGTTCTAGGAAAATAAGATGATGGTATTGATAGAGGTGGTAAGAGACTGAGGATGGGAGCTGAGTTCTGAAAACCATGTTGACTGGAGCTAGGAAGACTGCAGGAAGAAATGATATTTATTTTCAAATTCAAACAACATTATCATGTAGAAGAAATATGAAACTTATTTGCGGAATACTAAAATTAGAGAAAGATTTAATGAGTCAGAGTTTCAGACTTTGACTTGAGTTTCTGACTTGGGTGTTTCTGAAACATTCTCAGGGAAGGGCTCAATAAAGTTAAGAGTCACTTAAACATCAAGATGATTTTAAAAATGGTATCATTTCCTTATGGGGGATTAGATGCTCATACACTTAAGTACTTCCTGAAAGATCTCAGATGCAAGAGATATTGTGGAAGGGGTCCCTGCACAGGGTAGGAACTGATCTAGCAGATCAATTCCAAGTCTAAGAGTCTATGACTAATAAATTAGTGTTAGGTAGATACCTTTGACTCTTGGGTAGGTATCAAAGGAGCCTTGGAGGCACAGTGGTTAAGTGCTCTGCTGCTAAGTGAAAGGTCATTGGTTCAAACCCACTAGCCACTTCCTGGGAGAAAGATGTGGCAGTTTGCTTCCGTAAAGACTTATGCCCTTGGGAACCCTATGGTGCAGTTCCACTATGTCTTATAGGCTCTCTATAGGTTGGAATTCAATTCAACAACAATGGGATTGGTTTTGGTATTGATGGGCTGAGTAATGCGACTGCTATTGGCATCTAATATTTGTTGCCTTTAGCCATGTCCTATCACCTCAAAGAGGCAAGGTATATGTTTGGCAACCGCCACCCAACCAGGCTTTCTAGGCTCCATTTTCCTCCTAGTTCCCTCTGATGGTTCCATACCCCTCTCAAAGCAGCCCATTCAGGAATGCTTGCTACAGAAATGCCCCATAGCTACAATTAATCTCATTTCTACCTCAGCCTCTGTAAAATTGGAAAGAAAAAAAAAAAAGTCAATTTTTGTCATTGTAAGTCTGGTTTTTATTCACTCATAAGGGACAAATGGGTGTCCATTATGCTTAACTATTTCTGAAGGCAGGATCACCGAAGCCAACAGGACAGGGGTTAATAATGTGGCATTCTTTTATTGAGAAGTCGTCAACCTCTTCTTCTTATTTTAATTACCTTTATCGATAGCCTTATAGTATGCTGGATTGTTGTTGTTTGTTGTTATGTGCCATCGAGTCAGACCTGACTCATAGCGACCCCTCCTTGGGTTTCCGAGGCTGTATCACTACGGAAGTACATTGCCCAACCTTCCTTCCAAGGAGTGCTGGTATGTTAGAATGTTAGAAAAAACTTCTTCAATTAGAGATTCCAGATTCCATGGGGCAGTAGAGCTTCCACCCAGGGGCTAGAAAAACTGACGTATAGCCCCGACCACCCTCTATTCCCAATCAGCAGAAAATTCCAAAGCAAAACCCAAACTCACTGCATTCGAGTCGATTCTGACTCATAGTGACCCCCACTGGCTTTCCAAGGCTGTAAATCTTTTCACAAGCAGACTGCCCCATTTTTCTTACACAGAGCGGCTGGTGAGTTTGAACTGCTAACCTTCTGGTTAGCAGCCACTGCACCACCAGAGCTCCTTCAGGGGAAGATTATAAAGAGAAAATACAAGATTAGGAGTGAGGGGGAAAATTAAATTTAAAAAAAAAAAAAAAAAGAGGAGCAGAAAAGATCAGAAACATGAAAAATTGGACTTGAGCTCCAACGTGGGGAAAAAGTGATATAAAAATAAGGAAGGAAACAGTCCTTTGACAGGAGGCACTATATGAAAGGGTTAATTGAAAAGAAAAATCTCCACCCACATTACAAGATGGATGAGTCTAAAGATAGAAGTATTGGACCCAGGCAAATGACAGAAGTCCAAAGGTGATGAATCGCACGGACTGGCATCTTGAACTTAACATCTTTCCTGAGAAGGTTTCAGCTGTGGTTTAGGCAGCTATTGTGTGCTGGGTGACAGGAGACAGCATGGAGATAGATACTGTGGCTTCAATGCATTTCATGCTTTTAATGGGAAATTGAATCCATTTTCTCCAGATGGGTACCCTTAGATTGGATACAGGTAAGAACTACCTCTCAGCATGAATAAGATAAACCCCTCTCAGCAAGAGCAACATAGAAATGCACACGAAAGCTAATTTGGCTTTATCTTTTGAAATGGTGGCTTTCTGTTGAAGGAAACAGGAAGCTTTTTCATCGTTAAAACAAAACAACAAAAAAATTGTTTTTCTAACACTGTGTCAGACCAAATCCTGCTGAACAGAAAAAGCCTATGCAGGATGTAAAAGAGTTGCCCCTATCGTGGGAGGAAGGCACCAGGCATAGACAAGACCAGAGAAGAGAGGGACATGCATCTCCCTACTAGCAGGCATGACTCAGGAAGCTACAGCCTACATCTCTTCCTTGAAGCTGGGCACATGCACCAAATTCTAGAGGAAAGAAACATCTGGAAGTTTGAGGGATTTAGGCTTAACCCTTGGCAACAGGATGATGGCTCCCTTTAAAAACAACTTTTCTCAAACTTGGGAGCAGTGACACAAACAGACACATGTACCCCAATGTTTATTGCAGCACTACTCATAACAGCCAAAAGGTAGAAACAACTCATCTCCATCAACAGAAGAATCGGTAAACAAAATGCGTTACAGACATCCAACGGAATATTGTTGTTAGTTGCTGTCATGTTGATTCCAACTAATGGTGACCACATGTGCGCACAATAGCACTACTCCATAGGGTCTGAAAGCTGTGACCTTTCACAAGTAGTCTTCCAGTCCTGTTTTCCGAGGAGCCACTGGATGGATTCAAACTGCCAACCTTTCGGCTAGTAGTCAAGCGCTTGACTGTTTGCACTACTCAGGGACTCTCAATGGGATATTAACTCTGTCACTGATTGATGTAATTGATCTCCCTGAGTTATATGCATGGAAAATGTTGAGTTGGCAAATGTTTGGTTACCTATATTTTACAACAATTAAACAAGAGCTCACAACTTGTCTTGATGGAAAGATCAGGACATAATTGGGGGGGGGGGATCTGATTGTGACAAACATTTCCAGGAGACTTACCTGTTTAGAAGGCATGATCCCAAACAGGGGGAACATTAAAGCAGGCAGAAGAGCTGTCACCGACAGAGGCAAAGCTTCTGTGAGCCAAAGGACAGCAACAACAAAGAGTGTGTAGGCACATTCTGCTTCCTGTAAGGAAGGACGGCAAAACACTGGTGAGGAAAAGAGGCAGGGAGGTCGCTGTGCAAATCACAACCTTATTTGGCACATGAAGCCCCATCAGAGACCAGATAAGAAGAAACTCTCAAGACCTCTGCACCTTCAAGTGGAGCATAAAGTTCTATGAGCTTTCTCAGAGGTTCTATGAGCCAAGTTTCAGAAACATGAAAAGCAAGCAAGAAAAATATGCTCAATTATTCAGTTCCCTTCACATTTCCTTCTAGGCAGAACGTGCTGACACCAGTATACACGGATGTTTATGCCTACTTCTGTTTGGCCTGTGAAATGCACTCCCAGTTCTCTGGGAGTCCAGAAATTGCCAAGTCACAACCTTTTGCTGGGGCAGGGTGCACACCTGCCTTTTAATTGCATTCCTCGGTGCTTGTTTGGGTGTGGCCCCTAATCACCTTCTTTCCTCCCTTTTCAGCCAACCAGGACACAATTTAACCAAGGGGTAAAACTTTTTGCTGGACTTTGTCTCAGAGAAATAAGGACAGTGCCAGATGACATGGTATGGATGAGCCCTGAATGTGAAGAGCCCTTTTTCTTGCTTCTTGTGAGAGACAACTGAGCTTCTGGACCCTCCCAGGGTGATGCAACGGGAACGAGACTGTTAATAGAATCTGTTGTTTTGCTGAGGGTAACACTGTAGGTTTCTGTTTTGGGACACTGCTCGTTAGTGATTGAAATTTATCCATCTATATGACTGCTAACCAGAAGGCTGGCGGTTCAAACCCACTAACCACTCCTTGGGAGGAAGGCTGGGCAATCTACTTCTGTAGAGATACTGCCTCAGAAACCCAAGGAGGGATTGCTATGAGTGAGGACCCACTTGATGGCTGTAAGGTTTGGTTTTTTTTTTTTTTTTTTTGGTATATGTATATACATACTTGGCTTACATAAATAATTTTTATATGAAATCACCTGGAACATAGTACATCATCACTAAAGGTTAGGATATATTTATGGCTTTATTTTGCTCTCATACTGCTTAATCTCCATGAATTCTGAGTAGCATCTGAACAATTAAAACAAAAATTGTTGTTTGTGTTTAATGTGATTGTCTTAGCTATCTAGTGCTGCTATAACAGAGATACCACAAGTGGATGGCTTTAACAAACAGGAAGTTTATTCTCTGACAGTTTAGGAAGCTGCTGTTGTTGTTATGTACCATCGAGTCGGACCCGACTCATAGCGACCCCTCCTTGGGTTTCCGAGGCAGTATCACTACGGAAGTAGATTGCCCCATCTTCCTTCCGGGGAGTGGCTGGTGGGTTTCAACCGCCAGCCTTCTGGTTAGCAGTCAAGTGCCTTAGCTACTATGCTACCAGAGAAGTTCAAATTCAGAGTGCTGGCTCTAGGGGCTGGGTGAAGGCCCCCCAACCTTGGGCTTCAGCTCTTTTATTCCAGACCCACTGGAGCAGAGGGCATCTCTTAACTCAGGAAGCTGCTAGCTCCTGAGACTCACGAACCCAAGGTCGACAAGTAGAACGGCACAAACACAAGATCAACAGGCACACAGCAAGCCCCTCGTTCAGGTCCAGGAACTAGTGATAAAGACTTGGCCAAATGCAGAATCCAAAATGTGCCAAAGGACTAGAGACTTTCCTCAACGCCTCCCCATATGTACTGGAAGCAGACCACATCCCAAAGGCAACTAATCAGCTGCTCACAACAGACTCCACCATGAAGTTGATTGTTATCTCATCTTGGGAAATAATTGTATCCAGCTGCCCAGCCACTCAAACCATGGCCCAGCCCCTCAAAACCACAGTCCAGTCAAGTTGACACATAACCATAAGTACCACATTCTATCCCTAGTCAACTTGGTACCTGTACACATCATCACTGGGTGGCCCAAGGCTCCTCCTAATCCACATGAGTGGTGACCTCAGCCCCTTGGCCTGGTAGCCCCACTCCCTCACTTTTGGGCAGTGGATATGGCCCCATTCTGCTGGCACTCCTGAATAGCAACCCCACACTCCAGAACTGCGTGAAGATCTGACTCTTTGAAACCTAGGAGACTATGCTGGTTCCACCCCAGAACCCAGGGGTCCTACCCTTTGAGAGTGAGACATCTCTGCTTTTCCTTGGTCTCTCAAAGAAGCCAGCCCAGCCTCTGCCCTGTTCCAGAAAGTACTACAAAGTCTTCAGCTCTACCAATTAGTGCCCAAAGGCAATCCACTCTGCCAGGAAGTCTCCTGCTCAAAAACATTCAGCTTTCTCTCAGTCCATGGGCTGGCAAGTCCATCACTCCGTCTTATGGTGGTCTCTCTGCCATGGTCTCAGTGCAGGGATCTTGGGTCCAGGGATGCAGTCCACTCCTGTTTCCACATTTTAGGTATCTGTTAGAGCAGCACTGCCGGCCAAACGCAGGGTTCAGATGTGCCCAAAACTAGGCACCTTCCTCCAAGCTTCCCCATCTCTACCAGAAGCAGGTCACACCCTGAAGGCAACTACTTAGCTGCTCACGGCAGATTCCACCATGCAGTTGTTTCCAATCTCATTTTGGGGACTAAGTACATGTAGCTGCCCAGCCATTCAAAACTGTGGCCCAGCCAAGTTGACACACAACTTTAACTACCAGAGTGATCTTTTATTCCCAGGCTGAAACAATTTCTAGCTCTGAATCACATACCGCAAGTGAGTCCTCAGGCCTTGTTATTCATTAATACAGCCTCCCTACTTGACTGCTAACCAGAAGGCTGACAGTTCAAACCCACGAGCCACTCCTTGGAAGGAAGATGGGGCAATTTACTTCTGTAGTGATACTGCCTCGGAAACCCAAGGAGGGGTTGCTATGAGTCAGGTCCGACTTGACAGCACATAACAACAACAACAAAAACCCTTGCAATGGGTTTTTAAGAAATCCCTAATAAAATAGGATTATGTCGTATTTTTATTGTGTTGTCTTTTTAAAGAGAAAGAATAGAGGTATTTTGATGTTGACAGTTTTATATAGAGTCTACCTCCATACTCTTGACAAACAATAAAACAGCCAAACAAAGCTGAGCCTTGACTGAACCTTCCGAACTTGCTCTGCAGAAAATGTGTCAATGTCAGTTTAATTTAAAATGTCAGCATAGGCCAAAGACCAGGCCATGTGTTTTCTCTTGGTGTGAACACAGAGATAATCCAAAGGCCCCTTCTTAAGACTTTATGTTCTATCATACTTGCAAGATCCTAGCTTTCAAAGATAAAATGCCTTATACCCTAGCCTCCACCAACCAGTCTCTGGGTTCTATTTCCCTGCCACTTTGTCAATGTGAATGAAACAGTTCCTGTTACCTGACATTAAAAGAAACAGGAAAAAGAAAATATTGAAGTACTAGAGCTTTCTAACAGTGTATCTTTTAAAAATATTTTTGTAAATCGTAAATTATTCAACACATAGAAAATAATATAACAAGCACTCCTCTATACTTTATCATATTTAACAAATGTTGATATTTTGCCTCATTTGCTTGAGGTATTTTAATAAGTGAAACATTCCACACACAGTTAAAGACTGATGAGGACCTCTCCCTCATTTCTTTCTACTCTGATCATGCCAGAGTCAACCACTGTCCAGAGTATGTTATGTTTCCTTTCTGTCCATGCTTTTTGTAATTTAACCACATGTAGACATTAACAAACAACATATAAGCTTAAAATTATATAGTTTACTGTATATATCACTTGAAACTTGCTTTTTTTCACTCAATATTTGATGTATTGCAAATGTATTCATGTTCATACATATATGCCTACTGTTAATTCATTTAAAATTATTTCTTTTTATGTATTTATTACAATTTATTTGCCCATTTTTCTACTGACTCCTCTTAGGTTTTTTTCTTCCAATTTTCACTATTACCATGCTACGAGCATCTTTGTAACAAGCTCTTTGTGACTATAAGAGAGCATATTACTAGAATTTCTGGGCTTGAGGATGGATACATTTTTACTTTACTGGTCATGGCCAGTAAAATTTCTTTCCAAGATGTTTGTACCAGTCCACATTGGCACTGACAACATGAAAGAGGTCCCATTGCTCTATATTTCACCAACCCTTGGTATACTGGAGTCATTTGTTTATTTAATTATCTGATGGTATGAAATTTATTTACATTTGCTTGAATACCAGCATGACTATTGAGAATAATTGTTTTTCTTCTGCAAATCACCAGTTAATAATTTGTTTTTCATTCTTCTCTTGGGTTGTTTATCTCTTTTTCTCTCATAGCTTTGTAGAGTTGTTTCTATATTTCTAATATTTCTTTACAAGTTACATATTTACAAATATCTTCATTTCATTACTGACTTATTTTTGAAATTTGTTTTATTATATATTTGGCTGACCAGAAAATTTCAATTATAATACAGTGATTTTAAAATCTTTTCTTTTCTAGTTCATGTTTTCACCATCTTGTATGTGAAACCTTCTTATATTTTACTATATATTTTCTAAAGTTTAAATATTTTCACTTCAGTCTTCTCCTTACTTGTAAAGGTATCATACATACATATATATTTTTTTCTCTTTCTCTAAATGACAAAGTGCCCTAAAAAAAAAACCACTCCCTGCCATTGAGTCGATCTGACTCATAGCAATCCCTCCTTGGGTTTCCAAGGTCCAACTTTTCCCCACTAATTCATATCACAATATATTTCCTAAATGAAATTCCTACAAATTTATTAACGTTTCTGAGCTTTTAATTTTGTTTCCCCTTCTAAATTCAGTTCCTACAGAACTATCAAACTTTTAAAACTACTATAGTTATTTAAAAAAATTTATGATCTGTAAGGAAAGTCCCTCAGGTAAATATTTTTCAAACTTGTCTTGGTAGTCTTAGGCTTTCACTCTTTCTTTTGAGTTTTATAATCACAATTTCAAGTTCTGCACAAAAAAAAAAAAAAAAAAAATTGAATTTTTATTAGAATCATATAGAATTTATAGACCAAAGACTAACATGAAAATATTCCCATCTATGAACATGGTACACCTCTCCACTGACTCAAGTGTCTGTTACATTCCTTTAGTGATATTTTGTATTTTTGTCCACCAGTGTCTTATATATCTGTTAGATGTCTTCATCATTGTTGAAAATAAAGTTAATCAAATTGTCATCATTTTTTTTGTGTGTGTAATTTGGGTGAAAATTTACAGAGCAAATTCACTTTCCATATAGCAGTTCACATACACTTTGTCTCATGATATTGACCACAATTCGCTGCAATATAACAGCTCCCCTCCCACTTCCTCCCGATAGTCATGTCTTCCCTGTGTCCATCCCTCCATGCACCCCCACCCCCTGAGCTGTCTCCCTGTGCATAAATAGCCCTTCTTTCTTCCATGATTATTCTCTCCAAGGAGTGTATCTACCTCAGGTAAATGTTCAACTCCTATGCCTGCCTTTTGTTTGGCTGGAAGCCACAGGTGTGGGTTCAATTCCAGACCTGAAGGGCAGCTAGGGGGCCATAGTCTCAGTGGTTCTACCAGGCTCTATCAGACCAGCAAACCTGGTCCCCTTTTTTTTTTTTTTCCAAATGATTTTGAGTTTTGTTCCACATTGTTCTCCCTCTCTATCCAGGATCTCCTACATAGATCCTCCTCTGAGTGGTTGACAGTGGTAGCCGGGCACCATCTAGTTCTTCTGGTCTTATAGTCATATAGACTGTGGATTGCATGGTGTACCAGTCACTAGGACTAATTCTTTCCGTGAATCTTTGGTTTTCTTCATTCTTCTTTGCTCTGGATGAGGAGAGACCCATTCTTGCATCTAGATGGCTTCTTGCTAGCTTTTAAGATCCCAGTCCCTACTCACCAAAGTAGGAGGTAGAACAATGTTTTGTGTAGTATGTCATGCCAATTGAGCTTGATGTCCCCTGTGACGATGGTCCCGAGCCCACAGGTTCAACACATTTTGTAGGGATTTTTATCCCTTCTTCTTTTTTTTTCTTATAGCTTTGAAATTTTCTCTTCATGTTTGATAGTCTGAAATTTCATTTAAACTATGTCTAAATATGGATTCCTTTTTAATAAAATTGCTTTGTACTTAGAATGTGTACCCAGACTGAAAATTCATGTCTTTTTTAATTTTGAAAAATTCAACCTTATTACTTTGAATAAAATCTTTTCTATATTCCTTCTTTTCCAGGAATGTCTGTTATATAGATGTTGGGAATTCTGAGTTTATCCTTCAAATTCTTCTTTCACTTAGAAATGTTGCTTTATTTTTCTCTACTGTGTCTACATGAATTTTTAGCATTCTTTCTCAGTTCCCTGTGTTCAGGTAAATCTAGTTTAAAGTTTGTTTCATCTGTTGATTTTTAAAAACATTTCGATCAGTACATATTTCACTTCCAGAATTTCCAACTAGTTATTTTTATATTCACCTTTTCTTGTTTTATATTTAATTTTTTTAAAAAAATAATTTGTTATTCCTTTTGTAGATTTTGATTTTCTCTCCTTCCCTACTGATTTTACTATCATTTTCATTTCATTTGGAGTGTTTTTATCTTTGTGCTGATTTTGTTTCCAGTCTTTTTTTCATTAGTTTAATGTACTTTGAAATTTTATTTTAAGATTTATCCTGAGTGGAAGTTTTTGTTTTTGTGTTTTCTCTTTCTATACTCCTTTTTCCTTGTCTACCAATTTTACAGTTGCCTCCAGCCAGTCCTTAACTCCTAGTCTAGAACCTGGTCTTCTCTATGCAGACTGGGGTTCCTGTCCTGTGAGGAAGATGGAGATCAAATCACTGACCTAGTGGATAGCCTGGGTCAGGTCGTGGCTGGTAGACTGGAATGGTGTTTGCTTCCTACAAACCACAACACCAGGCAGAGTTCAGTATAATTGTTTTGTTATTCTTTCACAGCTGCAAGGAAGCCATTCTCCAGTCCTTACTTTCTGGCATTGATCCTGACTTTGACCCCAGAATCATGTCAGAATACTTTAGTCCAAAAAACATTAATTTGCTTTGTGTTTAATGTGGAGGAAGGGACTGCTATATATACACTTCAGTATCATGTAAACTGCTGATCACAAACTTTATAGGTAGAAAAATTTATTTTAAAAGTGAAGATGCCAAGTAAAGAGGTCTTTTTTCTGGCTTATTATTAAAATGGGAAAATAACATTCATGAATGCCCACTGTGTGCCAGATGCAATATTTGGTACTTCTCACAGTCATCTTATTTAATCCTCACCAAATTTTATGAGGTGAATACTGTAATCCTATGTTTAGCTCATCCATTGATCACATTGCTAGTATGTGATAGAAGTGTGATTCAATCCGAGTGTAAATCCGATGTTGTTGTTGTTAGGTGTCATCAAGTTGGTTCTGACTCATAGTAGCCATATGTACAACAGAACAAAACATGCCCCAGTTCTGCACCATACTCAAAATTGCTGCCATGCTTGAACCCATTGTGGCAGCCACAATATCATTCCATCTCACTGAGGGCTTTCCTCTTTGTTACCGACTCTCTACTTACTAAGCATGATAACCTTCTCCAGGGACTGGTCTCTTCTGATAATGTGACCAAAGTAGGAGAAACAAATTATGGCCATTCTTTCTTCTAAGCAGCATTCCAGCTGCTCTTCTTCCAAGACAGATTTCTTCCTTCCTCTGGTGTTTTCAATATTCTTCACCAACACCATAATTCAAAGGCATCCACTCTTCTGTGGTCTTCCTCATTAATTATCCAGCTTTCACAGGCATATGAGACTATTGAAAATACCATGGCCTGGGTCACGTGTATCTTTTTCTTCAAAGTGATATCTTTGCTCTTTAACACTTTAGAAGAGGTCTTTTGCAGTAGATTTACCCAGTGCAATATAACATTCCATGAGAGCCTATATTTTTAACTTACTGCCCAATTCCTATCAATAGTGCCTGAGATATAGTAAGTGCTCAGTGATATTTGTTATTCAAGTTTTTCTTCCTCTATGTTCTTTCTACTATTATTTTTATTCAGTATCTTGACCACTATATAAAACAACCTCCTTCCTGGGAATAAGATTCTTTAGCAGAGGAACATCTTTCTCTTTGCTTTGCTCTTTCTTCGTCTTTCTCTTACCTACCTGGCATTGGATGTCTTGACCCTCATCCCAGTGCATGAATGCCTCTGTATTTCTCCTGGAGTTCTCGTGTCTCTGCCAACAAACTGGAATTTTAACTAAAATGTTTGCCTGCATAAGCTATTCCCCACAACTGGCACTGTCCCGCTTCCCCCAGCCTTCATTTAGCAATATCACAGTCATATATTGTCTTAACCACTTCAACTAAGTGCAGCCAGGCCCAGAGTCAGATTACCTAATAAGCAAGGTAAACCTGTGCTTACTAACTAATCTGTAGAGAACAATTTCACATTTTTCACCACATCAAAGATTCTGCTTTTTGGTTTGACTAGCATCTCCCAACCCCACAGCACCTTCCTACAGAATCAAAGCCGCTTTTCAAATTTACAATTGCTGACAGGGATGGAGTACCCAGTAACAAAGCAAGCACAGGCTTGTGTTTGGTTAAATTGCTCACTACAGATTAGTAAGTAAACACAGGTAAACCTGTGCTTACCTTGCTTGTTGGCTAACCCACCCCCGGCCCAAGGCACTTGCTGCAGAAGTAGAAAAGGCAAATGAGCTATGACTAGGCAATTTGGATAATGGCTCTTTTCCACTTTCAAAGTTCTGGCTGTCACAGTACCTTGGGAAATATGGCTGATTATATTTAAAAATCACCTTGAGTCTCTTTTAAATTATAGCTCCAACTGAAATTGAAATATAAATTAGACTTTAAAATATAGTTTTTTTCACCCATCCCCTCTTTTTTTAATGACCCAATGACTGATAGTTAGGAAGTAATTTGGCTGATGAATTAGCGTATATGTCGAAACGATCTCCTCTCAGCACAGCTTGAGAAAATCAGGACCAATCCCAGGTCTCACTCACTGCAATTGATTTTCTAAAGAGAAAGCGAAGCAATTAAGAAAGGAGAAAAATCATGCATTCTAAATCCATGTGCTACAAGAAAAGCACCGTTATGATTTGACAGAGCCCGTGAAGGGCTTTGCATGGTTCGTGATACACCTACCCTTACTGCTGCGATGATTTCACAAGACTCACAAGCCTATTAATCCCAGAGCTTGAATTCAAAATATCCTCATCCCAGAAGATGGAGACTAAGAAGGAGCTTAATTGCAAAGTTAAGGAAGGATAACTAGCATTTCTTGTTAGTTTCTACACAAAAAATGCGGTAGGGAAAAGAATAGGTGTCAACTCTATGCCAATTACACAGGAATTATTAGCTCCTCCATTTTGTTCCACCTCCACACCCGAGCAGGCACCACAATGTATAGTTTTCAGCCCCCACACATATACACACGGAACTGGAAATAACCTTGGGGAGCACTTCACTCTCTAGCCTGTCTAACTGAGGACAAGCCATGTTATACTGTAGAAAAACCTCCAAAATCTCAGAGGCTTAGGACAAAGTTTATTTCTTGGTCATATTATATGTCCAGTATGCGTAGTGGTTACTTCATGATCTAGACTGCACAAGGCCTCATCTCAGCATGTGTTTTTATGATCAAAAATGCAGGGGAAAAAAAAAAAAAAACAGAGTAAGGCAAACCCAGCACAAGCTTTTATCTGATATAAATACCATTAAAGAGTCAATGTTATCTATGGGCTTGGGAGCCAGACCTTCTGTTCAAGTTCCTACTTTCCCTTTTATGAACTATGTGACTCTGGGCAAGTTTCTTAACCCCTTTGAGCCTCTGTTTTCTCACTTGTAAAATGCAGATAACATTGCCTATTTCAAATGGTTATTGTGAAGTTTATAGTGGGCATTCACGTATAGTATTGCTACTGAAGAAGGTTGAAAAATCTATTATGAAAGGAAAAAAAGAGATTCATGGAAGAGACATCCTCCTGTTACACCTGTATTCTTGCTCTGCCCTTTAAACACTCCCTTCACTCTATCTGAAGGAGCTCCAGTGGTATTGTGGTTCAGGCATTTGACTGCTAACCAAGAGGTCAGTGATTCAAATCCACCAGCTGCTCCATGGAAGAAAGATGAGACAGTCTGCTTCCACAAAGATTTACAGCCTTGGAAACCCAATGGGAGTCTCTATAAGTTGGAATTGACTCAAAGGCAGTGAGTCACTATTTGAGGTCCCTTTATTTCACCATCTTCTTTCTCTTGCATCCTATTCTTCCTGCAAGATCCAGCTTAACTCCCACCGTCTGCCATGCCAAATCACCCATCCATCCATTCAGTACAGTTCAATTATCTACTATGTGACAGGGACTGTGTTTGGTGCTGTGGGAGACAGAAAAGAAGTATTTCCCATGTTGTCTGTGTATTTACCATCTGGAGAGGGAGGCAAAGATAAAAGCAAACTGAGATACATACTAAATGCAGGCAGATGTATCCACAATGAAAAGAGAGCTTCAAGGATGATGTTCAGTTCACAACACAGGCTGAGCTGGCCTCCCTAAGAAGAATAGGATGCCCAAGAAGCAGGGAATTCCAAAAATGGGGCACAGATGGGCAAAGGCAGAGGAAAAAGAACAATCATGAGTATTCTAGGGAATTCTATAAATAGTGAAATATCTCTAAAGTGTAAAATGTGTGTGTGGTAGATGGATATTGGGGCCTTGGGAGGGTTGGTGGTGGTTGTTATTTGCCAACAAGTCAGACCTGACTCACAGTGACCCCTCCTTGGGTTTCCGAGGCAGTATCACTATGGAAGTAGATTGTCCAACTTTCCTTCTGAGGAGTGGCTGGTGGGTTTGAATCACCAGTTTTCTGGTTAGCAGTCAAGTGCCTTAGGCACTATGCTATCAGAGCTCAGGAAAAATAAATAAAATCATGAAGGTCCATCAGTGTATACATGTTTTATTTAGATTTTATTTTTTCTCTATAGGCAAAAGGGGCCCTTTGAAAAACTTTGATTAGGACTTTAAAAAAAAAGAAAAAAATAGGATCAGGTTGTCATTTAAAAAATATTACTCTGGTAGGAGAGACTAGAGGAAAGAAAGGTTGTGAAATAGTCAAAGAAAGGAAGAGATAAAACACTTAAGGAAAGCAATCCCAGTGCAATGGGGATGGAGAAACTAGATGTGGGAGGAACTTAGGATGCAAGGCAACAGAGCCTGCAGGATGGGGCTTAGGATATTTAGGGATATTTGAAGATATGAGATAGCAGGTAGGTTCAGGCCTGGGACCCTGCTAAAGGGTCACAGCATTACCTGGGACTGTGTGTGGCAGAGGAGTAGAGAAGCTGAATGCAGTGGGTCCCCTGGAGTTTATCCACCTTTTAATTATACTATTTTAACACCAATTATTTGTTTGAATTATTGGCCTGTATGGATCGCTATGAGTCGGGGCCGACTCGACGGCAAACAACAACAACAACAACAACAATTTATATACAACCTTATTTTGTTAATAATGTCTATCTTAGTATATATTCACTTTTCAGCAATTCTGCAAGCTACTGGAAGGCCGAAATATTAATTTAAAACTTTGCTTAGCCCAATGGCTCCATGGGAGAAAGACCTGGTGATCTGTAGCTAAAAAGACTGTTGTCATTGCTGTTAGGTGCCATCAAGTCATCTCTGACTCACAGTGACCTCATTTACAGCAGAATGAAACAATGCCTGGTACTCTTCTTTTCTGTTTTCTTTGAGAGGCTTCCTAATTATCACTTTCCTCCTCCTAGTAGGCCTTTTATCCCTCTAATGTTTATATTTCTTTACAATCATTGTGGTTTTTTTTTTTTCATTTAGCATCAAAAGTCCCTCATTATGTATCAATGCCTTCATTTATTATGATTTCTCTTTCAATCTTTGAAAGTCATGATGTATCAAATGAATATATTTGGAAGGAAATAGAGGTGACATGACAAGTGCAGAAAGGTAGTTGATCCTTAAAGCCAGACTCCCCCCATGCCAAGCTGTGTCTTTTAGTGCACTCATCTCTTTCATGTTGACTCTCCCATTCTGTCTTTCAGTTGGGCTGCTCTTCGTATAAAATATTTTGTAGCGATAGCCAGAAGTACCTGAAGGAAAATTGAAATCTGGTCTTTGTTTTACAACGAATCTACTAGAGGACACTGCTCAATATCATTGTAGTTGTTTCTGTGCTTCCTGATCTGGAAAAGAAGTCCTAGGAAATAGATAAACTTAAATGGATAAGCTAGAGGGAGCGAATCATACTGGGAAGAATTGCACTCTGCAAACATAAAACATTATTGTTCGATTTTCAGCCCTTACTACTCCTCAAGCACACTTATCCTTCTTTTAGTTTCATTAACAGAAATACAAGGAAAAGCTGAGAACTGGAAACATAAGTAAGGGAAAAGTACAGAGTACTAAGTAGAGCATATAATAACAGAAGGCTAGAAATAGTCATAAAAGAACAAAGTTGCACAAAGGGTATTGCCAGAACTATATGCATACAGCCTAGTCCACTGTAACAACTTCTTAAAACACAAAAAAAACTAAACCCACTGCCATCCAGTTGATTCTGATTCATAGAGACCCCCATTGGTTTTCTGAGGTGGTAAATCTTAATGGAAGTAGATTGCCCAGTCTTGCTTCCACGGAGTGGCTGGTGGGTTTGAACCATCAACCTTCTGGTTAGCAGTCAGATACCTTAGTCACTGTGCTACCAGAGCTCTTTACAACCTCTTATCTGGGAGTATTTAAGAAATTTAAGAAATATCCTCTCCAAAGTGAAAAAAATGCAGTGTGATTATTAATTTCATTCAACTATCTATGTAAATAGCAATTAAATTACAGGTTTGTTTACTAATCATGGTTATTTCATTAAGGAAGGGCTAAAAGTATATTTAAATATATATCACAAATAAGAAGACAACGTTTCTGAGATTTCAGTGTCAATGAATAAGAAAAGGGATTTCATTAGCCAAGCAATATTTACAGCAATGTATTAAGAACACACTTATTGACACTACGGAAGCTATAAAGACTCGGGATACTAAGCTGTAATTAAAAGCACTGGCTCTAGAGTCAGACAGATGTTGCTTGAAAACATCTGTGTAGCCAGATTTTAGCAAGCAATATATTCATTTCTGTCTCTGTTTCTACGCTGTAAAATTGAAACAATAATACCTAATTTATAAGGATTAAATTTGAGCTTTTGTTTGACTCAGGCACATGGGCTTCTGGGGTGAGACATATTTGCCTTTGCTATGAAACATCATTCCCACAATCCCAAGCCTCTTCCAATTAAAGATATTAAGATGTCAAGTGAATGCCATGACTCATGGTGAGAACTTGGGCACAAGTAGGATGTAAAAGGGCACCATGTCCTCACAAGCAGATTTGACCAGCTTGTGTAATTGGAGTCTGGGACCCTCAGCAAAAGACACTCATATAAGCAATCCACTGCTTCACTTCCTCTAGGCCCATTCCCAGTGGTAAGAGTCACCGCAACTTTTCACCTTAAGGACTTTGAGTAGCATGAAGACAATTGAGGAAATGGCTAAGATATCTTGTTTGTGGTTTGACCTCTCCAAGGCCTGATAATGAAGAGAAATGCCTGATATTGATAAATTATTAATATACTACAATTCACATAGCTCTTCCAAATAAGGCATAAACCTTCTAACATACAGAATATAGAAAAAACTAAATTAAAGCCACTCTCCACTGTTAAAGCATAAATTCTGAGTTCTGACAAAACTTGAGTTCAAATTCAGTCTCTACAGCATCTGAGTGGTCTTTGTGGCCTTACGTGTCTCTGGTACATATCTTACATGTCTATTTCCTCAAGTATAAAATGAAAATGAAAGCACATATTTTATTGTCTTATTAGGTTATAATAAAGGTTACATAAGAAAATTTAGGTAAAGTAGATAGCAGAATGTATGGAACATCTCCAAATCAAACCAAACCCACTAAACTGGAGTCAATCACGACTCATAGTGACCCCATTGGGCTTCCAAGGCTGTAAATCTTTACAGAAGTAGATGGCCTCATCTTCTTCCCATGGAGCAGCTGGTGTCATACCCTGCAAAGTCAGTCCATTTTCCCCCTCTTTGAATGTTACATTGAAAAACCACTTAGCACCTCTCTTCAGTGACACCAATTTTCTTTTATTTACTTGAGATGAAATTAAGGTAGAGGTTAAGGCCAATCTGTAGAAACAACTCAATAACCAGCAGAAAAATGAAACAAACAAAAAAAAAATCAGTCAATAATAATTCCTTACTTATGGGTTCTACATCATGTAGGTTTATTGTGTTTTCATAAAACCAAATTGACTTTTAGTGTTGCTTAAATTCTTCAGTTTTCTATCACTATGTCTTTAGAAACATAGAGTTCTAATGTAACCTAAAAGTTACAGTAAATTGATATTCATTATGGCTAAGTAAGCCTCCACTTAAATTTTTATACCCTTTAAAGATCCATATTGTGTGAAAAATAAGTCCTGCTTTCATTGTGAGCAATGGTTAAAATAATATTCTTTGAGTTTAATTAGCATTTGTTTGAATGATTCAATATGCGTTTAAACCATAAAATGAAACCATAAAATCAAAAAAATGAAATCATATTATTATATTAGGAAAAAAATCCTCCCAGTAACATTAATTGGGTTTTAATAAATAATTTGATTAGGGGTAAAAGAAAGGGGGTCCAAGTTCATCCAATGCACCTTGATGCCAGGGCCCTGGTTTCCGTACAGACATAGCGTTCTCCTGACATAGCACTTTGGACGATGGCTGCATTTCTTAGGAATAATATGTTTTCCACTTGATGAATTATGCACTGCAACCAAAAACATTGCATTCCACTTATTTACTTGTTTTCTCTTTCAAAGGGCTTATGTAAATTTTCTGCAGAAGTCATGGAGGATAATCAACGTGTCATGCATTCATATACGGAAGAAACAGCACAGACAATATGTAGTCCCGGTCTACGTTTGGCTTGGCCGGTTTAATTTCCTATTTCTTCTGTCATAAGTAAGTACTTACACTAAGACTAATCCAGAAATATTAAAATATGGCAGAAGTCCAGGTATAAACCAGGATGTGCTCAAAACAGGATTCAGCCAGGTGTGGAGGGCTGGTGCAGTAGACCTGCCAGGGGACTGGGAAAGAGAAGGCCATCCTACAGAGATGGAATAACTTATCCTCAAAGAGCAGGGAGGAGATCCAGATTCAACTCCAGAATCTGACTCAAATTTGCCATCTGAGGTTGTGAAGAATGGGGTTGCCAAAGACTCATATGTGAATCCTAAGAAGTAGCTAGGGAGTCCTAAGTGTGGGGAGAGTGGCTAGTCACACAGAATTTGAAAATCAAAATCCTAAACTGGCTGATCCTAATGTTTCCACTCAAAATTCTGTAAGACTTTGAGGGGACTCAAAGCAATGTGTGGCCGACAGGGGTGGGAGTTCTTCAAGTACTCCAGTGAGCACTGTGAGGCCTCCATGCGAGGGAGGTCCAGCCTGGGAGGCTGGAGGAACCACTATATTACAATTAATGTGATTCTATTTTAACCTGAAGGAACCCCATACCATCACGTTTGATGACTTGGACAACAAAATCCCAAGAGTTGGATTTCTTTTGTTCTTCCTCTCACCTAATTGATAGGCAGAGAATAGTTCTGATTGAATATTCTACTTAATTATTCTAGCTAACCATGCTGAGGATCAAATCAACATTAACCATTAAAAGGGAGAAAAATGGACAAAACATGACATATAGCCATCTGACTTCAAGCACAAAAGATCACCGTCCATTTAGCTCTGAGCCAGGCAATTACACAGCAACAATACAGGACAACTGAAATAAATCAGAAAATTCGCCAGCCTCTTCCATGTTCACTTACCTTGGTACGGAGAGAAATAGGCAGGGGCAGTAAAATCAACAGGGTGAACACTATTAGAAGAAACCGACGGTAAATGAAAATATAACTGAGGAGTTTCATTGTGCAGAGCAGGTGACTCTGATAGTGTCTTCCTCCAATTAAGGCAGATATTAAATAACCAACCTGGATTAATATTTCTCCAGCCCATCATCTTCATTCACTGCCCTAGACTGACCAACATGAGTTAAAATTAAATCTCCTTTTTTATTGTTTTACTGTCACAATTAACATGGAGAGATAAGCCAAGAGTGTTGGTAAAAAAGCAAAGGCTGTTTGCTCATATAGTGTTGAAAGGTGAAACAGTTCTTTCTCTCTTTCTTTGTTTACATTAACTGGAATACAGACAAGTCTAAGAAAAGGCAAAACCATGAACCTGGTTGACTTTGCCCATAACGAGACCCCCTCCCCCTTTTGATGTCCTGGACTTCCTGACTCTGATCGAGTAGTTACCAGACTGTGGGTAGCACCTCCAGGGAGTCCCTACAGGCTGCTTCGGTGCCCTTTTGAAAGAAACACCTGCTCAGTATATGAATCAAAATAAAAGCCTCAGTAGTAGAAAACCCATGCATGGCAAGTGTGAAAGGGAAAGGATACAAATGACATTTCTAGGGCTTCTCAGAAAAACTGTTGAGGCAGCCTTCTTTACTGCTGACATGCAGGTTGACTCAGAGGTCAGAGATTCCTGACCAGTCTTCTTAAGGAATCCTCTGAACCCATTCAAAAGATAAGGAGATACTGCTTCCAGTATCCAGTAGTGCTTTTCTCCCCCACACCATACACAGTTGAATGATGATTTCTTCACTGTTTGGAAGGAAAAAATAAACCCACACCAGTCTCCCTCAAGTAGATGCTGACTCACGGTGACCCATGTGTCTCAGAAGAAAACTGTGCTCCTGAGGGCTTTCAACCACTGAGTTTTCAGAAGCAGGTCTCCAGGCCTTTCTTTCGAGGGGACTCTCGGTGGATTCAAACTTCCAACCTTTTGGTTAGTAGCCAAGGACTTAGCCATTCGCACCAGCCAGGGACTCCAAGGTTCTGTACTTTTCTTGGCCCCCTACTGTACCTTTTGAGAGGAAAATCAAAGTTACCATACAATCAGTATGTAAGCCCTCTCCTAAAATACTTTTGCAGGCTTGGGTTGGTACTATCGTGTTGATAGTGACTAGCTAATTATTGGGGAATCCACACGGAGATGAGTCATCAGGGCCATCCCAGGGTTGGGTGTATGTGTAGGTGTGGGGACTCTCCTGACGGTGATATAAAAATTCCCCAGGGTTACAGATCCTTTAGGAGCTCTGGTAGCTCTGGTAGTGTAGTGCCTAATTTGACTGCTAACCAGAAGGCTGGTGGTTCAAACCCACCAGCCACTCCTTGGAAGGAAGGTTGGGCAATCTGCTTCCATAGAGATACTGCCTGGGAAACCCAAGGAGGGGTCGCTATGAGTCAGATTCGAGTCAACGGCAGTGAGTTTGCATTTTGGTTTATAGTATGTATGTTATAATATTTAGTTGTCCTTTTTTCTTATGTACTTCTTAGTTTCTTACTAGTTTGGTCAAGTTGTACAGACTTCATCACTATGAGTCAGGATGACTCCGACAGCACATAACAACAACAACAGGGATCCTTTTTTTTTTTCCCTTTGGTTTGTAAATTAATCTTTTGGTTTGTAAATTATCACCCAGTAGGCCTCAAGCAAACAACTATTATGTGCCCAGCCATAGGTATAAATTTTTGAGTAAAACACATTGCCAGTCTTCCTATCATCTCTACTTGTCTTGGCACAAGCCACCACACCAATGGTTATTATTTAGACCTCATTTCTAATACTCCACTAATGTAACTCTAGGGAAACACTCACCATATTGTTAATGGCAATGTGAAAGCATTTTTTCCCTCTGTTGTTGTTGTTATGTGCCATCGAGTCAGACCCAACTCATAGCGACCCCTCCTTGGGTTTCTGAAGCAGTATCACTATGGAAGTAGATTGCCCAACCTTCCTTCCAAGGAGTAGCTGGTGGGTTTGAACCGCCAGCCTTCCATTTAGCAGTCAAGTGCCTTAGGCACTATGCTACCAGAGCTCCCTTTTCCCTCTAGAAATCCAAATTTCTAAAGATAATGTCATAGATAGTGATTAAGGAAAATCAGAGTAGTCAATAGAAAGAATAAAATCTCCAAGCCAGAAAGGCACATTATACCTTGAACTCTCAGATGAAAGAGGGACAGAGTAATTATAAGTATTGATGTGATAAAGAGTGAGCAGTACTAAATAGTGTTAAAAAAATAAATAAATAAAGGAACTAAGTTACTCAAAGCAGTAGCAATATGTACTTATGTTTAGGTTTTCTTTTGCCATATAGAATGCCTTGTACAGTTCATTATATGATTTCTAAATTTTTGTCCTTCACTATTTTGTGAAAAAAACATTTCTGTTCTCAGATTTCCTTAGGCCACCTGGTGAGACCATTTGAGCCTCACTGTCTCATCTCAGAGAATTTTACTTTGTGAGATGACACCAGAAATGAAAAGGCATTTGTGTGACATTTCATGGAAATGAGGGCCTAAATGTGCGGGGAATGGTGGCACTCAAACCAGCCGGAGGCAAATGGAAAAACCCTTAACCTGTGTCAGTGCCTCCTTTCTGTGCCCTGTTTTCCCTATTCTGCTACCGTTTCTCAACACACTAAGGTTTGCCGGACCTCTCTGTGGTTTGGGATTCTTGTCAGCTCAATCTTCTGTGGGTGTCTCCTATTACAAATGGTTTCACCTTGCCTTTGGTTCAGCCCATCTCCTGTTCTCAGTGGTTTTCTCTTCACTTTCACAGATATATGACAAGATAATTCACACTTAACAAGAATGGCTGATAGGAATTGAATGCTTCAGCATGTGTCACCGGGGAATGAAACTAACAGGAGACTCTGGGTCCCTTGGAAACTCATCTTGGAGAAGGGTGTCTCCAAATGGCATTGTATTGCTAACCAGTCCCCATGTCTAAGACAGATGAGCCACATATATCAAATTTCACTTCTTCTGGATGTAGAATATATCTTAATATATCATAACTGTGTTATGTGTTTTCTAGCTGACCTAGAATGAATCATAGCTTTGAATACTCATGCCATCAAGTCAACTCTGACTCATAGTGACTCTATAGGACAGAGTAGAACTGCCCCATAGAGTTTCCAAACCTGTAAATCTTCATGGAAGCAGATTGCCTCATCCTCCTCTTGTGGAGTGGCTGGGGGGATCAAACTGCCCACAAATTGGTTAGCAGCAGAATGCCTTAACCACTGTGTTACCAAAGTTTCTTATGTTGTTATGTTGTTGTTATGTGCCATCGAGTCATTTCCAACTCATAGCGACCCCATGCCCAGCAGAACAAAACACCACCCGATCCCACGCCAGCTCCATGATCCTTTCTATACTTGAGCCCATTGTCGCAGCCACTGTGTCAATCCATCTCGTAAGGCCTTGTTCCCTTCGAACGACAGCCTCCTGGTCAAGGTACAGGTTCCTCATGAGTACAATCAAGTGTTCAGGAATTTCCATTCTTCTCAATGTTATCCACAATTTGTCATGATCCACACAATCAAATGCCTTTCCATAGTCAATAAAACAAAAGTAAACATCTTTCTGATATTCTTTGCCTTGAGCCAAGATCCATCTGACAGCAGCTATGATATC
>NW_006921757.1:6804987-6806304 GCF_000298275.1 Orycteropus afer afer | reverse complement strand
GGGGCTGACTCGACGGCAAATAACAACAACAACAACAGAGGCTTCCTGGAAGAAAGGTCTGGTGGTCTACTCTGAAAGCCCAGTCTTTGAAAACCCTGTGAAGCAGTTCTGACCTGCACCTATGGGGTCACTATGAGTCTGAGTTGGCTCAACAGCAACTGGTTATAATGTCTAGAACACTGTTCCCTCTGCTCCTTTCCAGCCTGTCTCCCACTCTCCTACCTGGTCACCTTACAGGACATTCCAACAGACTTGACATATCTGACAGTACTGCAATCCTCATGAGAACTTTCTGGGTATTCAGAGGTGATGCTGGGATCTTGGATGCAGTATGTATTAAGTCGGCACTTAGGTGGGAAGCAGAATGAATCTAAAGGGCTCTGAGAAGACTGTTAGACATAGAAGCCAAGAATCCATAGAAATGGGTCATATGGAACTATTATATGATCTCAGCTCATCCAAGGGTTCAATCCTCCTACAAAGTCGGAAGTGTTCATATTCATCGTTCAGATCAGTCAGTCAGAAACTGCTTTGGGTTACAGCTAAAGAGAATGGTTTAAAGAAACTAAAACACAAAGTAAATCTATTGTAGAGTCAACTCCAACTCATAGTGACATTGTGGGACAAAGTAGAATTGTCCCATAAGACTTCCAACGCTGTAATCTTTAAGGAAGTACTCTGCCACACCTTTCTCTGACAGAGCGGCTGGTGGATTCAAACCGCTGATTTTTCATTTAGCAGCTGAAACTTGCGAGATTTAAATCCTTGTCCCCTCATCTCAGTTCTGCTATTAATACAGTGTTGCTCACAAAGATACATTTTTATTCTCTCTTAGAAAAAAAAAAATCCTGATATTTCTCCCACCATTTCTGACATCAAAAATATTGCCCCTTTGGATTCAGAACATCTTCTGACCTTGGTGACAATGAAACGATAAAGTGTTAACACAGTCCCTAATGACAGTTTAATTTTTAAGTGTTGTAAGTAGCATTGACACAATCCAGCTTGCTGACATGCTGACCTATCTTCCTTGGAAATTATTTTTCACCTAAGTGTGGAATATTTGACAAGAATATATCATTAACATGAATGCAGGAAGTTAGTTGGCTGCCTTCTGGCAGTAATCTTCTGTCGGCATAGTTACAGCGTTTATTCACTACTCTTCATCACTTGGCTTCCTTTATTATTTGGATTTGGTGGTTTGGGTTCAAAATGATTGCTTTTAAAGTGAATTCAGTGTTGTTCAAAGGAAGTAAATGTGTGCTGTGTGAATACTTACAACCAAATGAAGAAAGATATGTCAACATTTGGTCTGCC
>NW_006921757.1:6802377-6803552 GCF_000298275.1 Orycteropus afer afer | reverse complement strand
ACAGCATGCACAACAATGGCCCAATGGCTGAGCTAAGCAGAAGACAAGTGCTATGGGAGGGAAAGTACTTCTAACTGCTCTAATATTTTTCATAACAATCCTGTTTTCATAGACCATAAAACAACTAATTATAAATTTTCATGGTAGACTCCTTTACTTAATGTGGTTTTCTACTTTTTTTAGAATCACAGCACCTTTAGTTTGGAATTATTCTAGCCCCTCATGAAATGTTTGTGCCAAAGAGCCCATTCTAGTTCAGCCTGTTCTTGAATACTTCTAACGAACGATAGAAAACTCAACCTCTCATTTCATATTTAATCATCCCTTCTCTTTGCCGCAAACAGTGAGCTAAGCTGCTGAGAGGTTGGAGGTTCAAGTTTACCTAGAGGCACATCAGAAGAAAGATCTGGTGACCTCCTTTGGGAAAATAAGTCATTGAAAACCGTTGGGAGCATAGTTCTACTCTGACACACATGGGGTCACCAAGAGTTCCAAGAGTTGGAGTGGACTCCATGGCAACTGGTTTGGATTTTTTTTTTTCCTGGTCTTCCATTCAGTCCTTAATCTCCTTAAGGAAAATGATTTGTGATGATTGCCTGAAGGCTGACATCAACGGATCTCAAGGTATGGTCTTCAGTCAGCAGCAGCAGCAGCATCTGGAAACCTGTTAGAAGCATAAATCTCAGCCCACTCCAGACCCATTGGATTAAAAACTGTGCTGGAGGGAGATCAGGGAGAGGGAAGGCAGTGATCTGTTTTTCACAAGCCTTCCAGGTGATTCTGTTACTACTACTATTGGTTGTCTTTGAGTGGATTCTGACTCCTGGCCAGGTGATTCTAATATACTGGTGTGGTAGTTGAGGTTATCTGTCAACTTGGCTGGGCCTGGTTTGAGGTGGCTGGGCAGCTGGTGGTAGTTATTCTCCATGATGAGACTGGCAATCAACTCCATGGTGGGCTCTGCCATGAGCAGCTGCTTTAGGGATGTGGTCTGCTTCCCATATATAAGGAGAAGTCTTGGGAATGGTTTACAGCTTTTTGGCAAGCTTGGACCCTGGATGTAGCCAAGTCTTCATTCAGCAACCTACCATGCTCTGCTGATCTTGGGACTTTTCATGGACTTTAATCAATAGCCTGCCATGTGGTTCGGTAATATCAGGACTGTGCTTTTTCTC
>NW_006921757.1:6800172-6801567 GCF_000298275.1 Orycteropus afer afer | reverse complement strand
TACATCAGGGAGATACACTCCTTGGAAAGATCAAATGTGGGAGAACAGAAGGGCAGTGTTTGCACAGGGAGACAGCTCAGCGTGTGTGTGTGTGTGTGTGTGTGTGTGTGTGTGTAGGAGGGAAGTGCATAGGAGGGAAGGACACAGGGAAGAGGTAACTACAGAGAGGAAGTGGGAAGAGAGCTGTTACACTGTAGGGAATTTGTGTCAATGTCATGAAACAAAATGTGTATGAACTGCGATATGGAAAATGAATTTGCTTTGTAAACTTTCACCCAAATCACAGTAATTTTTTTAAGGGCTTTTCAGAGTAATTTTTAAAGTGCTTTTCAGAAATGCACTGATTTACTTTGAAGGATGGTGTGTTCTGAAGCTAGAAGACCTCTGTTTGTATTCCACCTTCACCTGGTACTGCCTGGGCACCAGGCACACATCACATACCCTCTCTGTGCCCCAGGTTCCTTCCCTTTCGTTGGAATAAAATATATATATACCTGCCTCACTAAGTTGTCTGACTAAAAAATGGTAAAATACATAAAGTCTTGAGAATAGTGACTTTTAAGAACAGCTGTATGGAACTGGACATTGGGTTTGCTATATGGGTGTTGAAGAGGCAGTTCATGCTATTACAAAATTCCATCTCTCCAAGAACCTACAGAGATAAAGATTTCTGTTTCGCTGCTGGAGATTTTGCTACATTCATTGTGAATGACAAGATGGATGAATTGCCTTCCCAAACCTGCTGCCAGATAACTAGGAACCAAGACTGTGGCTCAGCTCTAGCTCATATGAAGGGCCCTGTGAAGTACATTTGACTACTGACTTTCCTCCTGGCTTCATATTTCTCTATCCACTTGCCCCTGAGTCTTATTCTCCTTACACATTTTTCACTTATTTTATACCTTTCCAACTCTCTTAAACACAAAGCAACTGGGCAGGGATTAGAAAGACTTTGCTCTGGCATGCTGTAGTCCGATCCACAGAAATGAAGAAATGCATACATTGCCAAGTTTTCTTTTCCAAACTATCACTTAGAAAATGTCAGCTGGATTGGCAGATTTCATTTCCCCTTCTTAAGAAAAGTCTGACCCTTCCTTGTGCATCTTCCTCCACAATATGTATGGCACACATTTGAGTGAGGGTGATATCTCTCAACTTCAGGATTCCCCTGTCCCCACATACTCCAAATATTCAGGACAGCTCTCTGCTAGTCTTCCCACCCACGCTTTCAAAAACGGCTATGGGTTAATGATTTTCATTTCTTCTTAAGATGCTCCTGTGGTCTGACAATTGTGTGGCAATTTTTTTCATCTTAACCTTGTAGCCTATTTCCTGTAGGTTTATCTGATGTACACTATGATAGTTGACAGGGTAAACTCTTTCATCTTTGGAAAG
>NW_006921757.1:6796915-6799612 GCF_000298275.1 Orycteropus afer afer | reverse complement strand
GTTTTTGTCATACATCCTGGAAGGTGTTTTCATGAGTGAGTTAAACTGTTCCTCAGAATTGAATTCATTGCCACATGTTTTCACTAATTAATCCAGCAGCAAATGCTCAGTCTGGGAACGTGCACTTCAAACTGGGTGGATGGTTGAACAAGACTAACTTGGGAGCAAGGAAAAATTGGGAAAAAAGTAAAACTGCTCTGATAGAGGAGCCAAGACAATACAATGGTGAAGAATTTTCTTTTCAATAAATAACATAGAGACAACTGGTGGTGGTTGTTGTTGTTGTTGTTGTTGTTATGTGCCATCGAGTTGGCCCTGACTCACAGCAACCCCTCCTTGGGTTTCTGAGACAGTAATATCACTACAGAAGTAGATTGCCCAACCTTCCTTCTGAGGAGTGGTTGGTGGGTTTGAACTGCCAGCCTTCTAGTTAGCAGTCAAGTGCTTTAGGCACTATGCTACCAGAGTTCCTAACTGGTTACCCTTATGAAAAAAAAAAAAAAAGACTATGAAGAAGAAGTTGGATCTTTAGCTCACATCATATACAAAATTTACTAAAAATGGATCAAGATCTACAAATAAAACTATAAAACTCTTAGAAGAAAACATTGGTATAAATCTTCATGGCCTAGGTTTAGGCAATGATTTCTTAACTATGATACCAAAAATATAAGCAACCAATGAAGAAATATATAAATTGTACTTTATCAGAATTAGAAACTTTTATGCTTCAAAAGATACTCAAGAAAATGAAAACTAAATGTGAGGAAACATTTGAAAACTATGTATCTGAGAAGGACCCAGTATCTCTAATATACAAAGAACTATCACAGTGAAAAATAGAAGGACCATAACCCAATTAAAAAAAAAAAAGAGTAAAGAATTTGAATAGTAGTTATTTCTCCAAAGAAGATATACACATGATCAATAAGCACATGAAAAAATCCTCAACATCATGAGTCATTATGAAAATGCAAACCAAAACCACATACAATGAGATACCACTTCACATCCACTAGGATGACCACAATAAAAAACATAGACAGTAGCACAATAGGAATATAGAGAAATTGAATCCATATACATTACTGGTGGGAATGGAGAATGGTACTGCCACTGTAGAAAACAGTGTGGCCATCCTCAAAAAGTTAAACATATAGTTACTATATAGCCTAGCAATTTCATGCAATTTCCATTCCAGGAGGATGGAAAACACACATATATACATAGTTTTTAATTATACACAAACGCTCACAGCAGCATTATTCATAACTCGGAAGTGGTAACAACAGACATGTCCATAAACTGATGATTAGATAAACATAATGTGGTACATTCATACAATGGAATATTATTCAGCCATAAAAAGGAAAAAGGAATGAAATACTGATTCATAATGCAACATGGAAGAACCCTGAGAAACTGATCTAAGTGACACAGAAGACCACATATTGTATAATTCCATTTATCCAAAATTGTATAATCCCATTTATCCATAGAGACAGAAAGTTGCCAGTGGCTGGAGGGAAGGGAGAATGAGGAGTGGCTGCTGATGAAGACAGTGTTTCTTTATGAGGTGAGGAAAACGTCCTGAAATTACTGGCGAAAGTTGTACAATTTAGTGACTATGCTAAAACCACTGAATCATACAATTTAAAGGGGTATATTGAATATTACAGTACATGATTTATTTCTTAATTTAAAAAGAGGTAAGACTCAATATTAAATAATAAGTGTGAAAAGTACAAGGCACTATATCAGGGGTTCTCAATTTTTTTTATCTCAAGAGCTCTCTACAATCTTGCCTGAAAACTATTTGCTAATATTCACTATATTAGAATACGAAACTTCAATTTAAAAAAGAATACTAATTCATTGTATAATAAATAACATTTTAATAAACAAATTTATTTTCCAAAGCAAACAAAAGTAGTGAGCATAATATCACAATGTCTTTAAAGATTGAAAACAGTTGTATCCTGAATTCAGTATTTTATCATTTCATATGTCATGTATCCTCTCAAAAACTCCACAGTTCAGTATATTTCTGAGAGAATGAAAGTGGAAAAAGTAAGTAATGTCTTTGTATTATCACGAAATTAGTTCTGACCTTACAGATCCTCTGAAAGGGACTCTCTGGATCACATTTGGAGAAGTGCTACACTATACAAATATGAGATAAGGTATCCATATTAGAAAGGATGTTGTCTTGTAAGGGAGTAGAGAGCTAGAGGTGTCCATGAAATTGGATAATGTTTAAAAGAAATCTTCACACCCAAAGAAGACTGCTATTAAATAAGAAAACTGCTATTGCTAAATTCTAGTACATGGACTGTTTTGTGGTATGATAATTACAAAATGAATAAGGAAGACTGAAGAAGAATTGATGCTTTTGAGTTGTGGTGTTGGCAAAGAATACTGAAAGTACCACGGACTGCCAAAAGAATGAACAAATCTGTCTTGGAAGAAGTGCAGCCACAATGCTCTTGGAAGTGAGAATGGCCGGACTTCGTCTCACCTGCTTTGGTCATGTTGTCAGAAGGGACCATTCCCTGGAGAAGGATGTCATGCTTGGTAAGGTGGAGGGTCTGTGAAAAAGGGAAGACCCGAAATGAGATGGATTGGCACAGTGGCTGCAACTTTGGGCTCAGGTACAGCAAGGATTCTGAGACTGGTTCAGTGTTTCATTCTGTTGTA
>NW_006921757.1:6790582-6791150 GCF_000298275.1 Orycteropus afer afer | reverse complement strand
TGAATATTTTTTTGCTCATACGGCTGACTAAATGAGATATTCATATAGTTAAAAGCATTTGGCTGTGTTCAAGAAAATAAAGTGGTTCCTCTAACTCCAATATTTTTTACTTCTCTTCTCAGAAATGGATCTGTTTTATAATTTTGTAAAATTAACATATCCATAGAGAAACACTAAAGAGATGGCCTTTTTTCAACAAGGCATCAGATTTCCTTTTTCTGACATTTAGTTCTATATAGTTACTGTTTTACTAGTTACTCATTTACTTATTTAAATATGTCATCCATGTCCCAATTTAGTATCTGTAGGGCACATTTCTCTCAGAAATGTTTTGTGGTGATAGCTACTACAATCTCACCGGTCTAGTCTGCAAGGAAAAGTGGCAGGGAGGATGAATTGCTATTCATCACACATCTATCATGAACTTTTTCCACTCATGCAGACATTATGTAAATTCCTTAGGAGCCCTTCCACTGGGGGAAGGTGGTGGCCCTGATCTGTCCCTACCAGCAATCTGGCAGCCAGCAAAGGCACTTCTGGGCCATGTGGAGGCAGCTGTGCTTAGCGA
>NW_006921757.1:6788536-6790027 GCF_000298275.1 Orycteropus afer afer | reverse complement strand
GACAAGTGATTCTAGATTTATCAGTACAGTTTGCTGCATACGGCACACATAATCTAATAAAATATTAGCTAGGATGTGACGGAAAGAGGCTTAGGCTGGGCGTCACCAATCTTGGGTTATAATCTTAGATCTGCCCACTGATTTTAAGCTATGTGAACTTGGACGAGTCAATTAGTATCTTTGAGCATTAGCTAAGAGAGGGTTGTCTTGAGGACTTTGTGATATTTGTAGAAGAACTGTGTTAACTGCCAAGAGACAGACAAACAGAAAGCACTGTTGCCGATGCAGCACAGAAATGGAAGGGCTGGGATGCCCTCAGGACCCAGCACAGCCTGAAAGGCCTTGTGTAATCTGGCGATTGCAAAGAAACACGATCTCCTCTTTCACCTCCCATACCCTTCTCCTAACTCACCTCCCACACCCCTCTCCTAACGCACTGTGTTTCAGCTAACCACTGACCATGCCTTCTATCTCAGGGCCTTTGCACAACTATTCTTTCTCCGTCAGCAACTCTCCACATTCCAACCCCATTTCTGCTGACAACCTCCTGCCCAGCCTTCAAATTCCCACCTAAGTATCTATTCATCAGATAAACCTTCCTTGCCCCCAGAGTGACTTAGGTCTGTCCCAATTGTTGTTAGATGTCTTCGAGTTGGTTCCAATTTAAGCTGACCCTATATACAACAGAACAAAACACTGCCTGGTTCTGCACCATCCTCATATCGTTGCTATGTGTGGGCCCACTGTTGCAGCCACTATGTCAGTCCATCTCGTTGAGGGCTTCCTCTTTTTCTCTGACCCTCACCTTTACCAAGCATAATGTCCTTCTCCAGGGACTGGTCCCTCTGGATAACATGTCCATAGTATGTGTCCCTATTAGATAGAACCTCATAGTTCCCTGCATTTCTGCTTTATGGCATTTCTCAGATTTGTGACTAAAAAATTACTTATTCAATAAATATCATGTTAGTATCTACCGTCAGGTTGTAATTCCATAAGGGCAGGGATGTTTTCTGTCTGGTACTGGGACCTCACTCCTAGGTCCTTGGACAGTCCCTCCTGAGATATAGAAGCCACTTAGTAAATATTTGTTGAGTGAAGGAATGAATAAACCTACCATATGGCCTCATACTTTCATATTTTTGCACATACTGGTCCATCTGGTCTATTGAGCCTTCTCTCTTCTATAGCCAAGTATTCCTTCTTCACAGAGTGAGTCAATTGAGGGAACCTTTCCATCAGACATTTATTCTAGGTCCTAGCTAACTCCAATAGTGTCCCTGCAGTGCCTTGCATTGTTCTCCACAATAGAGGCTACACACTAGAATTACTTGAGTGTTGTTTAAAAAATAATGATGTCCAGGAGCAATCCTAGACCAATTAAACCAGTCTTTCTTGGTTGTAGTCAAGCACTCATTTCTTGAAAAATCTCCCTGGTGATAATATAAAACTGGGTTTGAAAATCACTGCATATTACCGTCCATCTTTATC
>NW_006921757.1:6786785-6788276 GCF_000298275.1 Orycteropus afer afer | reverse complement strand
TCACCAAGGCATTCTCAATCGAGTGAGAAAGATCTATAGTGACAAAAATCTATTATGGATAAAATTCAGGATGCTTCTTTCCCTCTTGGATAGTAACAAGGACATTTCAGTCACATAGAAAGCTTTCCAAACAACAGCACTTCAGTCATATAGAATGCTTTCCAAAAGTATTTGGTTGTGAGAGAAAAATTAAATGGAGAACTATTGTGAACTTAAGCTGATACACAAGTAAGGTTTCACAAAAAAGGCAAACATATGTCAATAGAACAATCATTGTGTTCTCTTTTTGGCACCTAATATAGAACAACTGAACAAGAGAATGTTTTGAGGAAAAAGGAAAAAAGCATCATTTTTTCAAAAGTCCATTGCTAAAACTTGCACTGCTTCAGTCATTGGAGGTTTTGGTCAAAATCCAAATGAATGGGGTCATGTATGAAGAGTTCTGTTTGCCTGCATTACTGAAAGCCTTCCATATTTTAGGGCAAGAGTTCACAAAACTCTTAAATCCTTATTTATGTGTGAACATGCTTTCTAGGAAGGCAGAATATGATACACATCAGAATATAATATTCACAGATTCTCAAGAGAGTCCATTATCCAGAAGGTCATGGCTAGAGGGAGCTTGGCACTTCTAGTGACCTCTGTGGTGATGTTAGCCTGGTATGAAACAGGATAGCTGATCGGGACTCTGACTCAAGCTGAGTAGAACTGAGGACCTGAGACCCTTCAGCCTTGTCCAGAGTGTCCAGTTCAGTCACAGAGGAGCCATGAGGACTATCCTACTTTCCTGTCTCTTTATTTACAGTTTTATCCTTATTTTCCTTTCCATTTAAATTGATCCTGTTTAATCTAGATTCCATTATTTTCACCATCCCAACAGTATCTTCTTCTGCATTAACTTCCTGAACAATGATTCAATCTCTTTGTCAAGATTAATGCCTTTGGATTATATTCATAAAATGTGCAGAATATTCCAAGTTATGGCCTACAACAGAACCCTGGCGAACCTTGGCTTTCAAGGGGAAAAAGGAATAAGAACTCATAGAAGATCCCATCACAGTCATGGGAGAAGAACCAGCAGGAGAGAGTGGAGTCACAGAAGTCAAGGACAGGATGAGCTCCAAAAAGTATGGTTGTTAGATTTTCCATACAGAGGTCATGAGGGACCTCATGTAAAAGTGTTTTCCTGGAAATATGGGGATGGAAACCTGAGTGTAGTGGGAAATGAGCCAATAAAGTCAAGGAAAGAAAAAAGTTTTTTATGCGGACGGAAAAGTCTATATATGTTGAAGGGAAGGACACAATAGAGAAGCATAGTTCAGAAGTGAGATGGGATATTTAATTACCAATATCTCAAGATGATAATAAAAAAGGTCTATTTTTGGTGTTTTGCTTGTATTGCATTATGTAGTCTCTTTGAAAATGAGCTGTTTAGTTTTCTTTTCCCTGTGCCTGGTGGAAATTCTGCCCCCCCCCCATTTAAGGGTTTTT
>NW_006921757.1:6761776-6762588 GCF_000298275.1 Orycteropus afer afer | reverse complement strand
ATATGGTGAACACTTAATACTCAATAAATGCTCAGTGTTGTCAGGAGTGGATTACCCAAGAGGTAAGGTAAGAACAGGTTTACTTGTGCTTAGTTACTAATCTATAGTGAACAATTTCACATGAGGTTGTTTACTACAGATTAGTAAGTAAAAACAAGTAATCTCATGTTTACTTTGCTTATTAGGTAAGGTAACCTGCCACTGGCTATTGTTAAAATGATAGTCATTGCTAATAATAATTTTTAAAACATTTGGCTATTTTAGCTCACACTGGTCTCTCCTTCCTCTGAATTTCTATTCCAGTGTCAGCTCCACCCAGTGCAGCCCTCACTGTTCTCTTATTATTTCATATAGGTAGGTTTTGCCTCCTCAAATCAATTGTAGTCTCCTAGAGGGCACTGAACACAAAGCTAACTGCATAGTAAGATGCCGTACAACTTGCTGATTGGATGATGGGTTTCGCCTCCAGGCTGTTGAAATAAAACCCAATAATGTCTCCTAGGGAAATAATTCAGATCCTAAGTGGGCCTTTTCTGAATCCTCTAAAATCTAATTAAAAGAAGGAGTTTGTGCTATAGCCCCAGATACAATATAAATGGAAGACAATTGATGTTCTTGCTGGGATCAGAATGGAAGCCATTCCTTCCATCAAAAGTCCTGAATCTGGGCTGCAAGTTGTCACATGTGCTGTTCCCCCTGTGCATCTGCAAGTAGCACCCGTGCGATATCTCTTCCGCTTTTGTAAACACTCATTTGTCTTCACACTGGAACTTCCTTTCCTGAAGCTACAGATTTGTATGCTGTCAACACCC
>NW_006921757.1:6758897-6759973 GCF_000298275.1 Orycteropus afer afer | reverse complement strand
TGCTTCCATCATACTTCCTCACCTGTAATGTAAGTTTCTTGATAATAGAAATGGTTGGATAATAGATTCTGGAGTCAAAATATTTCAGTTTGAACCTTGGGCCAGCATATACCCTCTGTGTGATTTCAGGTAAGTTATTTAATGGCTCCTTACTTCCCTTTTGTAACTTCTTTTTTAGTCCATACTTCGAGAATAACAAGCATATTTACCCTGTAAATTTGTTGTGAAAATTAAATGCGCTAACACTTGTAAAGTACTCAGTGTATTCCCAGCACACAATAATCACAAAATATTACCTGTTAAATGTATTGCTGCCATCATCATCATCATCATTGCTAGAGTAGTTTCCCCAATTAAAACAACTCAGTTAGACTCAGAATGCAAAATGATCCACCTTCCTCAAATTGAGACCACTTCATGATAGTCATGACAATCCATGGTAAGACTGGCTTTTTCATCCAAACCGGGACACCTTTGAGAGGTAAAAGGATCTGTTAATAATTGCTGGGACAGGAGGCATGAACTGGGTCTGCTTCCTGCTAACCGCCCCACTTGTGGAAAACGACACACTTAGGGAATGGTTTTCCAATAGTTTCATTTCCAAAATCGATGCCCCTCTTTTTCCAAATGATTTAAAGACATAAGTGTTCAACAGCTTGCCAGAACTTAATATTGTCTATAATTTTACTGCAATATGAATTACTATGTCAAATTATCACTCTAAAGTCAGTAATTGTTCACTCTTATCTATTCGTTGGTGTTCCTGTCATGGGTCCATGCATGTTTAAGTGAAAATCTTGACAAAGTATCTGAAGAATCAAATGATGAATTCCCTGGCCAGTGCTGGGAGGTACAGATTTCTCATTATTTATACATGATGTTGATGTCTACAGATTGTCTAGAAGTATTCATACATACATATCTTATCTTTATATTCCTCCTGGCTTATTATTTTTTTTAATCTCTGGGCTTCCTTTCTAGGTTAAATGTCTCCTTGATGGTAAGGGCTAGGTCCTAAAAAGAAACATTGATATGTGCTCTCCAATTAGAGTAGCAACATAGGGTGGATTGATACC
>NW_006921757.1:6755818-6757712 GCF_000298275.1 Orycteropus afer afer | reverse complement strand
CCACCTCCAGTTCATCTTTCTAGCTTGAGCTAAAATGTCACCTAAATCCCCAACAGGATTAGCCACACTTTCATGGGCTTCAAAATACCCCCTCCTTCCCTTATTTGTAACTTCTTCTAGAACCAGGTCTTTATGGTTTGTTCAGTTGCTGCTGCTGTTGTTAGTTGTCATCGGGTTAATTCTGACTTATAGTGATCTCATGTGTTACAGAGTACAACTACTTCACGTGGTTTTCTTGGCTATAATCTTGGCAGCAGCAGTCACCAGATATTATCTCCTGTGTTCTTCCTATAGTCCATCTAGGATTGATTATTTCCTCAGCATACGGATTGAATAAGTATGGTAAAAGGATACAATCCTGAAGCACACCCTTCTTGATTTTAAACCATACAGTATCCCCTCGTTCTGTTACAACCGCAGCTTCCTGGCCTATGTACAGGTTCCTCGTGAGCATAATTAAGTGTTCTGGACTTCCCTTTCTTCTCAATGTTATCTATTATTTTTTATGATTCTCACAGTTAAATGCTTTTGTATAGTCAATAAAACACAGGTAAACATCTTTCTTGTACTCTTTGCTTTTAGCCAAGATACATCTGACATCAGCAATGATATTTCTTGTTCCACATCCCCTTCTGATTCCAGCTTCTATTTCTGTAAGTTCTCTGTCAATATACTGCTGTAATTGTTTTTGAATTATCTTCAGCAAGATTTTACTTGCATGTGATATTAGTAATACTATCTGATAATTTCCACATTCTGTTGGATCACCTTTCTTTGGAATGGATACAAATATGGATCTCTTCTAGTCAGTGAGTCAGGCAGCTGTCTTCCAAATTTCTTGAGATAGATGAGTAAGTGCCTCTAGTGTGGCATCCATTTGTTAAAACACCTCAGTGGGTCTCCTGGCAATTCCTGGAGCCTTGTTTTTTTGCTTTATTTTTAACTCATAGAATTGTGAGAAAATAAACTTCTCTTCTTTAAAGACACCCACTTGTGGTGTTTTGTTACAACAGTAGTAGCTAACTAGGACTGTAAGTAACCACACCTCAGTTTGCCCTTTCACTTTTCACCCCTGTTCTCTTTCATGCCTGTCCCCACATCCCCTTTATCCTTTCAACCTCACTCCTCTATTCTCTCATTCTGTCACAACAAACCACCGCACACAATGATTGTTATATGTGAGGCACTAAAGAAAAAGAGTTGATGCCTTCGAATCAAGGTGTTGGCAAAGAATATTGAAAGTACCAAGGACTGCCAGGAGAATGAACAAATCTGTCCTTGAAGAAGTGCAGCCATAATGCTCCTTGGAAGCCAGAATGGCCAGACTTCATCTCACCTACTTTGGTCATGTGGTCAGAAGAGACCATTCCCTTGAGAAGGATATCATGCTTGGTAAAGTAGAGGGTCAGCGAAAAAGGGGAAGGCCCTCAACAAGGTGGAGACACAGTGGCTACAACCATGGGCTCAGGATTGTGAGGATGGTGCAGGACAGGGCAGTGTTTTCATTCCTACATAGGGTCGCTATGGATTGGCAGCTAACAACAACAAGGAATATTTTAGAAGAGGTTACTTGGCAGCATTTTTCACAGTTAGGTTTCTGCTGTTGATATATAGGAACAAGAAGTGTGAGAAGCTTCTCCACTGTGCCCTTGACTTTTTTTTGGATCTTTTTCACCTTATGACCCTTCGCACCTTTCACTGTGATTTGTACACTTCACTGATTAATTAAGTGAACAACTAATCTCAAGCATATTCTGAGCAAAATTAACTCAGCATTTATTTGTAAAAATTACTAAACATCTATTCTGTGTAAGACTATATTATTCCAAGGACACTGTCTTAGTCTCCTAGGCCTGCTGTTACAAAAGTTCTACAAGTAGCTGTCTATAAAGAA
>NW_006921757.1:6751730-6755253 GCF_000298275.1 Orycteropus afer afer | reverse complement strand
TTGATCTCAGTCATTTTGAGGGTCGCCTCCTTTTCCCTATGGTTGCACAGAAACCCCAGGGAGGTTTTATTAGGGTTCCTGGAAAATGGGTAGGAAGCCACAGCCTTCAGGAAAGCATGGCTGGGATTGCGCAGGTCGCTGTTCAGGCCCAAATGGTGCTGGATGGCAGGTGCTTGCTGCATCCACATCACACTTCAACTTGACTATTAGCAGAAGTAACTGTCTAGTTCTAAGAATCCATCATCAGTAAGGACATAATATATCATATTATCTCAGTTGTTAAGTCACTCTCAGGGGAAAATGAAGTGAAATGCTCTAGGTTTTTAGCTTTTTTAGGGAGGCAATAAGGAGATAAGTCTCTGTTTGGACGCTGCAAGACTCCATAAGGTCAGGAGTCTTTACACCTTTGATTGTCATAATATGTCGCAGTGTCTAAGATCATGAGAACTCAATAGATACTTGTTGGATGAATTCATGAATGAAAAGATTCAATAAATATCAACTTATGAAAAGAAGAATAAGAACAAACTTGTGTTCTTGGCTAGCACCCTTATAAACGATACCTGAAATACACTGGAATAAAAAATTCATGACTCGCATGACTACATAATAGAAGAAAGGTTTAGTTTAAAATATAATATTTGAGAGTGCATTTTTACATTATTGAATCATCAGATTTAGAAGTCTGTCCTAAGCTTAATGTACTACTCCAGCACGAAATGAACCCCTTCAGAACCTAGTAATACTTCAGCTTGTCTAAGCCTTTTTGGTTTTCTCTGCTGTGTGATATATCTATTGTTTCAACCACGTGGAAAATTGCCAGTGAGTTTCATCAGTGTCTGGCCTCCAGTCTGAACTTCCCTCCTGAGCCTCAAGACCCCGTGTGAGTGTCACAGTGAGATGAGAGAGCATGTAGGTCTTCTTTGCTGTGACACCCTTGCTCCCCTTGTACCCATTCCTGTAACATTTTCCCTTTTTGTTTCTTATGATAACATCCTTTTCTGACTCTAAGAAATTAAAAGATAATTTCAAATGAAAAAGTCATCATACTATACCAGCACATGTTTTCTATAGTACTCATTCTGGTTTGAAGTTTCTCAGGGAGTGAAGATTCCTGAGTACCTAGGATAAACCCTATGTGTAGTTGTGAAGCAGGCAAAGTTCACTTCTAACCTTCTCCCCTCATCTCAATACTCTTTTGTTATAGATTGAATTGTATCCCCCAAAATATGAATTGGAATTCTAACTCCCTATACCTGTGGACTTAATGGAATCATCTTCCATGATGTAATCTAATATAACATAATCAGCCAATCAGCTGAGGTCATACCAGTGTAGGGTAGATCCTAAACCTAACCACTTCTGAGTTATATAAAGAGCAGCACAGACACAGGGGTACATGTGCATGGAGTCAGGGGGAACACAATGCCATGTGAGGATTCTCTAAAAGCCAAGGAACCAAGGAACAACTGAAACTACCTATAAGGAAGGAATCAACATGCCAAGGACCTGATTTGGACTTTTGTGAAAAAAATAAATTTCTATTCTTTAAAGTCACTCATTTGCAGTATTTGTTACAGCAACAGCAGGAAACTAAGCACCCTCCCCACCTGTTCTACAGCCTCACCTTGCCCCTAGATACCCAGGGTTCCCTTCCACAATGCCAAGCTGAGGTCTGCATTCATCACTCAACAGCCTGTGCTTTACATCCTCTTTCTACTCTCTCATCTGTTCATTTATTCATACCACAAATATTTATGGAGTGTCTAGTATATGCAAGACACCGTTCTAGATATCCAAGGTACAACAATAAGCAAGACGAGCATGCCTTGCCCTAGTGGAGTTGCATTTGGTAAGGGAAACAGATAGAAGCCAAGTCACGAAAATACAAACTCTGGTAATGGCCTGAAGGAAACAAACCGGGTGGGGGTGGGTGGGGGGGTGGTTAGATGCTATCAAATCCATTGTGACTCATAACAACCCTGTGTACAACAGAATGGAACACTGCCCAGTCCTGCACAATCATCACAATCTTTGCTATGCTTGAGCCCGTCACTGCAGCCATTGTGTCAATCCATCTGGTTGAGGACTTTCCCCTTTTTTGCTGACTCTCCACTTTACCAAATATGATATTCTTTTCCAGGGACTGATCCCTTCTGAGAGTGTGACCAAAGTATGTGAGACAAAGTCTGGCCACTCTCACTTCCAAGGAGCATTCTGGTTGCACTTCTTCCAGGACAGATTTGTCCATTTTTCTGGCAGTCCATGGTATTTTCAGTATTCTTCACCAACACCACAATTTGAAGGCATCAGCTGTTCTTCAGTCTTCCTTATTCATTGTCCAGCTTTCACATTCATATGAGACAATGAAAAAACCTTGTCTTGGGTTAGGGGCACCTTAGTCTTCATAGTGACATCTTTGCTCTTCCACACTTTAAAGAGGTCTTTTGCAGCAGACTTGCCTAGAGCAATATGACATTTGCAATACAACAAAAAGGATAACCAAAAACCAAACTCACTGCCCTTGAGTCCTGACTCACAGGGACCTCTCCTTGTGTTTCTGAGGCAGTTTCTCTATAGAAGTAGATTGCCCAACCTTCCTTCCAAGAAGTGACTGGCAGGTTTGAACCACCAGCATTCTGGTAAGTAGTCAAATGCCTTAAGGTACTACACCACTAGAAAATAAAGGAGGGAAGGCTACTTTAAGGTGATCAGGTAGACCTTTCTAAAATCCAAAGGATGGGAAGGGGTCAGCCAGGAAAATCAGAGAGAAAATGTCCCATGAAGATGGAAACACACACAAAAGGCATAATGGCTTTGAAGTCATAAAAGTCAAATCTTGGCAATGACACTAACTATATCATCTTTAAAATTTAGATAATAATTTAGATAATAATACTTTCCCAGAGGTTTGAGATAAGAGTTAATGAGATAATGTGGGTATAGCACCTTTTACCAGTACAGGAAGTCCCCAGCTTATGACATATTTGAGTTATGGTGAACCAAATTATGACATATTCGAGTTATGGTGAACCAAATTTACGACTGTCCATTTTTTACGATTTGTGTTTTTTTTTATGTTTATATATATATAGAGAGAGAGACAGAGAGAGAAAGAGAGAGAGAGGGAGAGAGAGAGAAAGCTACAACAAATCACAAAAAAATGGCCAGTCATAAGTTTGGTTCATAATAATTCAATGCATACATGTATTAAAATATATTTGTAAGTGTATATGTAATTTTTCCAATCCCCAAAGACAGACAGGTTGGATTTATAAAAATACTGATAACAAAAGGCAATAATAATGAAAACTTAAAAAAAACAAAAAAAGAGGTGTTTGACTTACATCAGAAAAGATTTACGACAGAGTTGTTGGAAGAGAACCCCATCGTAATTCGGGGACTAACTGCATTGTTATCTGCCATTGAATCAGCTCCATACATGGTGACCACATGTATAACAAGATAAAATATTTCCTGGAGCTTTGCCATCCTCACAATTGTTGGTATCTTTTTTTTTTTT
>NW_006921757.1:6731409-6748120 GCF_000298275.1 Orycteropus afer afer | reverse complement strand
TACCAGCCACTCCTTGGAAGGAAGATGGGGCAATCTACTTCTGTAGTGATACTGCCTCGGAAACCCAAGGAGGGGTTGCTATGAGTCAGGTCTGACTCAATGGCACATAACAACAACCATTATTATTCTATTAGTTATTTATTGCTGTGTAACAAACTATCCAAAAACATTAACTTAAAACAATAGATACATGTATGCAGGTCAACTAAAGATTGGCTGGTCTAGAGTACACTTCTTTGCTGAAAGTTGAGCTCTGGTCTTCTCTACATATATCACTCTGGGGCCTAGGCTGAAGGGACAGCAGCTTCCTGAGGGATGCCTGGCTATGGCAGAAATGTAAGACATCAATGTCCACCATCCAACCACATGTCAAGTCTGTTAATGTCCTTCTGGTCAAGGCAAGGCACAGGGCTGAGCCAAACCAAGGGGCAGAAAATTACATTCAGCCCACCATGAGTCCCAAGCAAGTCATATGCCAAGCCAAGCAAGTGAATATTTTTGAACAATAATTTAATCTAACATAACTACTATGATTATAATAACTTAATGTGTTACCTTACTCAGGAATATTTGCATTTTCGGGGGATTGTTTATAACACATAGGAATGAAAAATGAATGGTATCGATAGCAAATAATTACTATAGAGTAAAAATAGTTTCTGCTCATTCAATATTTGGCTGACCACAGAAGATTTCATCCCAATCTATTTTTTTTTTTGTACATTGGAAAATGAGTACTTTATTGGGTTTCTACCAGCAGGTCATAGTTGTATTTTCCTTTTTAAAATCATTACTATAGAACCAATGAGGTTAAAAATCATTTCACTGTAAATCCTAACATAGGACTTACCATTTTGGGGAAGTGATTTATATATGCACAGGCCAAGAGCTGCAGAATATAGATCAATTTAATGGTCTTTATGAACCAAAAAGGAAGCTGGTTGCTTAGGAAGCTTGTGCAGAGTCCTTCCTCCATGTAACATCCAGCCAACAACTCAAACTCATTTTACAGAACAGGAAATGGAAGAATGGAGAGTCATACACATAGGCAATAACCCTTAAGAGCTGGGACACTCTCCCACTCTCTATGGGGGGTGAGGATGCTAAAATACATTGTGGCCCAATTCCTGATGAAGCCAATCCAGCCAAATTGCCTTCTACTGGTGCCGTGATGGCTCATTGAGAAAGGTGTCTCACACGCCAAAATCCACAGCTGAGAGCAGCTTTCTGTGATTCTCCTCACAGTCACACTAGAGTTTCAGCATCACAGAGACCTGAAAGGCTGTCTGGAGACTACACAATTACCCCTCCCACACTGTGCTTGCTTTTACAAAAGAGCAAATAGGACCTAAAGTGAACAAAATGGGCAAAGATTGTATTTGAGTTTTCATTCACAGGTCTTTGAGGGCCTGTTTATCCCAGGGATGGAAATTAACTTGATTTTATAAGGTACTAAGCTGGATTCATTTTATGTTTGATCTCAGCAAAGATGCTATTAATTTTCATTTATTCCTCAACCATGAGCGTGAGGGGGCAAAAATCAACATCATGCTGTTTAAATTCTAATTTTATTCAAGGAAATAACTTGCTTCCTTAAAAATCTCCATCTCCACATCCTTCTCATGCTCCCTCCCCCACCAGCCCTGTCCAGAAATGTTTTAAAAATAAATAAATAAGCTCTTTTATACTGACAGGACAAAGACAAAACCAAAAAAGACATCTTTGGAATATCTGAGGTTTTAAATGACTGTTTTCTGAGATGACTAATTGATAGTCTCTGTTTTCGTCCATTGCCATATTTTGGTATCTTCCAGATCAGAAAATACATACTTGAGTTGTTATGTTAACCTGGAAACTACATCAAATACGGTGATTATTAATCAATTAATGTACATGTTTGTATCTGTGCATGTTTGCGATGTGTTCCTACATGTGCAGTGCACTGAATTGCTTAATATGACCCATCTATCCATTGTCCTCCATTTTGTGATGCATTGTAAATCCTAGTCCCTATGCCTGTTTAGGGTGGGATATATCTTCAGTCCCACCTTGCTGGAGTGTGTGACTCAAGTCACCACCCTTAGCTTCCTTGAGAGTATATATGTGAATTTTCTGAGAAAATTCGCTCTTTTGCTCTGGTCCTGCATTTGGTTCATCACCAGCTCACCCCTAGACTTGAGATATCAGCCATCATCTGACCCACAGATTTGGGTTTGCCAACCCCTGCATCCACATAGGTTGGGAGAATCCTCCAGATCTACCTACAGACCTGGGACTTACCAGCCTGCCAGCCTCCACCACTACTATGTGAGCAATTTCCTTGAGAGTCTGTGAGTTCTGTGAGACGTTACACCAAAATATGGAACCCTGGGACAGGAGGGAGATTACTGAGAGGAAAAGGAGGAGTTGATGTCAGAGATGATGGAGTGGCACAGTAGTTTGAAAAAGATGGTCATTTGGGTCAACTTCAACCTCTGCCTCATAGGGACCGGCCTTGTGCTGATCCTTCTAAAAGAAATTATTCAAGCAACCTGTAAATGTGTTTAGTACAGAGGATGAGGGGAGTCCAGCCACAGGTGAAGCTGCAGACATTGCAGATGAGGAAGAAGTTGGTGAACCATCCCAAGGAGTTTGGATCTTCTTAAGACAGTATAAGGGTACTGGGTAGAGTCTGGGAAATTCCTCAAGGCATAAAGGATTGGGTATGTAATAGGAAGGCTCTGTGAATTAACTTAAATGTTTGTTCTGACCTTAAATAGGTGCTGCATGGGATGCTGTCATCGTCAGCTGCAGTTGAGTTGGCCACTGACTCATAGTGACCCTGTGCACAATGAAAACACTGCTCTCTCCTGTATCGTCCCCACGATCAGTTACAGATCAGACCATAGTGTTTTCACTGGCTGATTTTTGGAATTAGATCACAGGCCATTCTTCCAAGTCCATCTTAGTCTGGAAGCTCTGCTGAATCCTGTTCAACATCATAAAGACTCACTGTGGTCAAGCCGGATCCAACTCATAGCGACCACTCCTTAGGTTTAGGTTTCTGAGGTGTTATCACTACAGGAGTAGACTGTCCAATCTTCCTTGGTGGGTTTGAGCTGCCAGCCTTCTGGTTAGCTGTTAAATGCCTTAGGCAGTATGCCACCAGGGCTCACAGATTATGGCAATTACTTCCTAAAAGGGCTCAACCTTCAACTCCTTTCAGGCTTTTCTCAAAGTAGCTGACAGGACTCTTTTAAAACATTAGTCAGATCATGTCACTCCTCCCCTCAAAAGTTCTCCATTGTCTTCCCACTTCCACACTGGGTAAACGCCAAAGTCTTTGAACTGAACTAAATACCCTATAACTTCTGTCTACCTCACACTCCCCACCTCTCTGACACCATCTCCTCCACGGTCCTTCTTGCTGTTCATCAAACAATTCAACTATGTTTCTGCCTCTGGCACTTTGGGGTTGCTATTCCCTTTGCCTGGGGTTCTCCTCCCACACATAGATTCATTGTTCTCTCCCACTGTTGCTTCCTCATTGGACACCTCAGTGAGGCTTTACTGGATCACTCCATATAAAATACAAGATTTCTTTTATATAATTAATCAATACAGTTCTTAAGTGTCCATTGTGATGTTGACCCAAAGTTGTTTCTTCCTTCATTTTTTTTTTTTTTTACCCCAAATCTTCACATCTGGAAAAGTAACTATGCCTTACGAAGTGGTAAAGTACACTATTCAATTCACACTTCCAAGTTCCTCTAGTGCTATTATTTTAATGC
The DNA here is from genome assembly GCF_000298275.1 of Orycteropus afer afer. Classification (NCBI taxonomy): domain Eukaryota; kingdom Metazoa; phylum Chordata; class Mammalia; order Tubulidentata; family Orycteropodidae; genus Orycteropus; species Orycteropus afer. The sequence goes on along the minus strand of NW_006921757.1, from coordinate 6,744,350 downwards.
TAGTTTTAATGTCTCCTCCATATTTCATCAGGAGAGTACTGTATCCTCAGCCTTTGCTCATGTTTCTGCTGTGTTGCTCACCTTACAGCCTCAGCCTTACCCTAGCCCCATCCCTGCTGATTGTATTGAGAAATCTAGTTATCTGCAGGCTAAAGAGTTGCTCTCATGGAACTAATGAAGGCCAGCCAGTAGGAGAGCAGTATTTTTCATCAATTATAATAATAAATGCCACCCTTCCCACCACACTTATCCTGCTTTATTTTTCCCTGTTGTGCTTGTCACCATCTGATGCACCACTTACTCATTTATTTGTTATCCATCTCCCTCCCCTAGGATGGAACTCAGTAAAGGTGCTTTATTTTGCTCATTGCTGTATCCTTAGTGGTTGAAACAGTGGACACAGTAGTCACTCAATAAATACTTGTCAAAATAGTTGTGAAGTGAAGGAATAAATATTATTTATGAATGGAAATCTTCAGGAAGACAACACAAAAGCAATTAGATTTGGGGAATCCTTATAGGAAAACTGGGCAATCTACTTCCATAGAGATACTGCCTTGGAAACCCAAGGAGGGGTCACTATGAGTTGGGACTGACTCAACAGCAGTAAGTTTGGGATTTTGGTTTTATATGTATATGTCCTATATCTTTAAAATGACCGGTTTCCTCCTGTTTCTTCTTTTCTTTGCATTGTACTGGAGGTTAGTCTTGAAGGGAAAATTAAAGCACACACACACATTCACGTACACAAACACTCCCAGAGAAACAGAATAAGAGCATCACTTTGAACTACTAGTCATAGGGTGCCAAAACTATGATAGGTACCATGCTGAGCATTTTACATGGATGCTCTCACAGCACCTCATCACAAGAGCAAATAACTTTCCCAAGGCTCTGCAGAGAACAGATTCAAACCAGGTAGACTGACCCCAGGGAGCTCTGGTAGCATAGTGCCTAAGGCATTTGACTGCTAACCAGAAGACTGGTGGTTCAAACCCACCAGCCATTCCTCGGAAGGAAATGAGACAATCTACTTCCATAGTGATACCGCCTCAGAAATCCAAGGAGAGGTCGCTATGAGTCGGGTCCAAATCGATGGCACATCACAACAACAACAACAACAGACTGACCCTGCAGCCCAAGCTTCTAGCTGCCATACCACCTACCTTGTTCTATGTCTTACTTGTAATCTCTTCTTGGATACTTAGCAAGAGCACCTTGCATTTGTTTTTATGCCAGTGTAACACATCACTGTGTCAATTTACCTTAACTTATACAGAATTAAAGAATCACTAGCAACCAGAGATTCCCCATAGAGGTGGTTTGCTTTTCTAGATTTGTGTGAAACGAAAGGATTTAACTGCATATACCACATTTAACCATGACTCAGAACACTAGTAATTTTAGAATTCAGTACAACTGTTCTCGAATCATGGTTTTAACTAATTCACACTGTCGTTGTGTGCCACAGAGTCTATTCCGACTCATCATGACCCTCTAGGACAGAGCAGAGCTGTCCCAGAGGGTTTCCAAGGCGGGGTCTTTACAGGAGATCACCAGATCTTTTCTCTTGTGGAGCTGCTGGGTGAATTCTGTCCACCATCTTTTCATTTAGCAGCCAAGTGCCTAACTACTGCACCTCCAGGACTCTTCATACCCTAGGATGTAATCAGCTGTCTTGTAGGAAAGATAAGGGCCTTCTATGAACTGAAGACCGAAATGCCAACCCTGGTAATTAAGTAAGAGAGCTCTTAAACCAAAAATAAAAGAAATTACTTGGGCAGGAGAATGGGAGAAGGGTGGGAACCTGAGACAAGAAAGATAAACGTGGCACTCTAACAGGGGAGGGAGACAGGGAAGAAAGAAGAGTTTGGAGACGTTTTGAAGGAGGTGTTCAGTTGATGGCTGGGAGCCGGAAGAAGTGAAGGAATGAGAAATGTCCCAGAGACTCAGGAGATTATGACTTGTGTGAACAGGTGATGAGTGGATAATACCATTAGTTGAGCTGAAGCAGCTACTGTTTAGTGATTTCAATTTCTCTTATGACAATTGATTAGCTAAGGGTTACTCATCAAGCTATAAGTACACAAAACTGAAAAACCATCCCACAAGTTTTAGTTTTATTCACATAAATGTTATTAAACTATACTTCTAGATGTTAGCTGAAATTTAGATAGTTTGTCTCCTCTGTCCCTCTTATTTATCAATCTTATTGTCTGAAATAAAGTTACTTCACAATGTAACGTAATATACATACTATGATCATTCCAGCTATTAATGGTAATAGCTAACTAGAATTGAGCAACAACTATGTACCAGATACACTGTCTACTTCTAGCCTCACCAAAAAAGGTACAGTTAGGTAGTATTAAAAGAAGGCTTTGAATGGTTGACTAACTTGCCCAGGTCACATATAAATGGTTAAACCAAGATTTAAAGTTGTTTGAAAACTCAATAATGACCAGAATTACTGGTCAGATGAAATCTGATGAGACCTCCAATACTATGGCCCTGGAATATATTCTGCACCTGGAATAAAACTCATCCCCAGGGGCGGGCACTCAGCCCAATAGTTAACAAGATGTACACGCAGACCACTCAACCCAGGATGACACACCCACATACTCTATGGTAATACATCCCTTAGAGCAATAGCCCATGGGATACCAGAGGACCAACACTCAAACTGAGGAAATGCAGGACAAACAGGAGAGCATAAATATGAGGGGCACAGGGGGAGGGTTACAGGTTAGAGAGGAGAGGAGACTGGGTTAAGGTTGGACATGGTAAATAGGGAGTGAAACTAAATGTACACGTAACGTTGAATGTAAAACAAGCTCTTAAAATAAAAAAAAAAAAGATTTAAAGTTGTTTGTAAGTCTGTAACAACCAAACTATCTGGCCTTCCTATTTATTATTATTTTTTTTTACTGAGTTTCCCCAAATCATCTGTTAAATTATTACAGAATTCTCAATGTCTGTGGCAATTTTTCATGTAATTTATACTTGCTTTCATATGTGTGTAGACAAAATTTCAATTTTAAATATATTAAAAAGGAAACATATTATTTTAATTACATCAATAGAACTGGAATTACATAGGTTAGCGGATTGTTGGTAATAAGTATATTTTGTGTTACCCTTCCTCTCTGAATTGTGTTTTTCTTAGCATTTCCTGTGATTGAAATTTTCACACTTAAATATTTAACTTGATACACATAATTAAATTCAGAACTATTCAAGCTTAAATGGCTAAATCTTGGAATAACTAAATTTAATGCATGAATTACAGGGATGAACTAAGATACCATACAGTTTTTGAATATTACTACTGAAATTCTACTCTTCTGACTGAGCCCACCAGTCTAATTTGATTTAAAAGGAAAAAGCTCCTTGATTTAGAAAGGCACAGCAGAAAATAGATGAGCATGAATCTGGCATTTTGTCACTCAAGTGAATATGATAATGATGGTATAATTAGGCAAAATAATAATGTGACAGTCTCAAATGATGAAGGAACACTTCTGCGCCAGAGAATTGATATGTCGAGCACCTGGGTTCCCAGATGTTACCAGTTTCAGTCATGCAAACCCCTTTGCTAGTCTATTTTGTCTGAATGACAACTTTGAAAAGTGTTGGGTAGTTACAAAGCAGAGGCCAAATGACATGATCATTGGTGGTAGTGGTGGAGGTATCTCTTCGTCCACTTATTAAAATCTGTATTTACTCAATTAGAGTATCATAATTTGGATTGCTGGAGAAAGACTGAAAAAAATAGAATTCAGTTCTTAAGCCATAACCAAACACCTTTGGTTTGGTTATGAGGAAATGACTCACTGGGCCTGGGGACCTGGGGGTCCAGGATCATAGTCTTGGAAAACATGAAGATCAATTGGCACAACAGAGTCCACAAAGAAAATATTCTACATCCTACTTTGATGAGTCATGACTAGGGTCTCTTAAAAGGTTGTGAGTGGTCATCTAAGGAGCACCGATTGGTCTCTCCCCCTGTGGAGCAGAGAAAAGTGAAAAGATCAAAGATGCATGGAAACAAGTAGAGTCCAAAGGACTAAAGAAGTATGCAAACCTCAGCCTCCGTGACCCTGAGACCAGAAGAACTGGATGTGCCCAGCTACCACTACTCACTTCTCTGAAAGGGCTTCCATTAGAAGGCCTGAATAGAGCGGGAGAAAAATGTGGAGCAAAACTCAAAATCACACGCAAAAGGACCGGGCTCACTGGTCTGATTGGGACCTGGTGGAACTCTCAAGACCATGGCCCTTGGTCACCTTTCAAGCCCGGCACTGAACACAACCTCATGACTGGACCTTAAGTGGAACAACAGACAGGACTGTAAGATGAGCAATAGCACTAGGAGGTAAGAACTCCTTAGTAAGAACAGTCAACCGTTCGAGACAAAAAGGGTATTGTTTGCCCTGCAACAGAGTTTAGAAGGCAAGAAGGGATAAGAAAGGAGCGACAGAAACGGAAAACACAGGGAGAAAGTTACACTGTGGGGTTCCAATCAATGGTGTGAAATAAAATGTGCATGGATCATTGAATGGAAACTGATTTGCTCTTTCACCCAAACACAGTAAAACTTTACAACTTTAAAAATAATGTTGTAAAGTATTCCTTTGTCAAGAAACTTTTATCCATTATTTCCTTAGTTGTAAACAATCATGTGTATGTGTGTGGTTTTGTGTGTGCGTGTGTATGTGTTTTTTCCTGTTGGGTTTAGATTATTCTCCTCAATTAGAGACAATCCCAGCCTCCTCCTATTGTCCCATGATTAGTGGTTTACAGAACATTCCTGGGTCTTGTATAGAAGCCAAGTTCCTGAGTGGCCAGTGTTTGTTCACCAACTATGCAATTCATAGGTGTCTTGCCACCTAGTAGAACAGGCAGGTAATTACTAAGCTTCCTCTTCCATTGTCCTTGTACAGCCCTGCCATCTTTTTCACTTCAGAAACCTAATAAAATAACTGGGCAGATCTGACCTATGGAGAAAACAACTCTGTTCAGGTGGCACTGAATTGTTTTTACCTACTTCTTCAAAGTAATTACATGGCACACACCTGCTAACCAGCAATGAGCAGAAAATAGCACCAAATTCCTTGTACCCTTTACATAATGAACTCATATAGTGAGTTCTAAATTTCAGTTCCATAAGATTAACGTAAATTCGTGGAAAAGCATCCACGTGACCCTGATATGGCTGAGGAAAAAAATAAAAACTCATTAGTCCCACAGCAGTGGTTCAATCTTGGCTACAAATCAGGATCACTTGGAGAGCTTGCATCCTTCCTCCAGAGACCCTGATTTAATTGATCATGGGTGGAGCCTGGGCTTCAGCATTTCTCAGAGTTTCCTGGGTGATTCTAACGTATAGCCATGGCTGCAAGCTGCTAGTGGGCAGGCTTGCAAACTGCTCAAGCAACAGGTGCTCAGTGTTCGAATCACCTTCTGGCTACTGGATATTTTCCACATATGTGTACACTGACTTACTTGGCTAACTTAATTACTTATTTAAAATTCTCAGAGCACAGCAAAGCACTTTCTGTGAATGTCGATTTGATGAAGAGTATTGTCACGGGGTGAAAAATGTGATTTTTATTTAAGTAAAAAAAATTCAATTTCAGCTTATTTGAAAGAGATTTAGAAAGGATACTCAAGTTTTCTTTCTTGTGGCTACTCTATTATGATCATTTTGAGGGGTGATATAAATGCCATTCTTCTTTTTCTGGCTATTAAGGAGAATATTTTTTAATGAATGAAAGTGATGAATTCTACTAATTAGTTAGTGTCCACATTACTTTTTAATACAGTCACCAATGGACGATGTATCAGCCTCAATTAGGCCCCTTATTCTGGAGAAGGGTCTTAAACCTTGACATTCAAGGGAATATAAAGACAAATAGGGAGTTGTGACTTTGTATAGAATTCAAGGGAGTTTCTGTCCAGAAGTAAAGAGTTTATAGCTTTTTTAAATTGGCCTTCTTCTGTAGGTGTTCCTATAAAACGATAAAATGAAAATTATATTTGAGTGTTAAATGCTGATAGTTACTAGAAAATGTCACTTTTTTCCAGAAACCTTGGATCTGATATTCACAGCTAGATCTGTAGGTTAGAGACTCTTGTATCGTTATTTTAATATGTGGATCTTCTACTGACTCCCACAATTAAAAGCTCTCTAACAAACTGAAACTCAACATACGGAGCATATTTTGCTTAACTGAATTATAACTTATACCTGTTTTCTAGGTTTTCGTTAGGCTTGAGATGTCATCATTTGGACCCTTGAACCCAACATGAGATTGATCAAAAACTGGATTTTTTACAAGTCGAGATTCATGCACAAACATTCCTCTTGAAGTTCTAGGTTATCTAGAAGAGTTGACAGGTGATCAGGATCTCCCTCAACTAGGCCTGCGTGGTCCCTCGGGAGTCAGCCGTCAGTGCTGGGAATGTGGAAGTATGTCCTGAGGGATCAGGCAACAAGGGGATTGGGCTTCCTCAGCTTATTTGGGAGCCCAATTTTAAGCTTCTGTTACTGAGGTCAAAGCACTTAAATGCTTGTCTGCTAAGTGAAAGTCAGTAGTTCAAAGCCATCAGTGCTCTGTGAGAGACCTGATGGCCTGCTCCCGTGAAGAGTACAGCATAGGAAACCCTAAGAGGCAGCTTCAATCTGTCACACTGTGTTGCTATGAGTTGGAATGGATTCATAAACACACAACAGTAGTGAGGTCAGGCAATCAGTCTTGACTCAAATACTGCTGAAATCTGTAAGCTCTGTGCCTCCGTGCCGTCTACACCTCTGCTGTGACATTTAGGACCTTTTGTCTTGTGTTCTTGCTTTTTATGTCAGGTGTTAGTGCCTCTATTAGACTGAAGAACTGAACGTTTCATTTATTCACCATAATGTCATAACCCTTTCCTTAAATACCTGAATAAAATGCTCTGTCTCCAAAGTATGTCCTGACTCCATTCCCTTCTCTCCAGGTTCACTGCTACCCTCTGAGCCCCATTCATCACTCTGTTGTCCAGACTGCCACATAGCTTGCTTACTGGTCTTCCACACCTACCATGACCTTCCATGACCAGTGGTCATGTGGTCTTTGCTCTGATCATGCCACTTCTCTCCTTAATTAATTTCCTCCACTCCTTCCTAATAAAATCCACACTCTTTACTGCAGACCTTCCTTTCTTTGCAGACTGACCAGCCTCGACTCTCTTGTTCACCTCTCAGTCACGCAGCCTTCTCTTAGTGTCTCAAACTTGCCAAACTTCCACCCATACTGGAGCCTGTGAACTTGCCCTTTCTTCTGCTTGGAAATGTTTTTTTCTTCATGTATTTATCCATCATTGTGTTAATTATCTATATATAACAAATTATCCCAAAATTAGTGGCTTAAAACTAAAAAATCATTACATCATACTTTGTAGGGGTCAGAAATTTGGAAATAGCTTTGTTGAGTGGTTCTGAATTGGAGAATGTAGTGAGGCTGCAGTCAAGATGTTGGTCAGCGCTGTGTGATCTGAAGGCTTGACTGGGGCTAAAAGATTTACTTCTATGATGGCTCACTCACATAGCTCTTGGCTGGAGACCTCGACTGCTTGCTGAGTATTGGCAGAAGGCCCAAGTTCCTCATCAAGGCCCCTCCATAGAGTTGCTTGAGTGTCCTCGTGATATGGCACCTAAGCTTCCCTGAGAGTGACTGATCCAAGAGAGAGAGAAGAGAAGCACAATGCCTTATGTGACCTACTCATTCACCATTACGTCCACTCTATTCTGTTTTTCAGAAATGAGTTTCAAAGATCATCCAAACTCAAAGTAGAGAATTAGACTCCATACTTTAGAGAGAGGAGTACAAAAGAATGCAGAGACACTTTAAAATATCACAAGTATCATTCAGATTTCAACTCAGATGTCAACACTTTTCCTGAGAAAAGTAAAATATTTCCAGTTCCTGAAGTGTGCCTGTATGTATTCAATAAATATTTTAGGATAAATGAGATTGACCCAAATCCTCATTTTATTGGCATGAAAAGTCTGACACCCTTTATAATATTTCAGAAAGAAGATGGAGCCAGATATTGCATCCATTTCATGATATTCAACTCTGAGCCCCTGTTTCTGCTCGATGCTCTTTCCTGGCTCACTCATTTTCCTTGTGAGATTGCTCACTCCTTTCTAAACTTTTCTTTCCCATCTGCAGCTACATCCTTGCTCCTGCTTTCACCAAAGCAACATTAACATAAGGCTGTCATGAGCAGTGCATTTTACTGAAGGTTTCAGAATTAACAGTTTAAATTACAAATCTACCTTCTCAGTTCTGAAAGCCCCTGAACCCTGGACCCCCCCCCCCCCGCCCCACCACAAGGAAATTCTCATGGACGTCTTTCTCTATTAGTGTTGGAGGCCCAGCTACTACTCTTTCTCTTAGACTCTTCTTCCATCTGGTCTCTTCTCCAATTCCAGGGCCTACAAACTCCTGCCTTCACCCATTAATTCCCAGAAAACAAAACATTCTGGTTACTTTATTATGTAGAAAAATAATTTTTTCTTTGTCTCTACTCCAATTCCACATTAGGCCATTGATTTATTGTCATAAAACTACAAAAGCCCATTAAAGCTTTTTCTTAAAGAATAATTTGTCATTAAGTTGCATTTTTCTTCCCTACTAAACCCATTGTCATTGAGTCAATTCCAATTGATAGCTACGGTTTACAGAGTAGTACTGCCCCATATGGTTTTGAAGGCTGTAAATCTTTATGGAAGCAGACTGCCTCATCTTTCTTTCATGGAGCAGCTGGTGGGTTCGAACCCCTGGCCTTTTGTTTAGCAGCCAAACACTTTAACCACTACACCACCAGAGCTCTTTGTGAAAGCATACAGTCATTAAAAAGACAAAACCAAACAACAAACCTTCCCCATCGCCTTCCCATTACAACTATAGCTTCCTGGAGGCCATGCAGCTTTAGCGATGAATTTCTCTAAGGAATTAATGTGGAGCCTTGCCCATAGTGAGCACCACTCATTTGTTATTGAATATACCTTTTTATTGGTTGATTAAATGAATAAGTGAATAATATAGTCATGATTTAAATTGAGGAAATGCTTTTGCTGCCCTCAAAATCACTGTGGTGTGTCTGAGTGGCATTCAGTCTGCAATGTGGCTGCATATATAACATATGAAACATTAATCTAGAGTCACTGACATCTAACAAAGGGAGGGTAGGGTAGAAAAAAACATGTTCTTTGGAATTAAACAGTATGCTGTACAACTATGATCAATTTCTATGTGGACTACTACATGGTGGTGGGGGCGACAACTGGAAAATATTGCAAGATTGAATAATTAGTGAACTTCCCTCACTCCCATTTCCACATCCTTAATGGTTGCTTAGGGCCTCTCTGGGGCCCCTTAGCACTTTGGGATGGAAATCTTGCTCCTACTTGGTTATTCCTCTCTTCTTCACAAAACTATTCTATGTCCTGCATTCTGTTACTTCAGGCATTTTGCTAGGAAGCATAAAAAATAGCTTGCACTTAGGAGCTCATTTTCATAATTACTCAGTGGGTTTCCACATCATCCCTAGACAAGTACTACAACTACTGTCTTTGGAACCCTGAAGCAATTAATAATGCTGATATTTCAGTCACAAGTGGAGCTGAAGGAGGGGGTGTATTTGGATAAGTCCTGCTGCCTCAGAGACAGTCTTCTCCATCTCCACCTCAAGCCCACAGCGCCCCTCAGGAATGTTATTATCCACAGTTTTAGACTTTTACTGACATGAGGAACAGAACATAAAGAACATAAGTTATAAGGTATTTATTCAACTATCCATAAGGCCAAGTGCATGATTATTCTTGAGAACTAGTTTATTAGAAAATCCTGCCTTTAAAGTCTGATTTCAATAACCTCCATAAAAGAACTATTCTTAATGAAAGTCAGGTGCATATTGAGGATAAGCCATCCCTGTATGTTTCTCTTTCCAAACCCCTGCCAAGTCGAGTGCTATTACAGAATGCAGGATCAGCCCTCACCTGCCGACTGGTCTTAAGAAGTAAAATTGCTAACCCCTTCCCTGTACAAGCACTGTCCTGCATGAAGGCAGCAAGTTACAAACCCAACATATGATGACTTGGGGCAGATGGATGGATGTATTCATGTTCATACATATGTATTACACACCCAGTGAAAGTTGAGGAAAATAAGGAAACACATTCTTCAGACATGGTTTGCTCAGTTCTATCTCTTTGAGGTGGCTGAATGAGATGCCCTGCAGCTTACTTCACGTGGCCCAGGTATGCTGTAATATCCTCAGATCCATTTCTGGGGCACATCCAAAAAGACAAGGTTACATTCAGACTCATACCCTGTTTACCGTCGCAGCAGGCAAGCAACCAAACTTGAAATTGAGTTTCTCCCCTCGACTCTAACTTCTTACGATTCTTTTCCCACTGCTCCTGTTATGTAGAATTAGGTGTGAGACTTGTTCTCCTGTGTCCTCCTGTTATCACTTCTATGAAATATTGGACTATGGATTCTGAAAGAGTGGTCCAGATCCCTCATCACTGCTCAAATACCCAAAATGAAATTGTGTTCCTAAGGGCAATCACTGGGGAGGGCAGCAAGTGCGTTTCCGCGTTCTATAGACACTCGGAAGAAGGTCTGAAGCTTCAAAAGGGATGGTAAAGGAAGGAAAGGCTGCAATTGTCACATGTCAGAGACAGCAAGGGTGGGAATGAAGAGCCAAAGTGACACTGTAAGCCTGTCATTTGACTATGAGTCCCCAGGGCAGAGAATGCAGGGACCTAGTTAATATTCTCGTTGCCAATGAGTGTGTGGCACTCAGAGGGATTAATTCTGCTTTGCTAGGGTAGGAAAAAGGGGATGCAGTGGCTAAGGCATTCAGCTGCTAACCAAAAGATCAGTGGTTCAAACCCACCATCTGCTCTATGGGAGAAAAACGAGGCAATCTGTTTCCACAAAGATTTAACTAACTCTAACTCACTGCCATCAAGTCAGATCCGACTCACAGCAATCCCTCCTTGGGTTTCTGAGGCAGTATCACTATGGAAGTAGATTGCCACGTCTTCCTTTCAAGGAGGGGCTGGTGGGTTTGAACCGCCAGCCTTCTGGTTGGCAGTCAAATGCCTTAGGCACTACGCCACCAGAGCTGCCTTGGAAATCCTATGGGGCACTTCTGCTTTGTCCTATAGGGTTACTATGAGTAGGAATCAACTCTATGGTGGTGAGTTTGGTTTCTTTTCTTTCTTTTTTTTTTTCTGATGGCAGGAAGGGGTAATGAGAACAGAATACTTCTCTAGTTATTCTAGAAGAAAACAAAAAAGAAATTATCCAAAATTCCTGGCTTGAATTTGAACAGGACATGAGGAAAGGAAAAATTACTATTTAAATAAATTGCAGGGTTGACTTTGCTGATATTACTAAGTAAATCACTCTCTTACAGAGAATTTCACTTGTTCAAGTGTCAATTTTTAGGTTAAAAGGCCAAAAAGGGTTTGCCTTAGCAAAGGGATAAAGGTCAGTTTCTCTAAAAGATGCTTTTCATTGTTGGGTTTTGTTGTTGTTGTTTGGTCCTTTTCTTACACAGTATTAAATTTTGTTGCTGTTGTCATGTGGCACTGAGTTGGACCCGACTCACAGTGACCCCTCCTTGGGTTTCCGAGGCAGTATCACTACCGAAGTAGATTGCCCATCTTCCTTCCGAGGAATGGCCAGTGGGTTTGAACTACCAGCCTTCTGGTTAGCAGTCAAGTGCCTTAGGAACTACGCTACCAGAGCTCCTCACACAGTATTAAATGGTGCCATTTAAATAGTTTGATGATTGCTTTTAAGAACTTGATTTCTTTGTATGTATCTTTTCTCTGACTAGCAAAATGCTTCAGTGCTCAGGATATCAGTAAACAATTTGAAATGCAATCTTCTACTCCTTTGCACGCCAGTGAAAAAATCAGACCGATTTGAGAGATGCTGTCACACATTGCACTGGCCGGTGCATTCCAGGCCAGTACTTTCAAAGATTCAAAACCTTCTTTTTACCAAGAACAAAGCACGCTTGACTTCAGCAGACCTGCTTGGGAGCCTGGGGTATGATGGCATGGCACAGCTCGGCAGCCGGTGGTCCCACCTTTTCATCCTGGCTCTGATACTTGTCTTGGGATTCTGGGTTTTAGTTTGGCGTTATTGCTGTTGTTGGTTCCTGTATAACTGATTCCAAGTCATAGCAGCCCCATATGTGCAGAGTACACTGGTCCATAGGATTTTGCTGCAGTGGGTAAGGCATTTAGCTGCTAACAAAAGATCGGTGGTTCAAACCCACCAGCTGCTCTGTAGGAGGAAGAAAAGGCAATCTACTTCTGTGAAGATTTACAGCCTTGGAAACCCAATGGAAGTCACTATGAGTTGGAATTGACTCAATGGCAGTGGGTTGGGTTTGGTTTGGGAACTTTTAGAAGCAGATCTCCAGACTTTCTTCTGAGGTGCCTTTGGGTAATAATGTTTTACTACTTGGGACATCCAGGGAACCTTTGGTTCACACTGTACTAAAATCAAGAGATAAGAATAAAATGATCTCTAAAGTCTCTTTGGCTCACAAATCTAGGATTCTATGACACTTAAGGTTTGTGGGTCTTCAGCACACTCACATACACATGCACACAAGCACAGATACACATAATGACTCCTACTTTTATAAAGTATCATTAACCGGGGTCACTTATGCTTCTAAACAAATGAACATCCCCAGCAATATTAAACTGTATGGAGTGATTGGATTAGGCAGTTCCCACAGCAGTTAGAAGAGCAATTTGGAAAAGTCCACTGAAAAGAGATTTTATCTGTTTTTCCACTGGTGGCATAGTGCCTAAGGCATTTGACAGCTAACCAGAAGGCTGGTGGTTCAAACCC
>NW_006921757.1:6729078-6730771 GCF_000298275.1 Orycteropus afer afer | reverse complement strand
GGGTTTGGACTGCCAGCCTTCTGGTTAGCAGTCAAATGCCTTAGGCACTAAGCCACCAGAGCTCCTATTATTAGGGCAGGAAGGTCAAAAAGGAAGTATTGTCTAAGCAGTCTTCAAAGGATGGATCGAAATTTTCTGCAAAGTCTAGGTGAGGAAGTTTATCATCATACATAATAGCTTTTATAATCCTAGCAGTATAATTAAGGAGTTCTGGTGGTACAGTGCCTAAGGCATTTGACTGCTAACCAGAAGGTTGTCAGTTCAAACCCACCAGCCACCCCATGGAATGAAGCTGGGACAATCTACTTCTATAATGATTTATCACCTTGGGAACATAATGGGGGTTGCATGAGTTGGAATTGACTCAATGGCAGTGAGGTTTGTTTGTTTGTTTTGTTATTTTTTTTGAGCTATTGTTGTTGTTATGCGCTGTCGAGTTGGACCCGACTCATAGCGACCCCTCCTTGGGTTTCCGAGGCAGTATCTCTACGGAAGTAGATTGCCCAGCCTTGGCTGGTGGGTTTGAACCTCCAGCCTTCCAGTTAGCAGTCAAGTACCTTAGGCACTATGCTACCAGAGCTCCTCTTTATTGAGCAGTACAGTTAAATATATCCTGAGCTTTCCAATTTTCCAATTAAAATATTTACATACATAAGACAAATAACTTGAAATATGCTAAAAAGAAACACAGTTGCATTGATTAAGTCATTTTAGATTTATTTCTTTGAGACTGACAATAGTTAACAATGAGCTTTGGTCCGCAATGCTCTGAATGGATCTATATTGCCACAAAGGATCTTGCAAATGAACTTCCTCTTGAGAATCAGAAGCCTGCTTTTATACCACTAATCCGCACACAGAAAAGAAATCACTTGTTTTAAGGAGGTTATCAGTTTTCAGAGAAGGCAACTTTCTTTTCCATTTTCTGTCTGAATAGTAATATCCCAATATCTCATCCTTTGTCCCCTGGTTGAAATCAGCTTCCCTAACCAGACTGCCTGGAAAATTGCAATTCATCTTTCAATACTCTGCTCAGACACTTCTTCCTCTCAGACTTTCCTTCCTGACCAACCACAAAGCTTCAAACAGAATTCCATGTTTAATCCTACATGTTCATTTCTGTCCTTATTTGTTTACTATTATAATTGATACTACTGCAAAATGTAGTATAGGAATTTAACCCGAACCAAAAGATATTGTCCCTCTCTTCCTTCTTGTACCATTCAGGAAAAATTATTCCTTATCCTTTTGCTTTGTGCCTATTTATGTATTAAGGCGCTCTGGTGTAGTGGTTAAGGTGTTTGGCTGCTAGCCAAAAGGTTGTTGGTTCAAACCCACCAACCACTCCATGGAAAAAAGATGGGGCAGTCTGCTTCTGTAAAGATTTACAGCCTTGGAAACCCAACATGGGTCACTATGACTTGGAATTGGAGCTGTGGTGTTGCACTGCCTAAGGCATTGGACTGTTAACCAGAAGATTGGTGGTTCAAACCCACCAGCCACTCTGTGGAAGGAAATGGGACAATCTACTTCTGTAAAGATTTACCACCTTGGAAACTCAGTGGTGGTTGCTATCAGTTGGAATCAACTCTATGGCAGTGAGTTTGGAGGTTATTTAACTATTAAAAGTTTCATCATCCCCAGTACAAATAAAATATTATATTACTATTGTATAACCTAGGAGCTCTGGTAG
>NW_006921757.1:6727142-6728110 GCF_000298275.1 Orycteropus afer afer | reverse complement strand
GCTAAAAATTCTTTACTCTGCAACAACCAACTTCTTGAGAAAGATAGGAAAAAAATATGGTGTTTAAAATATGAGAGCCACAATAACAACAAAGTCTCAAAGAGGTATTCACATGAAGAATAGAGGCAGAAGAGAGAATATTTATATTGAAACTATTTTTTTACTTTGCTAATAACTTTCTGAATTCCCATTACCAATTCTCTGAGCTATTTTTGATTTCTACATCAAGTTCCTCTGTTTGTTACATCAGAGTTTGTTGCTATGGAGACGACAAAGATGGCACAGATTCACTAGCATGGACCATTTTCCAAACAACCAAACAATTCCCTTAAAAGAAATATATGCCTGTCTCATATGTCCCTTGTGTTTATATTCTGCAAAACAATCTAAATCTCACATTTTCTGTTTAATAATGAAGTTAGGCCATTAGGTATGGTGAATTTCTCAATAAACTATTAGTTCCACTTGAAAAAGAGATCTATTTCAAATACCAGCAGGGTCACCTATGGTGGAGAGCTTTCAGTAGAGCTTCAAGACTAGGACAGAGTAGGAAGTCTAGTGACCAACTTCTGAAAATTAGACAATGGTAACCTATGCATCACAACAGAACATTGTCCAACTCACTATCTTTGGACATGTCATCAGGAGAGGGCAGTCATTAGAGGAAGACATTATGTTTGGTGAAGTAGAAGCCTAGGCCAGGGACAGTGAGGAAGAGCTTTGGTGAGATGGATTGGCATGGTAGCTGCAACAGTGGACTTGAACATGCTTGCAATCATGAAGATGACACAGGGCTGGGTAATGTTTCATTCTGTCCTACACAAGGTCACCACGTCCTACACAAGGTCACCACGAGTCAGAGTCAACCCAATAGCAGTCCACGACAACATATTTACTAGTATTTTATAACTCACAAAATTATTGCATACACTGTATTATTTGATCCACACAGCCTCCAGTAACATAGA
>NW_006921757.1:6725526-6726442 GCF_000298275.1 Orycteropus afer afer | reverse complement strand
GAGTTAACTGAAGGCATAATAACCATTGTGAAAGACAGTGCATGAAATTCTGACAAACATGTCGTGGCTGATTTTCTTCATCTAGCGGCTAAAACACAAGGAAATCACAAAAACTTAGTAAAAGGGGGAAAAAAGATTTGTAGCAGAAGTGTGAACTATTATACTACTCTAAACTCCATTTGTTTTATTCATTGCCCTATTTCTGACACCTAACACAGTGTCTGGCTTGTAATAAGCACCCAATAAATATTTGTTGAGTACCAGGTTTGTCACAATTCCTAAATGCCTCTGACACCAAATCTGTGTATACGACTTCCCCACTGTATCTTAAAAGTACTATATGTGCCTTGCTATAGCTCGAGGTCTTAGAGAAAAAAATTATTCTATACATTTGAAAATAAAGTTCCAAGCATGGCATGTGGGGCCCTGAGATAGGCTTGTTGGTGGGCTTTGGCTAGCCTGCCTGTTTGGAAAATCAGTAGAGAAGCATTACTTTTTGTAAAGGAGGCTTTTGAAGAAAGGAACACTGGGGTGGCTGTGTTTCATGTCTTCTTCTGTGCCTTTTCCTTCATTCCTGCACCTCTCATCTCTGCTCCAGGAATTCCTCCTTCACATCAGCTAGAGGCATATCTAAGGTAGGGCAGGTGTGGTACATGCCCTGGGAGCCCCTTGAAGCTGGCATCACTGAGCAGTTTCTACTGATCCCTTATAGCCCAACGTCTTCTTTAAGCATGGTAGACATCCAGCGGCAGAGGGAGGGAAACGCGGAGGTGCATTTGCCCTGGGGCACAAGTCCAAGGCTGTGCCTGTGGAGGTGTGGAATAAGGACATCTGAGGCATGACAGATATGAAAGGCACCTGACTGGACAAGAAAGGGTTTCTGCTGACATGTGGTAGCTCTCATCTTGAAATTGGG
>NW_006921757.1:6720829-6725309 GCF_000298275.1 Orycteropus afer afer | reverse complement strand
CAATGGTTACCTCAGCTACATCCCTGATGCCAACGGCCTTCCTCCTCTTCTTCTGTCTCCCTGATAACATCTGCCTCCCTCTCCAATTAAGCATCCCAGAGAGGTCTGCCCACCACAGCGATCTACCTACCTGTCCTGTTTTTCTTTCTTCCCTTACTCATACCCTTCACTAAAATTTTCCGGATCTGTGTCTCATTTTCCCTATGAAACTTCCAGCTGCTGAGAAGTAACGAATAATAAAAGCTGAAATTTCAAACCTGAAAATGTTTTACAGATTCCTGTTCTAAGAAAACTAGTTTGAGTGTATAGAATGTATGACTTAGATTTTAAGCTTTTCCACAAGCATTTTTATTAGAGCCCTCTGGAATTCTGTGAGTTGAATGTAGCAGGAGTCATTATCTTCCTTTTACAGCTGAATAATCTGAGACTCCAAAGGCAACATGACTTGCTCAAAATTGCCATGAAGTTCAGAGTCAAGTAAAACCAAACCATTATTTCCTACATTCTCCTTAGGAAATGGTAGTGGGCAGAGTAGCCAAAGCTTTTCAGAGGAAAGGCTTAGAAAATTAGCAGGACTGTATTGAATTGGGCAACTTAAAACATAAATAAATTAATGCATTGCAAAAATGTGTGCTATTTCTTCTTATATCCACTCACTCAATGTGTATTTACTTATTATTTCAACCGTATACTAAACATACAGGGGATGTAGTGATGAGTGGGGTATGGCTCCTATCCTGAAGGAGCTTATGTATACATTTCAAGCAGAAGCGGATTTAAATGTAGGTGGGCCAGTCTATGTTTTCAAGGCCTTGGGAAAGTAGGTGAAAGGTTTGAGGGAATTGATAGTTGGGAAAGATTGAAGATGACTACCTAAGAGGAACCTATAAGAGACACAGGTTCCAAGTGAAAAGAGAACTTCTGTTTCTTTAAATACACTTTGATTGGTTCTTGAGTTCATTGGTCCTTACAAATTAAAAAATATATACTTGTCTCCATTTGAACTTGAATGATGTCTATTGATAACTCAGGTTACGTCCACTTATGTGGGCAGGGGATCCACAGGTATAAGCATCTGTTCAGACTTTTTAACACAGAGATTGGTTCTCCCAGAGATTAAGACTTAGGCCTTAAAAATATTATCTATATGCTAGACCATGATTTGGAGGAGCTCTGGTAGCATAGTGCCTAAAGGCACTTGACTGCTAACCAGAAGGCTGGCGGCCCAAACCCACCAACCACTCCTCAGAAGGGAGATGGGGCAATCTACTTCCATAGTGATACTGCCTCGGAAACCCAAGGAGGGGTCACTATGAGTCGGGTCCGACTCAACAGCACATAACAACAACAACAACAGGCCATGATTTGCCACATTTTTACTTTAAATAAGATGAAGAGCCAATGATTAGAATTGTTGGGAAAGGTAGTATACAGGGTGAAGTATAATGTTTGTATTCATTTGTTTCTCAGCTACCAGACATAAAAATCTTCAATCTTCAGCTACTTAAAGCAATTTTGGGGTCATAAGAAGACTGAATAAGAATCAATAAGACTGGTCAGGTCTGTGCAAATTCCTATCTACTATTTTGAAAAAGGAAGAATTGGGGGAGGAAGCCAGTGTAGACTATATATCTAGTGATGATAATCAAGCAGTATTTACACAAGTAGCTCCCGACTTATGATGAAGTTCTGTTCCAATGACGACTCCATCATTAAGTCACTTCTGTTGTAACTTGAATATCTCAACTTTTATTTTTTTAGTTTTCATTATAATTGCCATTTATTATCAATATCTTTATAAAGATGAATCTGATCTTTATTTGTCTTTTGGGTTGGAAACATTACATCTGAGAATGATAACATCAGCAAATTATATGCTACAACATTATACATAGTATATATTACTAGTACTAAGATGTACACATCCCACCCCCAAAAAAGAAAGGTCTTACATATGGTCCATCATAACTCAAATACATTGTAAATCAGGGGCTAGCTATAATTGGCCATACATTTCATTGACAGTTTGAATTTTCCAGTGGTTTTTTTCTGCAAAATATGAAATTACATTTTTAACTACAAAGATTCTCTAGCAACTTTACATTAAAACATTGGAAACTTGTGGACAGTTAATTCTTGTAGCACTGATTCAGAAGACAAATCAGTCAAGCAATTAAACAGAACACAGTCCTCTAAGGAAGACAAAGACACAGTGACTCCTGGTGAAAAATTTTAGAGACATTATATATCACATGAGAATAATTAGAAAGATGTAGATGCCCCCCTGGTGTGATACCTACACCTACTTCTGTTTTGTTTATTAAAATTCAATTATTTATTTCCTTAGCCTCCATTGTACTCCAATATGGATGTAACAATAACTGGAAAGATGACTATTAAACAGCCCAAACAGTACAACCATTTCCAGACTCAATCTCATCTAGGCAGTAAGGAAACCAAGATCAATTTTATAGATGTGATTTCATTTCTTTTACTACAAGTCTTTTCTATAAGGGACTCAGATACTTTTATAGATATTATCTTAGTAATCTTCACATGGTTCTCAAAAATCCAGTCTCACAGGTACAGATGCACAAATCAACATGTGCAGATTTTAATGTCATCCAATATTAGAAATGATCAAATAAGCGAGTTACACATATTTTGAGATTTCTCAATATGTTATTCTCATTTTTTCAAACTGAAGCTTTATCCTTGTTCTCAGGACAAACCCTGATTTTAATATTTCCATTATTATAAATTTAAATATCAAGGACTTTTTGCTTTATCTGTATAGTAGGAACATAATTGGTTCTAAAAGGCATCTGCAGAAAGAAACAAGTGTTTATTATGTTTAAACATATAATAATTACATTTTACTCGAGCACCAAATGTTTTTTCAGGCAGAGTCAGAGGTATAAAATTTCAAGAATGAAAGGAAAGCTGTTAGTTCAACTCAAATCCATTGTAAATAATTATATGAACGTAAATAATTTTTAGAGAAAGAAACTGAGACATAAGAAGGGTCTCATAAGAGCCAACATCACACAAATTTCTGGCAAAACAAGGTTAGAATTTGTATTCTTTTCAATATTAATTTTATCCATATCAAAGAAAACATGTAAATGGTTCCAAATGCCCATTAGAACAACAAGGCTTATAACCAGAAATCGCAGCTCCCCGTGATATCCCTCACTTCCTCCTGAGTCTCACTTCCCAGAAGGGATCTTTCCCAACTTTTAGTTTTAGTACTATGCCCCTCTATATTGGCATTTCTCAAGCTAAAGAACTGAAGAAAAAATTCAAGCCTCAACTTGCAATATTGAAAGATTCTATGGGAAAATATTGAATGACAAAGGCAACATCAAAAGAAGATGGAAAGAATATACAATATCAAAAAGAATTGGCCAGTGTTCAACCATTTCAGGACATAGCATATGATCAAGAACCAAAGGTATTGAAGGAAGAAGTCCAAGCTACACTGAAAGCCTTAGTGAAAAACAAGTCCACAAGAATTGAGGGAATACCCATTGGGATGTTTCAACAAATGAACGCATTGCTGGAAGTGCTAAAAAATTTGGAAGACAGCTACCTGGAAATCGACTGGAAGAAATCCGTATTTGTGCCCATTCCAAAGAAAGGTGATCCGACAGAATGTGGAAATTATTGAACAATATCATAATTATCACATGCAAGTAAAATTTTGCTGGAAATAATTCAAAAAATGGTTGCAATAGTACATAGACAAGCAACTGCCAGAAATTCAAGCCAAGTTCCGAAGAGGACCTGGATGAGGGATAGCATTGCTGATTTCAAATGGATCTTAGCTGAAAGCAGAGAATACCAAAAAAATGTTTACCTGTGTTTTACTGAGTATATTCAACTGTGTGGATCATAAAAATTGTGGCTAACATTTTGAAGAATGGGAATTCCAGAACACTCAATTGCGCTCACAGAGAGCCTATACGTAGACTAAGAGACAGTCATTTGAACAAGGGGTAAATACACAGTTTAAAATCAGGAAAGGTGCGCATCACAGTTGCATCCTCTCATCATACTTACTCAATTTGTATGCTGAGGAAATAATCTGAGAAGCTGTGCTATATGAAGAACAAACACAGCATCAGGATTGGAGAAAGACTCATTAACAATCTCTAATATGCGGATGACACAAACTTGCTGAAAGTGAAGAGGTCTTGAACCACTTACCGATGGAGATCAAACACCTTCAGTATGGATTATACCTCAACATAAAGAAAACAAAAATCCTCACAGCTGGACCAATAAGCAACATCACGATAAATGAAGAGAAGATTGAAGTTGTCAAGGATTTCATTTTACTTGGATACACAATTGTGATAGCTAAGGTTGTATGTCAACTTGGCTGGACCATGATTCTAAGAGGTTTAAACAATTGTGATATAGTCATCCCCATGACGAGACCTGATGTAATG
This sequence comes from Orycteropus afer afer, assembly GCF_000298275.1. Classification (NCBI taxonomy): domain Eukaryota; kingdom Metazoa; phylum Chordata; class Mammalia; order Tubulidentata; family Orycteropodidae; genus Orycteropus; species Orycteropus afer. The sequence goes on along the minus strand of NW_006921757.1, from coordinate 6,720,855 downwards.
TAATCACTTCCATGATGAGATATGCT
>NW_006921757.1:6711995-6718254 GCF_000298275.1 Orycteropus afer afer | reverse complement strand
TCTACTTCTGTAAAGATCTACCACCTCGGAAACCCAAAGGGGGTCCCTATTAGTCAGAATTGACTCGATGGCACTGAAGTTGTTTTTTTGGTTTATGCCTCAATGTTAAAAAGGAAAAAAAAAATTAGACCAATAAACAACATCATGGTAAATGGAGAAAATATTGACATTCTCAAGGAATTCTTTTTACTTAGATGTACAAGCAATGACCATGGAAGCAGCAGTCAAGAAATCAAATGACATTGCACTGGGCAGACCTGCTGCAAAAGATCTCTTAAAAGCGTTAAAATGTAACCTTAAGCAGTGGGTGCTCCTGACCTAAACCATGCTGTTTTCAACAGCCTCATATGCATGTGAAAGATGGACAATGGTCTTCTCTGGAAGACCAAAGAAGAAGCGATGCATTTGAATTGTGGTGTTGGTGAGGAATATTGACTATTTTGGTAGTTCAGTTTGTGTGTCAACTTGGCTGGGCCTGGTTGAATGGCTAGGCAGGTGGATGTAGTATTCCCCATGATGAGGCTGGTTAGCAACTCCATGATGGAATCTACTGTGAGCAGCTGAGTAGCTGCCTTAGGGAATGTGATCTGCTTCCTGTATATAAGCAGAAGCCTTGGGGAATGGTCTCTAGTTTATGGCACACTTGGACCCTACATGTAGCTGTGTCATTGTTCAGCAGCCTGCCATGCTCTGCCGACCTTGGGACTTACAATGAACTTTAACTAATGGCCTGCTGTGTGTTTGGTAATATCAGGACTGTGCCATTTTATTTGTCGACCTTGGGCTTGTTAGCCTCAGCAACCAGGGCTGTCTGAGTGAAGAGATGTCTCTGGCTTCAGTGGGCTGGGAGCAAGAGGCAGAGCTGCAGCCCAAGGTTGAGGGGCTTTCACACAGCCTCTAGAGCCTGGCACTTTGAACTCGGATTTCTAGCCTCCCAAACTGTAAGAGAATAAACTCCTGTATGTTAAGGCCATCCCATTTGTGGTATATTCCTGTCAGAGTGGCACTAGGTAACCAGAACAACTATACCATGGACTGTCAGAGAACGAACACACTTGTCTTGGAAGGAGTACAGTGAGAATGTTCCTTAGAAGTAAGGATGGTGAGACTTGGTCTCACATACTTTGAACGTGTTATCAGGAGGGAAGAGTCACTAGAGAAGGACATCATGCTCAGTAAAGTAGAGGGTCAGTGAAAAACAATAAGACCCTCAATAAGATGGATTAAGATGGGCTGCAACAGTGGGTTCAAACAAAGCCATGATTACGAGGATGGTGCAATGTTTTGTTGTACATAGGGTTGGTCTGAGAACTGACTTAATGACTCCTTATAACAACAACAGAAGTATAAATGGAAAGTATACAGTACAGAGCATTTGCATGTACAAATATATATATATGTAAGAAGTTGAACAAAATTTTCAACAGACTTACTGAACTAGAAAGATAAAATTTAGTTCCGGGTCCTCTAAGGACAGAGGCCATGGTAAACCACCAGGCTGTGAAGAACTACACTTTAGGAAAAAAGACAAATCAGAAAAGACCAGCCCTTACAGGAAATTAAGCTAAACTGGAATTCTTCCCCATCCTTAGTTGGATTAAGGTGATACAAGATTGCTATTAACCCTAGCTGTTTGCCAAAAGCAAAATTAAATCCTTTCTAGAAAAAGATTGCATCATCCTGGTCTTCAAATTATAAGTTTTTACATACAATGGCTGGTAATGAAAGACAATAACAACAAAATATAAAACAAACTGAAAACAGACACAGGACTCCTCAGTACATCTAGACAATATGACTAAAACATTTAAAAAGCAAACAAAAAAAACAGAAGTCAATAGAGACAGATTCCTAGGTGTGTGTGTGTGGTGGGGCATCTAGATAATGGAGATTCAGATACGGAAGAATCCAATCATTTATAAATTAATGCATGTGCCTTCTGTCTCTTAGACTTTTTCAGTATTTCCATCATTTTTCTCTATTCTTGATGTCCTCTGGCCTATCTCTATTTTACTCATTTCCTCTTCAGTTATGCATAAGATAATGGCAACCCATTAATTGAGATCTTAATGTTGTTGTTGTTGTGAGGTGCCGCAGAGTTGGCTACCACTCATAGTGACCCTATGTACAACAGAAGGAAACCCTGCCCGGTCCTGTGCCAGACTCACAATCCTTGCTATACCTGAGCCCACCATCACAGCCACTGTGTCAATTGATCTCATTGAGGGTCTTCCCCTTTTTTGCTGATCTTCTGCTTTACCTAACATGATATCCTTCTCCCAGGAACACTCCCTTCTGACAACATGACCAAAGTAGATGTGGTACTTAATGTTATGCATCAACTTGGCTGCGTCTGGTTGAGTGGCTGGGCAGCTGGTGGTAGTTATTCCCCATGATGAGGCTGGCAATCCAGCAACTCCATGATGGGATCTACCACAAGCAGCAGAGTAGCTTTAGGGATATGTGCTGCTTCCTGTATATAAGCAGCAGCTTTGGGAGTGGTCTATAGCTGATGGCATGCTTGAACCCTGCATGTAGGGTGTCATTGTTCAGCAGCCTGCCATGCTCTGCTGACCTTGGGACTTTCAATTGACTTGAATTAATGGCCTGCCATGTAGTTTCGTAACATCAGGACTGTGCCTTTTTACTTGTCAACTTTGGGCTTGTCAGTCCCAGCAGCCAGTAGCTGTCTGAGTGAAGAAAAGCCTTTAGCTCCAGTGGGCTAGGAACAGGAGGCAGAGCTGAAGCCCAAGGTCAAGGGGCTTTCACCCAGCCCTTAGAGCCTGGCACTTTGAACTCGGACTTGAAGCCTCCAAACTGTGAGAGAATAAGCTCCTGTTTGTTAAAGCCATCCCATTTGTGCTATATTCCTTTCAGAGTAGTATGAAGTCTGGCCATTCTCACTTCCAAAAAGCATTCTGGCTGCACTTCTTCCAGGAAGTTCTTCGGGCAGTCCATGGTCCTTTCTACTCTTCAGCAACACAACTCAAAAGCATCACCCTTCTTAGGTCTTCCTTATTCATTGCCCAGCTTCACATGCATAGGAGGCAACTGAAACACCATGGCTTGGGTTAAACTCACCTTAGTCTTCAAAGAGACATCTTTGCTCTTCAGCACTTTAAAGAGGTCTTTTGCAGCAGATTCTGATTTCTTGACTGCTGCTTGCATTGGTGCTGATGGTGGAACCAAGGAATATGAAATCTTTCATAACTTCAATCTTTTCTCCATTTATCATGATACTACTTATCCTCAGTTGTGAGGATTTTTGTTTTCGTTATGCTGAGGTGTAATCCATACTGAAGACTGTAGTCTTTAATCTACATCAGTAAGTGCTTCAAGTCCTCTTCACTTTCAGCGAGCAAGGTTGTGTTGTCTGCATACGGCAGGTTGTTAATGAGTCTTCCTCCAATCCTGATGACACGTTCTTTTTCATGTAGTCCAGCTTCTCAGATTATCTCCTCAGCATACAGATTGAACAATATGGTGAAAGGATACAACCCTGACACACTCCCTTCTTGATTTTAGACCATACCGTATCCCCTTGTTCTGTTCAAATGACAGCCTCCTGATCTATATACAGGTTTCTCATGAGCACAATTAAGTGTTCTGGAATTCCCATTCTTCTCAACATTATCGATAATTGATCCACACAGTCGAATGCTTTTGCATTGTCAGTGATACACTAAACATCTTTCTGATATTCTCTGCTTTCAGCTAAGATGATATAAAAATTATTATTCATGATGTAATAAAATGATAAAAGTTATTTGCTTTTTACTATTAGAATCTTTGTTATTTTTAGTAGGTTTTATTTTTGCTGATATTTTCAATTTTCTCCTCTTTTCCTTCAATATATTAGATACAGTTTACATTATCATGACTATAAAAATATAGAAATAAAATACACTTCCTTCTCCATGATACACAATGGAAGATATGTTCAGTACTTTCTGGACACTAATGCCTCCCCATAAAGTTGTCCTTCAATCAGCCCTAACTCATGACATTCTGTAAAATAACCACAATTTCAATGCCTGAAAACTATTGGATCACATTGTTAGACTTACCAACAGAAATTTGTGAGTGGTCTAAGAGATTTTAGATTTTAAAAAATGAACTTCAGGAATTTAAACTCCATGATACAGCCAAGGTCCCTCTTGGTACACTTAAGGCTGCTCACTCATTAGAAATTAATTTATCATACAGTGTGTTTGAAAGTAATATAATAACACTTACAAGGATCTTCGTAAAAGAAATAATGTTCTATGTCCCAAAGTAGAAGACCATCAAAACAAATCATGATGTAGCAAAACATTAGAATGAAAAGCAAATAGTTAAGAAGATATTATTTAATGATCTTGAATATATATCTAACATATGCTGTTAAGTGAAAAAAAAAAATTGAAAAATATTTTTTCATTTAAATAAATGTAAGAATATACTCCTAAGCATGAATAGTGGTATCTGAATGACAGATTATTGTTCATATTCATTCCCTTCTGTTTGCTTCTTGGTATTTTCTACTTTTACAGTACCGTTGCATTACATTTATAATCAGGAGAATATGTTATCACAGAAAACTAGGGGAGAATTAAGAAAAGGAACCTCAAGGGTAACGTAATCATGTGGGGCTCCCTGGCAAAACAAGATGGAAGGATGAAACGCCACTGCTGTACATACGCTTGTGTTAGTACAGGAAATGTTAGTTAGAAAATGCCAAGGGAAAACATTTAAATATCTCAAAACAAAAGCAATCAGAATCTTAAACACCAGGTTAGAAATGTCCAATTAACTTGGGGAAAGGAAAAAAAAAAAAAACAACCTTGTCTGTTTAATTTTGTGTTGTGATTAGAACAGATGTAACACTTACTGTGTGCCTGGACTTTAAAAGATTCAGAACAGCATCTCAAACTTTGAAAACAATATTAATTCAAATTAATTTGCATTCATACATGTGGTAAACAGCAGCCAAAAGGCACGAAGAAGAAAAAACACAACTGTGTTAGGTTCAATGGCTATATGTCTAGTTTTAAAGATCCCTTGCACAGTCTCCTACAAATATCCATGATAATGTTATTCAACATATAATTACTAGATCCCTACTGTGAGCAAGGCATTATGCTAGTTCTTGTGGGAAGTGCAAAGCTACATATTCTCTGCCCTGAAGATACTTGGGATCTGGTAGGAAAAATGAATACAATTAATGATATGCAAGGCTGTCTGGGAGAAGTGCTATAGGAGCAAGAGAAGAACGGAGCAGTCTTTGTCTTTATTTATTAATAATCTTAACTAGGAAATGAACTTCTCAAGAGCAATGTTGGCTGATGATTCCAAATTTGAAGTTATTAAACTAACCCAGTGCAGAGAGAAAGATGATGCAAATTTCCTAAAAGTGATTGGAAATAGGAATAGAAATGAACAAAGTGAGATTGATTTGGAAAATAGAGAGAAAACATGCAGACATAAGGAAAACATGAGTATCCAGTGGGCAGAAGCCTAGAAAGCAGCTTGGTCTGAAATCTATGTACTAATGGATCACAAATTAGTTGCAATTTAATATTTCAGTGCAAAGGGCTCAAGTCAGGGTAGTCAGGGGGTGTAGAAGAAGAGGCCTTTGGGAACAGACTATAAAGAGATATTTACTCTAGTGAAAGCAAAACTAGAAAAGAACATTCTGTTACTTCAATAAAAGAGGTAATAGAGACCTGAAGTCATCAGGAGAAGCACTAAAACTCTGTATAGAATCAAAAGCAGAGGTAGAAACACCACCACTTAAATAAAGATACCACTTAAGTAAAAATGAATTGTAAGTACTGTGAAAAGAAAACGTTAAAAATGCAGAGTCATATAATGGGGGGAAATAAGAAAAATCAACTAGTAAGACAGCTAAGACAGTGCAAAACCATGTATAAAACCATGTACAAAAACATGTTTAATTCAGAAACTATGGCTTTATTAATTATTGGCCAAATTGGATTGCCATTGAGTCAATCAAATTAAGGTCTGAGCAAACCAAATTTACTGCAGTCTAGCTGACTGAACTGTTTCTTAAAGGGTAAGTATTTAAAAGGGTCAAATTAAAGTTTTGGATCAAAGACAGGAAGCTACCTAAAAAAAGCCTATATGGGGCTGTCTCTTAACACTGGTGCCTAAAAGTAGTTCTTGGCAGGTAAATAGCTGTTTTCTGAGAACACCTCAGTGCTCACTTCTCTGTTGTTGCTAGTTGCCATCAAGTTGGTTCCAGCTCATGGCAGCCCGA
>NW_006921757.1:6709552-6711620 GCF_000298275.1 Orycteropus afer afer | reverse complement strand
CACTTCGCCACCAGAGCTCCCTCTTAAATTCACTAGGGCATGACCATAGACTTCTAGCCCTGGCAAGCCCCCTTACAAAGGCATTGCTTAGGACTAGCTTGATTTCTTTGGCCAAGTAAGTGTGGAGTGTTCACACAGTCCATTTTTTTTATTGGGGGAAAAATGTCATATTCCTGTTATGATCATTGTGAGTTCGGTACTTGTCGTTAGGTGCCATCAAGTTAGTTCTGACTCATAGCAATCCTGTGTACAACAGAACTAAACACTGTCTAGCCGTGTACCATCCTCACAATTGTTGCTATACCTGAGCCCATGCTTGCAGCCACTGTGTCAATCCATCTCATTGAGGGTCTCCGCTTTTTTGCTGACCCTCTACTTTACCAAGCATGATGCCCTGCTCCAGAGCCTTGTCCCTTCTGACAACAGGACCAAACTACATAAGACAAGGTATTGTCATCATCGCTTCTAGGGAGCATGCTGGCTGTACTTGTTACCAGACAGATTTGTTCATTTTTCTGGCAGTCTGTGGTAAAATCAATATTCTCCACCAACACCTTAATTCAAATGCATCAATTCTTCTTCTGTTTTCCTTGTTCACTGCCCAGCTTTTGCATGCATATGAGGCAATTTAAAATACCATGACTTGAGTCAGGCTCACCTTAGTCCTCAAATTGACGTCTTTGCTTTTTAACACTTTGAATAAGTCTTTTGCAGCAGGTTTACCCAATACAATACGTTGCTTGATTTCTTTACTACTGTTCCCATGGACATTGATTGTGGATCCAAGGAAAATGAAATCAGTGCTAGTAGATGTTGTTGTTGTTGTTGTTGTTGTTTGCCGTCGATTCGGCCCCGACTCATAGCGACCCCTTCTTGGGTTTCCGAGGCAGTATCACTACGGAAGTAGGATTGCCCAACCTTCCTTCCGAGGAGTGGGTAGTAGATATTAGGCTATTGTTTTTCCTTCTTTCTTAGTCCTGCAATTCTACTCCTCATCTTCATACTACACTTCTTCACTTGCAATGTAATACTCATTTAACTGCTGTATGTTACTTATGGAGGGGAAGTTAAACTGACACTTGAAATTTAAACAAGTTTATGGCCATGTCATAATAACCGTTTGAAAACTGTCTTTGACTAACTCACTCAAAACAGTACACTCTAAACTTAAACAATAGCATATGTCTTCTAACAATAGCTGATGTTTTCCTTCATCAGCAAAGGAGACAGATTCATAAACCAAATTTGAGGTGATTTCAGGATTGGCAAGCCATATGCACCTAGCAGGACACTTGAAATCCCTCCACATAACAACACTGCATTCTGATCTCCAGGCCAGGGACTGTGAACCAGCAGTCCACAGCGTTATCTTGGTTCTACATGGAGCAGAATTTAGCAGCCCTTTGAATTGGGAATGTGCCAAATCTCACCCAGGTTTCACTCAGGCTGGTATATTGAAATCTTCTCCTTGTTTTAGATGAGTCCTGAAGTACTATCTTTCCTTCTCCTTCTGCTGTCTTCTTTTTCTAGTTTCTTCTCTCTGCAGCTCTGGCTCTGTCTCTGTCTCAGGCCCTGACCATCAGATCTCCATATGGTGGCTTCCACAGAGCACCTTCCCTCCTCGTAAAATGGCTTACAAGGTCTCATAGCATGCAGTCTTCATTAGAGTCCTTAACACAACTACTTAACAGATAGCTAAGAGCACAAATGAGAATAAAATCATACTCCACATTTTAACAAGTTCATAATAAGGTAAAAACTTCCTAAAAACTTCAGTTCTATTAAGTCAGAAAGTAACATTTAATTTAAAAAATAATAAGGAAAAGATCTATCACAGATTTATTAGGCAGACACACAACTTGAATTAAAATGAGGAAACTTGGCTAGATTATAAATTATGTGTAGTCATAACAGATGTTAGTTTACTCCCAGATGTCAAATCCTGGAGTACCACTTTGTTGAAAAGAAAACCTTAATTCTGGGTGGGAAGGTTCACAATACTGGAGGAGCCTTTGTTTGAAATGATAGGCTACAAATTACTCTATAAACCAACCAAGAAAATTCTGGA
>NW_006921757.1:6707636-6708892 GCF_000298275.1 Orycteropus afer afer | reverse complement strand
CTGTGATTAACTCTTAAGTAACAGCTGGCCAGATTGTCATTTGTTTTGACTGTGAAGTTGTCACTGTGGATCAGCTATTAGAGCCAAAACTATACTGTATGAATGTCTGACTTTTGAGGATTTTAAGCTCGTAGGCAATTAGAAAAAGATGTCTTTGCTCTCAAACATAACAAACTAAAGTATACAGTGGCACACAACACAGTACTAAGAGACTGCAGGCAAAGGAAAGTGAGAGGAAACTGTATTTTCTGAAAAATTGACAAAGGTAGGTCTCTTGGGTCACCCACACTATTGTTCATTGTAAGATGTAAGATCATGTGGATTCTATACATCAAGCTCCAAAGTGAATTATTAATATTCTCCAGCCATCCAAACGTCAGGAGAGGAAAGAGAGTCCTGCATATGGATGCAAGTTGCTTTTTGACACCAAAGCCTAGAATCTACAAACAGAAGAGATGTGGAAGCTCAGAAAAAGTCCCAGGAGGTTTGCCCTACTAATGTTAGCTTTAAGATAAACATTTTCTTCACTTGAATCAATTCATTTCCCACATCTTTACTAATATAATTCTTATTTACAAGCTGCTCTATCCATTTCTGCAATATCATACCCTGTTGAAATATAATATCAGGGAGAAAAATATGGAGGAAACTTCTATAATCATTTAATAGTCAGTGTTGTTTTCTGGCCAGTATGAAAGTCACCATCTTTAAGTGCTAGAGGAAGGTGTAAAAATGAAGTTATGAGGCCATTCGTTGAAGTCACTGGAAAGTTTGCTAATTCTCAGAGTATCAGAGATGACAGGACTAAGTGACAGTACTGGAGTGGAGAAGAGGCTCTCCTGTGAGAAATATGAGAGTAAGTTTCAGTCTTAGCACTAAAATGTGTCTCTGTCTGTCTTCCTTTCCCTGTCATTCAGAGGCAAGAGCCACTGTTGTCCCTGTGAGGGTTTACCAGTGAGAATTAGGCTCTAATCTCCCACCTACAGTTCAGGGGGTAGTTAAAATATGAGTCAATAAGGAGTTCATCTCTGATCGTTAAGGCCCCATTTTTCTAGGTCTCACGTTAATGAAAACCATGCTTGGCAGAGAAAATCTCTATGTACTCTACTAGATTGAATCACAGGGAATTATAAATATTGAACCGTTTTGACCAACAGAAATGGAAATTGTCTGTGGTTCAAACTTATACCAAGAAAACAACTTCTCAGAATTCTTTGGCTTGACATGACAGGCGTTTCTGAATTCCATTATGACAA
>NW_006921757.1:6705048-6705756 GCF_000298275.1 Orycteropus afer afer | reverse complement strand
GAATGGGTACAAATATGAATCTCTTCCAGTCAGTTGGCCAGGTAGCTGTCTTCCAAATCTCTTGACATAACCAAGTGAATGCCTCCAGTGGGGCATCCGTTTGTTGAAATATCTCAATGGGTATTCTGTTAATTCCTGGAGCCTTGTTCTTCACCAATTCCTTCATTGCAGCTTCTACTTCCTCCTTCAGTACCATTGGTTCTATGTCATATGCCACCTCCTGAAATGGATGAAAATCTACCAGTTTTTTTGGTACAGTGACTCTGTATTCCTTCCATCTTCTATTGATGTTTCCTGCATGATTCAATATTTTGCCCATAGAATCTTTCAGTATTGCAACTTGAGGCTTAATTTTTTCCTCAATTCTTTCAGCTTGAGAAATGCCAAGTGTGTTCTTCCCTTTTGGTTTTCTAACTCCAGGTCTTTGCACATTTCCTTATTGTAAATGGCTTTGTCTCCTTAAGCTACTCTTTGAAATCTTCTGTTCAGCTCTTTTATCTTGTCATTTCTTCCACTTGTTTTAGCTACTCTCTGCTCAAGGGCAAGTTTCAGAATCTCTTCTGTCATCCATTTTGGCCTTCTTTTCTCATCTTTTTAGTGACCTCTTGTTTTCTTCATATATGATGTTCTTGATGTCATCCCATAATTCTTCTGGTTTTCGGTAATTGGTGTTCAATTCATCAAATCTATTCTTTGGATAGTCTCTAA
>NW_006921757.1:6700614-6703123 GCF_000298275.1 Orycteropus afer afer | reverse complement strand
ACTCATAGTGACCCTACAGAGCAGAGTAGAAATGCCTTGTGGGGTTTCTAAGATGCAGTCTTTACAGAAGCAGACTGCCACATCTTTCTCCCATGACACAGCCGCTAACTTCCCAGCAGCCGAGTGCTTACCCATTGGGCAACTGGGGTTCCTTAGTAGTAGCATAACCAAGGTCTATTAAGGTGAAGAAGGATCTATAATGTCTAGTAGACTCCCTAGGAGTCAAGAGTCACTGGTTCTTATGCCACAACTGTCAGTAATTAGATCATTTTAAAAAGGTCACCTTTAATTTAATTCCTTTCCTGGTAAGATAAACATTATTTGACTTGATGAATCTTTGAAGTACTTTACAGCTCTACCATTCTTTGAATGATCATCACATGACTAAAGAAGATGCCCTTTTATATTTGACAAGGCACTCCATTTGTTCAGGACAAGAACTGGGATTAGAAATCCCAGGTCAGTGTAGTCTGATGTAAGAAAATTAAGTTTGGGTATCTCTGAATTTTTTTTTTAAGCCAATCTCAAAATAGGCAAGTTGTTGCTGCCACATATAATCTAAAAATTTCTGAACTGAAATTTAGAGTAACTGCTTATGCTTCAGGAGCCCTGGTGGTGCAGTGGTTAAGGTCTTACTTGGCTACTGAGAGGTCAGCAGTTTGAACCAGTCATTCTCTATGGGAGAGAGATTTGGCAGTTTGCTTCCACAGAAATTACAGCCTTGGAAACATTATAAGGCAGTTCTACTTTGTCCTATGTTGCTATGAACATTTTGCTATGAACATGAATGGACTTGGCAGTAATGGGTTTGGTTTTATTTATTTATTTATTTATTTTGGGTATAGTCATTGCAAGAAATCCATTAAAATTAAAAAATATATGAAAAAAAATTCAAATATCCACAATCTCACTACTGAAAAGTAATCTCCATTAAAATTTGGTTATATGTTTTGCCAAACTTTTAAATATATTTTTCTTTCATATATATTCATACTATATATATATGTGTGTGTGTGTGTATACGTGTGTGTGTGTGTGTGTATTTATTTATTTATTTATTTATAGTTTTATTACCTAATTTTTTTTCCAAGGAACAATATATTATAGATAGCTTTTCTGTTAAAAAATTTAGCACTATACACCCAACACATAAACTAAAACTCACTGCTGTCGAGTCAGATCCAACTCATAGTGAGCTCTCCTTGTGTTTCTGAGGGAGTATCACTATGGAAGTAGATTGCCCAACCTTCCTTCTAAGGAGTGGCTGGTGGGTTTGAACCGCCAGCCTTCTGGTTAGCAGTCAAGTGCCTTAGGCACTATGCCACCAGAGCTCCCCGGATGGGACTGATCATTGGTTATACACCTCCATGTTGTTGTTGTTGTTGTTGTTGTTATGTGCCGTCGAGTCGGCCCCGACTCATAGCGACCCCTCCTTGGGTTTCCGAGGCAGTATCACTACAGATGTAGATTACCCCATCTTCCTTCCAAGGAGTGGCTGGTAGGTTTGACCCGCCAGCCTTCTGGTTAGCAGTCAAGTGCCTCAGGCACTATGCTACCAGAGCTCCCCGGATGGTGGTGAGGTGAAGGATTATTACCAACATATTAGAAAATTTCAGAAGTATGTGTACTTCACAGCAATCCCAGACCTGGGCTAGCAAGTCAGAGGCTCCAAGGCAGGGTATCTGAGAAATATGGAATTTCTAATTTGATAAAGAATGATACAATCACTTTCCCATATAGTTAAAAGAACATTTCTAAATTCCACCTGACAATTTCAAGTTATATTTTGCTTTAAGACACATTATTGCTAGAAAAGTTACTGGTTGTTAGGCATAAATTTGCTGGTTGTCATTTTTATGGTAAGCTTGCTTGGTCTTTGTTATCATATGAAAACTGAATAAGAGAAAGATAAAATAAATGTGTATTTCTTTATGTCAGGAATCAGTGAGAATGAGGTGGTGATGCCAAAGGATGCCCAGCCCTGGCAGTACTTATAAATATAGCAGTCATGTTCAAGGTGGTTAGAGGAAGTCCTGAAGTGTAAGCCAAGAAAACAACCAGCCAACCCCATTGCTGAGAGTTGATTCCAAGGTTGGTTGTGAAGTCTCTCTCATGATGGTTCTCCAAGACCCTGGATTATACTGATGTAGAGTATTCATTTTACCTTCTGGATGCATTCACATTTTACTGAACACTATTGTCTACATTGCACCTCGATTTTGACTCATAGCAGCCCAATAAGATAGAGTAGAACTATGCCATAGGGTTACCTAGGCTATAATCTTTACGAAAGCAGATTGCCAGGTCTTCTCTCACTTGGAATGGCTGGTGGGTTCAAACTGCCAACCTTTCAGTTAACAGCCAAGCACTTTACCTTTGCACCACCAAGCTTCCTCACATTACACCTAATGTACATTTCCTCAATGTTTCCTAATGTACATTTCCTCAAATCCATTCAATTGATTAATGTTTTCTAAGTGCCTGTTTCTGCTCAGCACTGGTCTTTGTG
>NW_006921757.1:6694362-6695654 GCF_000298275.1 Orycteropus afer afer | reverse complement strand
AGTGGGAATTATGCTTCCCTACCATCTTTATCAAAAACAAAAATCCTCACAACTAAACCAATAAGCAGCATCACGATAAATGGAGAAAAGATTGAAGTTGTCAAAGACTTCACATTGCTTAGTTCTACAATTCACACCAATGGAAGCAGTAGTCAGGACATCAGACAATGTACAACACTGGACAAACTGGCTGCAAAGGACCTCTTTCAAGTGTTGAAGAGCAAAGCTCTCTCCTTGAGGGCTAAGATGCACCTGACACAAGCCATGGTATTTTCATTCATCTTATATGCATGTGAGAGCTGGACATTGTATAAGGAAGACGGAAGAAGACTCGATGCTTTTGAGTTGTGGTGTTGACAAAGAATGCTGAAAGCACCATGGACTGCTAAAAGAACTAAAAGATCTGTCCTGGAGGAAGTGTAGCTGAAATGTTCCTTGAAAGCGAGAATGGCCAGACTTTATCTCACATACTTTGGTCATGTTGTTAGAAGGGACTGTTCACTGGAGAAGGATGTCATTCTTAGTAAGGTGGAGGATCCACAAAAGAGGGGAAGGCCCTCAACGAGATGAATTGACACAGTGGCAGTGACGATGGGCTCAAGTGTGTCAAAGATCGTGGAGCTGGTACAGGATCGCTCTGCTGTGCACAGGGTCACTATGAGTTGGAGACGACTCAATGGCACCTGACAACCACCACCACCACCTTTCTCAAGGCTAAAATTCTCTGAATTAATTTCATTGCCCCTCACTTTACAAACCCAAGGTTCTTAGTCAACTGTTGCCTGTTCACTCTTCCAGAATTTCTAAAGTTCCTGGATGTTGATGGAGTAAAAATTTATCCATGAGGCTTGATCCATGGCCTGATGGCACGATTATCAGGCTAAGAGGAGGAAGAGGAGTGAAGGCTGTTAGTGATCCCAAAAAGAAGGGAGTAGGAAAAATGGGAATAGATCTTGAATTCTACAGTTGTGCCAAGAAATAAAAGACAAATAGATAGAAAGAAAAAGAAAAAACAAGATTCACTTCAAACTTCCCTTTTTATATAGATCGTCTTATATAGATTACCCAAGCATACAAAAATCCTAAAATATTGAGGCTAAAGAAACTTTGATGTCATTTTATCCAATCTCTTTATCCTAATTCATTTAAGATCTAGTTATAAAGAGAAAGACTGATTATATGGCAAATCTTCTCTTCCATCCTTCTCCAAATGTTGTATCTTTAACTTTGCTTATGTTTACTTTTTTTGCCCTACAAATTTTATGAGGTCAATTATTCAGTCTTTTTCTTAA
>NW_006921757.1:6688512-6693766 GCF_000298275.1 Orycteropus afer afer | reverse complement strand
TTCTATTTGTTCAAATACGATGTATGTTTCAGAAGAGTCTTAAAGTTTTCCTTATACCTTTTGCACAAGGTTAACTTTATATTTTCCTTTCCCAGTTTTTAACTGTGTTGTTTCCATTTATTCAGAGCATTTGACATTTCCATTCCAATCTTCTACCTCTATCTTCAACTTTGTTTTAGTCTTAGACGTTGTCTTGGTTATCTGGTGGTGGTATAACAGAAATACCTCAAGTGGATAGCTTTAACAAAGAGAAATTTATTCTATCACAGTTTAGGCAGGTAGCCGTCCTAACTCAGCCCTGTCACTCCATGGGGTAGCTCCTGCCCTGTCTCACACCCGTCTCCTGGTTCTGCTGCCACTGTTTCTCAGCCACAGCTTCTCGCCATCTCTGCCATCTCCAGTGTTATAGCTCTCCTCGCTTCTTTCTGAGCCCTCACCAGAACTGCCTTTGTGTCCATAATTCCACCAACAATCTCTTCAAGGAAATCTAAGCATTTACTATTAGGCACCTTAAAACTCTTTCTTTACTTATCACCCAATTCCAAATCTGCTTCCACATTTTATCCATCTGTTAGAGCAGCACCCCACTCTCAGTACCAAATTCTGTGTTAGTAATCTATTGTTGGTAGAACAGAAATAACACAAGTGGTTGGCTTTAACAAACAGAAATTTATTTCTTACAGTTTAGGAGGTTAGAAACCCAAATTCAGGGTGCCAGTTCTAGGGGAAGGCTTTCTATCTGTCAGCTCACAGTTTAGGAAGAAGTTTGTGTCTTAGCATCTGTGGGCCCAGCATTCCTTGATAATCTATATGTGTCTTGACGTCAGACTGCCCCAGAGACTAGGAGGTTCTCAGTGCAGGGACCCTGGGTCAAAAGAACATACTCCATCCCCAGGTCTTCTCTGCTCACGTCTCTCTCCTTTTATCTCTTGTAAGAGAAAAAGTGATGCAGGTCAAACCTCGGGGAGACTCCCCTTACATTGGATCAGGACTATGACCTGAGTAAGAGTGCTGCATACCACCCTAATGCCCTTACAATTGAGTGGCTGTTCACATCAGATCACATCACGGGGCATGATTATATCATTACATAACTGCCAAACCACTGAGAATCATGGCCCAGCCACGTTGACACATATATTGGGGGGACACAATTCAGTCCTTGATAGATACACAATTAATTTATGTAACATTGCTCACTAGAAGCTTGTTTTGTTTTTTCTTTCAAACTTATCTTGATTGGATGAAGACTCTCATCCAGCAGATTCATTATGAACCTGTGAGTGCAGTATTCCCTGAGTTCTTACACGATTAATATGGGTTTTCTCCAGCTGCAATACTTGAAAGACAGCATATAAAACTGTTGGCTCAATTTTCTTTGAATTTCTTGAAAATATTGCTCTACTTTGATCTAACTTTGTATGCTGGTGTTGACAATTTCTAGTCTGAGCTCTTAAATTTCTAATTTGTTGTTGTCTTTTATATTGGTGATTACTTGTTAATTATATTCCATTTGTTATTGTGTTAAAGTTTTCCTTTATTTTATGTCTTTTTCTCAGGGGAACGCAATTATCTTTCATTCTTTTCTTTTTTCTTTTTTTTTAAACAAAAAGATAGTACTCACCATCTCATCTACAACACGATAAAGAATGTTTCAGTATCAAAGTAAAAACTGGCAAAATTTCCCATTATTACTGCACGGTAGCACTTTGCCTCTGTTATAACTTGATTTTTGCTCCCTGGGACTCAGATGTCTCTTTGCTACCAAATAAACCCTTTGGCTGATTGCCCATTATCTATTTTCAATTATTCTTTTTAATGCTGCCTTCGTATCAGAAATGATGAGCATTTTGCCCTTGGAGAATATAACTTGGCCCAACCTTGCTAGCCAAGCTCTACATATCCAAAATCAATAACCTCAGTTACTTCCCACATTCCCTAAGTTTTAAAGAAAAATTAGAATGCTGTAAATAAATGTGGTACCAGATGCACTCCAGCAAATGATAGCTCTTGGAATAGCATCTGAAATGACAATGTGTACTCACTTGGAATTCAGAAATGAAAATATCCCAGAGCCTTGCTTCATTACTGGTGGGAATCAGCCTTGTACCACGGCAATTGCCTGTTCCCACCAGCTGACAATGAAATGAATACTCTGTAGGAGCTGAGATGATTATGGCATTAAACTTAGCAGTCTCTCCATGATCCTGCAAGACTGCTACTGAATCTAAACTAAATCAGTTCTGAGAAGAGTCTGTACAGAACTTGTTTATCATTTAAAATCTGGAGGGGAAAAATGAGTGAAATCAAATGCGTTAGGAAAGGCGTTATCAACTACAAGACAGCTCAGGGATCTGTTTTAGATCAGGCTGGGAAAATAGGACAGAAAAAGCCAACCAGCCTGAGAGGAGAGTCCACTTCATCCACAGAAACCTGAGAGACTGTTTTATTATTGTCATCAGTGGCAATGCTCATGATAATAATAGTGATCTGATGTTCAGTGAACACAAACCAATGGAGTAGCAATATCACTGGATATAGAAAGAAAAGAACAAATCTTCCTTGGCTGGTAAGCTTGACATCTAAGTTACCCAGACAATGACCCAGGGCAGGGACACTGAGGGACCTAAGAGTAGATGCTGAGATAGGTTGAGCATCTGCACCCATCCCGGCATCGGATGAAGACCGCCAGTCTTAGTCCTTTTACATAATCTCTTGCTTAGAAAGATAATGAATGAATAATTAGTTCTGTTGTTGTTGTTGTTATGTGCCGTCGAGTCGGCCCCGACTCATAGCGACCCCTCCTTGGGTTTCCGAGGCAGTATCACTACGGAAGTAGGATTGCCCAACCTTCCTTCCGAGGAGTGGCTGGTGGGTTTGAACCGCCAGCCGTCTGGTTAGCAGGCAAGTGTCTTAGCCACTATGCTACCAGAGCTCCCGACGGCAAATAACAACAACAACAATTAGTTCTAGGGGTACTCAAAGTGGAGGAGGAAGGAGGAAGAAAGAATATTAGTATCAAAGAGTAAAGCGTACTTAATATAATCTCTCATTTAACATTCACAACAATGCAGCCAGTTACATACTATGATTTCCAGTCTACATATGATGTAACAGGAGGTTTGGAGAGTTTAAGAAAATTACTTGAACATGTAGCTAGTCCATGAAAAATTTGAGATTAGAATCCATATCTACCAGACTCAAAAAACTGTATTGCTTCCCCCAGAATAAAGGAAGCTTAGTTTTGCATCAGTTCAGATCTAGTATAATGACTCTCATAAGAAATTTAAAAATATTTCATTAAATATAGAGTATATATTAAAAACATAAAATATTTGTAAGTTATCATGTATCTTAATAAAATAAACATCATAGACTCATCACTCATATTAACTTTGATTTCTTGATTGAAGTGTTATCTGTGTTATTTCTCCACTGTAAAGTTACAATTTTTCCTTAACCATTAGTAAGTCTTTTATGGAGAATACTTGGAAACTATGCAAATATCCAGTTCCTCATCAATTTTTCACCCATTAGTTTTAGCATCAGGTGTCCCTGGGTGGCAAAGTGGTTAAATACCGACTACTAGCTGAAAGTTGGCTGTTCATACCCACCCGAATGCACCCTGGAAGGCAACCCTCATAATCTACTTCCAAAAGTCACAGCCTTGAAAACCCTGTGGAGCAGTTCTGCTCTGAACACATGGGATCGCTGTCAGTGTCGACTCAACAGCAACTAACACCAGTCTCAAAATCTCCACGCAAGCTTTGGACGAGTCAATTATTGCTCTGATAGTTTTCAATTGAGAATTCTTTATTATTCCTTCTACACTTATAAATAGGCATTCTACTATAAGGAAGAGGAGCTCTGGTGGTATAGTGCCTAAGGCATTTATTTGACTGCTAACCAGAAGGCTGCAGGTTCAAACCCACCGGCCACTCCTCAGAAAGAAGATCAGGCAATCTACTTCCATAGTGATACCGCCCAGGAAACCCAAGGAGGGGTCGCTATGAATCGGATCCGACTTGACAGCAGTGAGTGAGTTTAGACTGTAAGAAGGGGGTTTCCTGTATCCTTATTTATTTATTCATTTATGTATGCAAATTGGATTATTTTATGCATTAAATTATATAATGCATTACTATCATTCTTTATGCACTTGTTCAATAGTTCCAGATCTGAACAGCAGAATCCTTTTTAACCTATCTGCTCCTATGTTCTTGGGACACAGACTTAGCATTCTTTAAGTACTTCCTCGTTAATACAAAACGACGCTCTATCTTGTGCTTTCCCTGACACAGCCTCAGAATCAGCCTTCTTTTTTCCCCAGGAATCCTAATTTCTGTTAGCAGAGAGTGGCATATAAAAACCCATATATGCATTCTTCTTAGACCCTCTTAGTAGACATAGTTAGAAAATAAAAACACTCACATAGCTTGCTTTTTTCTCTATTGCCTGGCTGCATTTCTGTCTTGCCATTCTATTCAATCATCCAATAATTCATTCAATCAGTAAATTCCATGAAATCTGCCTAATGCTCTCTATGAAACGCTCAGATGTCAAAATGCTTGGTGCTGGGGAAGAAGTGCAGAACCTGTGGATGACCCTTACTTTCATGAAGCTTGTATTTTAAATATCTTAGTCTCTGAAGATATTTTCATTTTATTGTAAGATAATTTCAGATGACTCAGCTATATCAGTTCTCTCCTATTTTAAGACTGCAAAATTTAGACACGTGTTTCCTTATAATATGGTTACACATTTAAATTAATTTAACTGTGTCTACCAACTTCAGAATGGATGCTAGACCAACCAAAACAAACACCTGCAGCTCCACCTGTGTTTCCTAGCAGACTATGAATGCTTACAGACACACTCTTTTCTCTTCCTATCCCCTCACTCTCAGTTGAGAGTATCTGTACGTGACATAACGTTTTGTCCTGTGAAAAACTTCCATATATTGTGATCCAAATTTTTTTTTATGTAAGTAAACAAATGCAAGTATTTTTCCCTTTCTCTGATAACTGCCTTACTCCCCAATTCACATAACCACTGTATCAGCCATCATATTCTCTCTTGACAGTCACTATGACCTAGATAAGTTTATCTGAGGATGGCTACCTGACTCTCACTTAGCAAATTATAGTACTCTCACCACTTTGCTCACCTCAACAGTTCTGGGGTGGCCATGTGACTTAAAGTGGGCTAAGTTCTTTTCCTGGAACTTTTAGTCTTAGGACCTAGGAAGAAGTGA
>NW_006921757.1:6658040-6659004 GCF_000298275.1 Orycteropus afer afer | reverse complement strand
TTAGCATAGTGGCAAGCTACAAAATCAACATACAAAAATAAGTCAGATTCCTCTACACCAGCAAAGAGGTCTCTGAAAAGGAAATATGGAAATCAGTAACATTTACAATAGCTATCAAAAAGATAAGATACTTAGGAATAAATCTTACCAAACCTAGACAAAGAAAACTACAAAACATTACTTCAAGAAATTTTAAGAGATCTACATAAATGGAAGAACATACCATGCTCATGGATAGAACATTATGAAAATGTCAATACTACCCAAAGCAATCTATCCATTCAATGCAATCCTGATCCAGATTCCATCCACACTCTGTAAAGGAATGGAAAAAAAGAATCACTAAGTTTATTTGGAAAGGAAAGAGACTTTGGATAAGCAAAGCACTACTGAAGAAGAACAAAGTAGGAGGTCTCACACTCCAGGGTCGCAAAATCTAATAACCAATCTGGTAGTCAAAACAGCCTGGTATTGGTATAATAACACATAGACTAGTGGAATAGAACTGAGAACCTAGATATAAATCCATTGGCATATGGTCAGCTGATCTTTGACAAAGAGCTGAAATCCATTAAATGGGGAAGAGATAGTCTTTTGAACAAATGGTGCTGGCAAAACTGGATATCCATTTGCAGAAAAATAAAACAAGATCCATACCTCACACCATACACAAAAACTAACTCCAGATGGATCAAAGACTTAAATGTGAAACCTAAAACTATAAAGTTCCTCAAAGTAAAAATGGGGGCAAACTTAGGGGCCCTAATGTATGGGATAATAGACTATCAAGCATAACCCAAAATGCACAAACAGCAGACGATAAACTAGATGACTGGGACCTGCTAAAAATTAGATTCTTATGTGCATCAAAAGAGGACTTATCTCCAAAATCCATAGAAAACTCCAATATCTCAACATTAAAGTGACAAACAATCCAATTTAAAAATGGGCAGAAGACATGAAT
>NW_006921757.1:6641850-6657540 GCF_000298275.1 Orycteropus afer afer | reverse complement strand
GAAGAACGGATAACCAAACTGTGGTACATACACAAAATGGAATACTTACTATGCAACACTAAAGAATAATATAGAATCTGCAAAACACTGTATAACACGGAAGAACTTGAAGGACATTATGCTGAATAAAGTAAATCAATCACTGAAGGACAAATATTGTATTAGTCTACTATGGTAAAAAGTCAAAGAAATATTTATACATAGAAGGGAACTTTCTTTGTTGGTTACTAGGGCTGGCAGGGAGAGGAAATTCCTAGATAGGCTGAAAAAATGTGTGTGTGTGAGTGTGTGTGTGTACATATACATCTACATATAAAAAGAAAAAAAACTCACTGCTGTCGAGTCGGAGCTGACTCATACCGACCCCTCCTTGGGTTTCCAAGGTGGTATCACTACAGAAGTCGATTGCCCAATCTTCCTTACGATGAGTGGCTCCTGGGTTTGAACCACTAGCCTTCTGGATAGCAGTCAAATGCCTTAGGCACTAGATTATTAGTGGTTTCCAGGGGGAGGGAGGGGAAAGGGGAAGCTTTTGTTTGCCAGCCACTGAGTTAGTGGTGGAATATTTTGGAAAAGGACGGTAACAATGGCCTGATATGAAAATGTCATCGGTGTCCCCGAACTATAAATGTGGAATTTGTTATGTTGGCAAATGTCTTGTGTGTGTGTTCACCACAGTAAAAGTAAAAAAAAAAAAAGGAACAGTTTTCTATGGCAATTTATTTCTATGTCTTACTTTTTTCAAGTCACAACTAATATCTTCAATTTCTAATCTCATTTAATTTTTAAGTTGCATTTTCCCCCAAAATGTACTCCTAATGATTATGTTTTATTTACTCTATTATTTCTATTAATGTCTCCTTATTTATGTGTCATCTTCTCCCACATTCTCTTGACATATTTTGAATGTTCTCCTCAAGCTTTTCTTTAGTGAGCTGTACAGGAAACTCCATGAGGATAAATACTAGAGTTATTTTGTTCCTTACTCCATCCCTAGCATAGTGCATAGCAGCTGGGTATGGCCCCCAATAAATATTTTTTAATAGGCCTGAATTTTACTAGCCTGATTTATTTGTTGCAGAAGCAGGACTGGGCAATCTACTTCCATAAAGATTTACTGCCTTGGAAACCCAGTGGGCGGTGCTATGAGTTGGAATTGATTCAGTGGGAGTAGGTTTGGTTTATTTGTTTATTGGATTCATTTGTAGGATGTATTCTTACTATTTCTAATAATTATTAAAACTCCTTAATAGTTAATTTAATCTGTCCATATCTGCTGAAGAATGGCTAATCGGCCTTTTATAAAATATCCATGTGTTTCTTATGAATAAAGTAACCACAAATTTGTCATCCAAAGAAAGTTACTTTTGATAGTGGGGGAGAAGCTTACTAATATTTATGCTGTAACATGGGCATAAAAAGGGACTGTGCCAGACACCCTGATATTTGTGGCCATCTTATCTGTGAGGGATTCTACTTAATCGATAAGGTAGATTTCTCTGCAATTTTGCTCTTACTAATATATATGTTATTTCTTTATGACAGTCATCAAGTGGTGGATTACTAGTCCCATCAGCCATATTTTTATTCAGCCTGCATGGTGCTTTCATAAATAAATCAATTTAAAATCTAGATGTTTAGCTTGTCTTGTTAATTCAGAAAACCTGACAACCATTGGGCCTGTATTTCCCATGGGAACAATACCTATTTCAATAATTTATGATAGTTGTGATGCCTCTGTTGGCCTTTGCTCAGGATGTAATAATTGAATTTTCTCCCTAGGTAACATCATTAATATTTTTCCCCTTTTTGGGCCATATTTCCTAGCAATTGGTTAATCCTCAGGGAGCTGGTGAGATGAAAGGCTGATTTGAAGTTGCCTTTCAGATACACATTTAAATGCTAAGTCCTGGGCATAAATTCTGGAGCCCTGGTATTGCACAGGTTAAAGTGCTCAGTTGCGAACCAAAACAGGTCGGCAGTTCAAACCCAGCAGCTGCTCTGTACGGGAAAGATGTGGCCGTCTGCTTCTGTAGAGATTATTAGTTTTGGAAAACCTATGGGGCAATTCTACTCTGTCCTACAGTGTCACGATGGGTCAGAATTAACTTCACAGCAATGTTTTGGTTTGGGTTTTTTTGGTGCATGGATTAGGTGATTAGGCCCCTCCAGTGCTATGATCAATTCCAGTCCTGAGCAAGCTCCTTAGCTCAGTCAGATGACGGAAGTTGAGCCCTTTGGGATTGTTTCTTCCTCCTGAATCAGTTTCAGCCCTACCACAGAGGTCAACCTGACATGTCAACCTTGTCACCAAAAAGTGGAGTGGGCTTTAAAATGTGAATGGGCACCTCTTCCCTTTGCTGTGTTGAAGACTATAAAGTTCCACCTTGTTCTTACTTCTAAGCTATGAGGATTTTAGTTAGGTATTTCAAATAATAGCAGGAAGGTTATTTTGTTTCTTAACCCTGGCCTCTGTTGAAATAACACTTTACTGGCAGTAAGAGTAGGAGTCATGGTGGCACTATGGTTAAACACTCAGCTGCTTACTGAAACGTCAGGGATTTGAACCCATCAGTATCTCTGTGTGAGAAAAGAGCTAACAATCTGCTTCAATAAAGATTATAGCCTAGAAAGCCTATGGAGCAGTTCCACTCTGCCACATGGGGTCATTACGAGTTGGAATCAACTTGACAAAACATAATAACACAAACCATAAGAAAGGGACTGTTACCCTTTCCCTGTGACAACTATCACTCAGTCAATACTGTGAGACCCTGTAATGTGGACGTATCATCTCCTTCTGCTATATGTTAAAAGGACTACAAAAAATCAGGTATAAGCCTACCTTCAAGAATTTTCCAATCTGGTTGTGTAATGTCTTCAAGTAGCTAATAAGTGATTATTTGTACAGGCATAATTTTGAGATAATTATTTTAAAAATCCCTCCAACCAACGTCATCCAAGTAGAAATCCATTTTGATACCATTTTCGTATACCTCTCCCAAAATGGAACCAGAGCTAATGTAGCAATGCCCCCACATCATCAATATTTTGCCTACATTTCTTATATAAATCCTAGACAGAATTGCACAGTGATGACTTAGACAATGTTTCCCTGCTATTCATATGGTTTTCAGTGGGAGTTCTTTCAGATGTGGACTGGCCACATCTTTTCTCATAGGCTGTTTTAGTGTGGAAGCTCTGCAGAAACCTGTCCACCAGCAGCTTTCCTGCTGTTATTTGAAACACCAGTAGCATAGCTTCTGGCATCACAGCAGCACGCAAGCCACCAAAGTATGACAAAATGACAGGTGAGCGGATCAAGAACCAATGGTATTGAAGGAAGAAATCCAAGCTGCACTGAAAGAATTAGTGAAAAACAATGCTCCAGGAACTGACAGAATTCCCACTGAGATGTTTCAACAAACAAATGCAGCACTGGAGGCCCTCAGTCATTTTATGCCAAGAAATTTGGAAGACCTGGCCAACAGACTGGAAGAGATCCGTATTTGTGCCCATTCCAAAGAAAGGTGATCCAACAGAAGGTGGAAATTATTGAACAATATCATTAATATCAGTTGTTGTTGTTGTTGTTATGTGCAGTCGAGTCGGACCCAACTCATAACGACCCCTCCTTAGGTTTCCGAGGCAGTATCACTATGGAAGTAGATTGCTCCACCTTCCTTCTGAGGAGTGGCTGGTGGATTTGAACCACCAGTCTTCCGGTTAGCAGTCAAGTGCCTTAGGCACTACACTACAGAACTCCTATTAATATCAGACACAATTAAAATTTTGATAAAGATAATTCAAAAATGGTTTCAGCAGTATATTGATCGAGAACTGCCAGAAAGTCAAGCCAGATTCAGAAGAGGGTATAGAATGAGGGTATCATTGCTGATGTCAGATGGATCTTGGCTGAAAACAAGGAACAGTAGAAAGATGTTTACTTGTGTTTTATTCACTATGCAAAGGCTTTCAACTGTGTGCATAATAACAAATTATGGATACCATTGAGAAGAAAGTGAATTCCAGAACACTTAATTGTGCTTAGGAGAAACCTGCGCATAGACCAAGAGGCAGTCACTTGAACAGAACGAGGGGATATTGTGTGATTTAAAATGTGAAAAGATGTGCATCAAGATTGTATCCTTTCACCACACTTATCCAATCTGTATGCTGAACAAATAACCCAAGAAGCTGAATTATATGAACAAGAACATGGTATCAGGATTAGAGGAAGCCTCATTAACAAGCTGTGATATACAGATTACTCAACCTTGCTTGTAAAGTGAAGAGGATTTGAGGCAATTATTGATGAAGATCAAAAACTCCAGTCTTCAGTATGGATTAAACCTCAACATACAGAAAACAAAAATCCTCACTACTGGACCAATAAGCAACATCATGATAAAAGGAGAGAACACTGAAGTTGTCAAGAATTTCACTTTACTTGGATCCACAATCAATGCCCATGGAAGCAGAAGTCAAGAAATCAAATGATGTATTGCATTGGGCAAATCTGCTTCAAAGGACCTCTTGAAAGTGTTAAAGAGCAAAGATGTCACTTGAAGACTAAGATACACCTGATTCAAGCCATGGCATTTTCAATTGCCTCATGTGACTGTGAGAGCTGGACTATGAATAAGGAAGACTATAGAAGAATTGATGCATTTGAATTGTGTTATTGGCAAAGAATATTGGATATACCACAGACTGCTAGAAGAATGAACAAATCTGTGTTGGAGGAAGTACAGTTGGAATGGGTCTTAGGAAAAGAATGGCCAGACTTGGTCTCTCATACGTTGATTATGTTGTCAGAAGGGACAAGTCCCTAGATAAGGATGTCATGCTAGGTAAAGCAGAAGGTCAACAAAAAGGGGGAAATCCCTCAACGAGGTGACTTGACAAAGTGGCTGTGATGATGGGCTCAACCATGGCCATGATTATGAAGATGATGCAGGACTGGGCTGTGTTTTGTTCTATTGTCTCTACAAGTCTACGGTGTAGTCAATTACTTGGTATGGCTCTTCTAACCATGGTCTTTGTGATTCCAACCAGATTAGTGGGTAGAACTATGCAAATGTAAGATGCTTGTGGGCCACCAAGGATATTGGATAGCTTGTTAGTAATGTAAATAAGATATATGGCACTCTTATGGGAGTGGGACCATGGAAATAAGGTATATGGAACCCTAATGTGGGGATTGGTCAGTGTAGTTACCCTGCTGGGCTTGAAATGAGCCCTTCTAGAGGAAGAAAGGGGGATCTCACTATCATCAAGACCAACAGTAGCCAGAAGTAAGAGTGTGTCCTTGGACTCCAGATACCTGTGCTGAGACAGTGTAAACAGCCAGCAGAGATGACCAGCAGAGAGAGATGGCACTGAGAGGCAGCAGAGAAAGAGAGTGGCAGTGGAACCAAGGGGCACTAGACAGAGAGACAGGCTTGTCAGCCCATGGAGTGAGAAATCTAAGTGTCTTTGGGCAGGAGCCTTGCTGGTGGAGTAGGGTGTACCAAGGTGCCCCTATTAGCAGAGCTAAAAGAGCTTTAAAACACTTGCCTGAGCAGGGAAGAGGCCAGGCTGAGAGGCCAAAGAGACTAGTACCTGAGGGCACAGCAGAGGGGAGGCTGTCCTGATAGAAGAATTGTATCCTGATCACATTCCTAAACCTGTATTGTAACTTGTTATTTCCCTAATAAACCCCATAATCATAAGTATTGTCTGTGAGTTCTCTGTGGTCATTGCAACAGATTATCAAACCAGGCAGAGAAGTAGTGAGTGCTGGGGGAGGGAAGATTGGTGTCAGAGTGGGCAAAAAGGTTGGAGGGTGGCAGCATGTATGGCTCATAAAAATAAGCCTTGGGCTGATGCTGCTGATGGTAATTTTCTTTCCCTCTCATGAAGTTAGAGGAGGTCAGAGGAGGATGCCCTTCCATGCCCTTTTTGCAGTTGCCAACTGCAAAAAAGAGCATGGGAATGGCATCTTTCAATCTACTCTAACTTCATAAAGGGGAGAAAGAAGGATCAGCACCAACAAAAGCCAATCCAAAATTGGCAGGTTAGGCATCAAGCTGAATGCCTCTCAGTTTCCAAGAACTGGAGGTCAGAGGACGAAAAGACAAATTCAGGATGAAGGGAGAATGAGCTTTACCAGAGCATTCATTTATATTATGGGTACAGACCACATCCCCAAGTAAACTCCTCTTCTAACTGTCTGGCTACTCGCATCAGATCACAGAACGGAAGATGATACAGTGTCTGGCAAACCACTGAGAATTATAGCCTAGCCAACCTGACACATAACATTAACCATCACAACTCACAATTCACTTAAATCAGTACTTTTCACAAAGCAGGGGCTCTATAAACAATGGGTGAGCACTCGGCTGCTAACTGAAATTTCAGCAGTTCAAACTCACCAACTGCTCCAAGGGAGAAAGCTCTGGCAGTCTGTTCCCATAAAGATGACAGCCTTGGAAACCCTGTGGCACAGTTCTACTTTGTCTTATACGGTCACTATGAGTTGGAATGTTGGAATGGACTCCACGGAGATGGGTTTTTTTGGTTTATCACTAATAGGCAGAGATGTGAAAAGAAAACAGGATAGAAAGGGAGCAGGGGGGATGCCTGCAATCTATTCTTTATGGAGACCCAGCAAAGTTATAATTTTAAAACTTCTCCATAAACAAAACCTGGAAAATTACCCTTTGCTAAATGTAAAGAAAATAAATCTATTGCTCCCTCTCATGCAGGGAATGTGGTTGATACCTACACTGAGAAGCAGAATGTGGCTGCCAAGTGGTTTCACCTGTGTCCTCCTCCTTCTCTACTGGCCTTGGCCTCTTTCTAATAGGAACAAAACATACAGCAATCTGAGTAATTGATTCTGAGCAACAAGAGACTTTCTATAAATTTAGATGAATTTAATTTGTTGTTGTTGAGAATATACACATATATACAGCAAAACATACATCAATTCAAAAGTTTCTACATGTACAATCGGTAACACTGATTATATTATTCACATTGTGCAACCGTTCTCACCTGCGCTCTTTCGGAGTTCTTCGTCCTCCACTGACATAAACTCACTGCCTCCTAGTGTTGTTATCTAGTCTTTTTGAGTTTCTGCTGTCAACTTGATCCCATATGGACAGATCTTAGGGTCTTGGAGAGCAACACTTGGCCCCTCAAATCTCAGGAACACCCTACTGGGTGATGCTCTGTCCTTCTAACCATTAAGTCCATACCCACAGGGCTGGTCTTCAGGGCTCATATTCCAGTGTTAAACACTAAGGATACAGATATAAAATGCAGATGCTTCCTAATCCTCAAAGAGCTCACAGCCTGGCCAAACTAAACCAAACCCATTGTCGTCCAGATGATTCCAACTCATACCAACTCTATAGGACACAGTAGAATTGCCCCATCAGGTCTCCAAAGTTGTAAATCTTTGTGGAAGCAGACTACCATATCTTTCTCCCACAGAGTGGCTGGTAAGTTTGAACTACCTACCTTTTGCTTAGCAGCCAAGCGCTTTAACCACTGCACCACCAGCTAAGCAGGACTCTTAAATCAGCTTTGGAAGTGGGGATACCCCAGTTAAGGCTTTCATTCTAGCTAATAATGCTTCTGTCTCCTCTCCAGAAATTTATAATCTAACCTAGGTATGAGACACAGAAAATGATCTAATGATTCAAGGACATAGCAGTTTAAATATATGTTACTTGAATATCAAATGCTAGAAGAGATAGCCACTGGTTAAACTTCTTGGAGACCAGGAGCCTATTCTGAAATCCTTCATCCATTAAGTTGCAGTATTATTTCAGTCTGAAGTAAATTACTTTTGTCTGTTTTTATAGTGAGTGTCCCAGGAAAATGGCATTCCACGTCATTGGAGTCATTAACTCTATGTGCATAAAATGATGAAAATGTAAAACTATAATAACAAAACTTGTTTATCTACTTATATGAGGAGAAATATCGGAGGAGTTCAAAGCAATCAAATTTCTCTGATGTGGCCAACATATGCCTTGTTTTAAGGCCAGGGTTCTTGTTTATACTTTGTCAGGTAACATCTTGATTTGTTGCAATCATTTTTAGGAGTGATTTTTAGAACTGATCCTTGTGCAGCTACCTGGTGAAAAGTACTATCTATGCTTCAGGTCAAATTTAGGCCCGTGAGCCCTAGGGCTATTTTCATTCTACAGAAAACAAGAATTTTTATTTCCCAAATATACTAAATATCACCCATTCAGTGATTCTCAACCATTCATCTCTCTCCATCATCTTAGGAGTTTGGTAGAAATGCAAGTTCCTGTGCCCTGTTATTGTAGGTGCTGTTGAGTTCACTCCAACTCATGGTGACCCCATGTACAGCTGCTGTAGTGATGCATAGGGTTTTCATTGGCTGATTTTTGGAAGTGGATCTTTCTAGTCCATCTTAGTCTGGAAGCTCCACTGAAACCTGTTCAGCATCATAGAAACCTGCAAGCCTCCACTGATGGACAGGTGATGACTGAGCAGGAGGGGCACTGGCTGAAAGTCAAAGGTTGGTCTCCTGTACGGAAAGTGAGAATGCTACCATTGAACCACCACTGCCCCACTCCTGGCCTCTAGTCCCAGAAATTCTGGCTGGGCAGGTCCAGGAACCATTACATTTAATGCCAAGATGAATCTGACACAGGAGATGCACAGAAACGCTGATGTTCTAAGAGGGAATCCTGGGAGAACAGGGGGAAAGTAGGGGATACTTCAGCTTGGGGAAGGCCGGTTGAAACCAATGTGGTGACTGTCTTAAGCATTTGAGAGGCACTTGAAGAGGTGTTTTCCAAGATGAGCAGATCAGGACCCCATGGGCTCTCTCTTTCCTTTTGATTCTTGGGACTGATTCTTGGTTCTGGCTATAAGTGGCCTCTGCAGTAGAAGGAAGAGGACCACAGGGCCTTTGGCTGGTATTGACCCCTGGTAGTTTGAATCCCTCTCCACTTTGATATTTCCTGTAGTCCATCCCACCTAAATTCTTAATGTTGGGGTTTGCTTGCCCACTGCCCATTGCTTGTTTTGCTTCCTTTTTAGTAGGTCAAACTTAGAACTCCTACTGGCAACATGTATCAAAAGATTATGTTGACTCAAGAATTTTTAGAATCTTGTAGGATCTGACACTCTTTCAGTCTGTATTTCCTTCCTGAAGAATGGGGGAAAAAATGGAAACTATTACCAAAATCTTTTTGAGACTTACAGACAATTTATGACATAGGAAGATGTTAATGGAGTTTACAAAATGGTTAGACTCTGTCTCACATACTTTGGAAATATTATCAAGAGGGACCAGTTCGTGGAGAACAATATAGTGGTTGATAAAAGGTTATCGAAAAAGAAGAAGCCCCTCAATGAGATGGACTGCCACAGTGGCTGCAACAATGGGATGAACCATGGCAATACTTATGAGGATGGTGTGGGACCATGTGGCATTTCAGTCTGTTGCACACAGAGTCACTGAGTTGGAAATGACTCGATGACACCTAACAACAACAAACTGTACACAGATGAGAACAACTGTTTCATTCACTTCCTTGTCTCTCAAACCAAAAACCAAACTCACTGCCATAAAGTTGAATCCAACTCGTAGCAACCCCTCCTTGGGTTTCCAAGGCAGTATCACTACGGAAGTAGATTGCCCAACCTTCCTTCCAAAGAGGCTGGTGGGTTTGAACCGCCAGCCTTCTGGTTAGCAGTCAGATGCCTTAGGCACTATGCTACCAGAGCTCCTGCCTTGTCTCTAGAACTTAAAAAATCCCTAGCACATAGTGGGTATTCAGTAATTATTTGTTAAATGAATAAATGGTTAATATTTAAATGTGTAGGAGCTCTGGTAGTATAGTGCCTAAGGCACTGACTGCTAACCAGAAGGCTAGCAGTTCAAACCCACCAGCCACTCCTCAGAAGGAAGATGGGGTAATCTACTTCCATAAAGATGCTGCCTCAGAAACCCAAGGAGGGTTGGGTTGCTATGAGTCGGGTCTGACTTGATGGCACATAACAACAACAGTTAAATGTGTGCTCTTGATTACACTTAATAGCAGCATAATGTCCATTGAATAAATTATGAATTTTCATTATGAGTCTGCTTTTGGGCACTCATGTTTTCTCATCTCTCTCACTTTATTTTTTCTTTCTAGTCCTTTCTTTCACTATCCCTTCAGTATACATTCTATTGACTTTTCCCAAATTTGTTCTGTCTCTCAGACAAAATCAATAAAAATATACAAACATTTATGTAGCAATGTGGGATAAAGGCAGGATTGATTGATCTACTGAATAATACTTAAGTACCTCGGGTATGCTGGCCTCTGTGCTATCCTTGGGGCCATTAGACTCAGATAATATCTTCCATTGGACCTCAATTTCAGTCAGATCTTTAAAATGCTGAGCATTACTCAAATGAAGGTTAGTGCTTAGAAAATATTTACTAAAATTGCTTAATTCAATTAATAAACAGTACTGAATATAGTCTAAAGATTATACCCCGAAAATAGTGATGAAGTTTAATTTAGACATGCATCTAAATTAAAGTACATTTGAAGAGTATTTTCTCACAATTATATACACTCTTCCCCCAAAAGGTATCTGAAAGAAATCAACTTCACTCCCAGTTCGGATGAGGTTGGGTACATTCAAGGTGGTTTGCTGGTGGAGTGGTAGAACAATTTGCAAGGCCTGGAGCTAATAATAATTGAAGGGATGATATTTTATTTGTTTGTTTATTTATTTTTTAAATTGCTTGCTGGCTAGAGCCTAGTGTATTTTGTTTCCGATCTAACTGGATTTTATAAATACCTAAAGATGGGGATTTGTAACGTCCACACCGATGGAACAATGGCTCTATTGGGCCCAACTATTCAATCTTCCAGCTGAATTTTTTGTTTTGTTATACCTTTTCAGCACTATAACTTACAAAAAAAGAGACTCTGTTGCCTTCCTTGACTAGACATAGAAATATTATTTTGTCATATCTCCTTTCTCTAAAAAACACAACTAAGACTTTGTGCTCTTCGTCTTTGCATATTGCTAAGTTCTTTGAACAATGTCTGTCTTCATCTGAGCATAACCCACAGAGAATAATCTGAATTCTCTATGCCAGCAAGCATGCCCTAATGGATTTCACATTGGCTCTGGTGGGTTTAATAGATTTACAATTGCTTCACTGAAGCACATCATACCTCATCAGTGTTTGAAAACAACAGAACTGCATGAAATGCAGAAGACGATCTCAAAATATAAAGCAGCGATAGAATGAAGATCAGACAGACACCAGCTGGTGATGAGCGATGTTTGCAAACGTTTTACTGTCCATGCCGTTAGACCAGTTAGCTGCCTACCTGAAGCCCCAAACTACCTTTTTGGTCCCCAAAATATTGTCATTTTACCAATATTCTTCTCCAACTTAGCCTGAAATCCTCACCAGCTCTTTTAGGATATACAACTAAATATTTATTTAGAAGTACTAATCAAATTTATAGGAGCTCTGGTAGCATAGTGCCTAAGGCACTTGACACCACAAGGCTGGCGGTTCAAACCCCCCAGCTACTCCTCAAAAGGAAGGTTGGGCAATCTACTTCCGTAGTGATACCACCTCCGAAACCCAAGGAGGGGTCGCTATGAGTTGGGTCCGACTTGACGGCACATAACAACAACAACAACAATCAAATTTATAATCAGTTTGAAGAAGCTGGGAAAAAATTTCTCATTTGCCAGCATGAATTATTATGAATAATTAGCTCATATCACCTTGAACACATCAGAGGTGCTACAGTGAATGAGGGAAGATACTAACAGGCAATGGCAAGGAGGGTATTTGACAATTCCAGTATCTGGGTCTGTTAAAGACCTTTGCTTGTATATTTTATTGTTTATTATTATTATTAAACATTTGGTTTGCTTTCCTATACTTGGGTATATTTTTAAATGAGTGGCAGAAATAGCGTATGAAAAATTCTGAAAAACGTTTTGCTTCTGTAGTCAGTCAGGGAGGGGAAGGGGAAACCGTCTTCATCCAGTCTGAAGTTGAAGTTGAGCTAGTCTGTTTTTGGGTGTGTCTATGTACGGGCTGAGTTGTTTCTAGTTTGTCTTTCCTATTAAAGAGTAACTCTCTAGGAGCCCGGCTGAAATCTAGGTTGTTTGACTGGGCCTCTCCTCCACAGTGCGCTCTGAGTTCCGGTTTTGTCTCCCCAGCCCTATAAAACAGACTCGGCTCCATTCCCAGCCTCTCAACCTGCCACACACGGCAAATGCCCTGAAGGAAACACAGTACACACTGTTGCATTCACTCCCGTCCCTTTTCTTCAGTATCCTGGCCCTCAAGTCCTTGCTACCTTGGAATCTCTCTGATGTCTTCAAACAGATAGGTGTATGTGTGTAAACACACATACAAATCATATATGTTTATTACACATGTATGCATGTGCATATATGTACATGTGTAGAGGTCCCTGGGTGGCACAAATTGTTTATGCTTGACTACTAACCTAGACTAAGTTTGGTGGTTCAAACACACCCAGTTGACCTGTGGAAGAAAGGCCTGGTGATGTACTACCACAAAGATTACAGCCAAGAAAACTGTCTGGAACAGTTCTACTCCTGAAACACAGAGGATTGCCATGATGGTTTTGTTTGTGTGTGGGTGGGGGTAACTCTGGTGTCATAATGCCCAAGGCATTTGACTGCTAACCAAAAGGCTGGCAGTTCAAACCCAGCAGCCACTCCTCAGAATGAAGACTGGGCAATCTACTTCTATACAGATACTGCCTCAGAAACCCAAGACGGGGTCACTATAAGTTGGAACTGACTCCACGGCAGTGAGTTTATTTTTACTATCTTCTATAAAGTCACCACAAACACCAAATTAGCAAATATTGAACCAGTTCTAGTAGATGAAACACAAGGTTAAGTTTCTGGGAGTCTCTGGAATTTACAGAAGCAGATTGCAAGGCCTGTCTTCCAAGGCATCTCCAGGTGGATTTGAACTCCCAACCTTTCTATTCGTAGTCAAACATTTCAACATTGGCAGTACCCAGGGGCTTTAATCAATTCATAACTTTGTTTTATGAGGGTTTCTGCTTAAAGATATCTTATTTAATACATATCATCAATTCATTTACATTGAACCCACAGCCAATAGGAACCATAACACATGTCTAAACAAAACTTATGTAACACAACACACGTCTTTTCTCCGTAAGGCACATCACAGCTTTCTTGTGCTTAAGAACACTAGACAGCACGTCAACACTATGTTTGGGGAGCCTTTAAACAGAAAAATCACCAGCAGAAAGCACAAAAAAAACCAAAAAATATGATATTAAGTATACTGCAATACAGATACTTGTTTACAGTGTAAGACCGGAAGCCAGAAGACAGAGCATCACCTTGTCTGACCTCAGCTGGGAATGTAAGCATAAGACAATTCAAAAGTTTTCACTTCTCTGCACATATCCACAAATGATCATGAAAAAGCACCAAGAGTATTCATTGGGGGATTACAATTTCATTGAGTATGAGAATTCACAAATACAGAATCCACAAATAATGAGGAGATGCTATAGATACAGATATAAATGATATACATATATGCATTTTTAAAATCCAGCTTTTCAAGTTTTTCCTGGAGGGTTCTGAGTTATGCTTCAAGCAAGTCTGCCATAGCTGAAAGCAGAAAAGTCTGGTGGGTATCTAGAATTGAAACAACACAGGGATAGAAGAAGCCATGGAAAAGGAGAAACAGGATCTACTGTCACTTGTTTTTTTTTTTTTTTTTTTCCTTCTTTTTTAGTGGGAGTTGCTTTTCTACTGGTTGGCATCAAATTTTCTGATTCCTCCTCATGGTGCTACAGTGTTGTCCTTCGCCCTGAGGGCCAATCCTTCAGAACAAATCTTCAGAAACATTATGGCTGCTTTGACACATTCTGGGTTGTATTGTCCGTTTTCAAATCCATTAATTCTCCCTGTTGTAAGGCCTTTGGCATTCTCATTAAAGAAACCTATAAGGGAGTTAAGTGCTGTCCTAATGATTTTCACAGCTAATTTTATGTAAGTAGTTCTTCCACAAGGAGCAATGGTTAAACACTCAATGGCTAACCCAAAGCTCAACAGTTTGATCCCATCAGAGGCTCATGGGATTAAAGATCTGGCAATCTGCTCCTGTAAAGATTAAACCAAACCAAGCCAAATCTACTGCCACTGAGTTAGTTGATTTTGACTCATAGTGACCCCATAGGACAGAGTAGAACTGCCCATAGGGTTCCAAGTCTGCTTAATGGAAGCAGACTGCCTCATCTCTCTCCTGTGGAGCAGCTGGTGGCTCAAACCACCAAGCTTTTAGTTAGCAGCTGAATGCTTGAACCAGTATCCCACCAGGACTCCTTTTACAGAGATTACACTCCAGAAAACTATGGAACAGTTCTACTCTGTTCTGTGGGGTTGCTGTGAGTTGGAATTGACTCAACGTTACACAACAACAACTGTTCTTCCACAACCTTGAACACAATCATAGATCCATAGAATAGAGGATAGGATGTAGAGAACACATCATCAAGTCTGTCATGGAGAAGCCAAGTGACTTGGACCCATATGCTGTTTGGTGGAAGTAACAGTAAGTGTTGGCTTCTCATCCAGTGCTCTTTTAACAATAATTTGTTGCTTGTGGTGAATCACTATCTTCATGGGAAGACAGCCCTCTACTGATATCTCTTAGATTCAGTAGCTATTAAGGTTCCCCCTGGAGAAAAGACTTTCATGATTATGCCTATTAATCTCACTCCATTCCATACTCTCTACTTTTCTTTGAGATACTGGTCTAGAGTATTAAATGATGACTGTGATTTTCAAACTTCCATATTAATGTGGATATGAGGTGTTGTCTTAAGTCATTTCTCCATGAACAGAGATGTGCATGCAGGAAGTTTGTTGGGGAAGCGAGGGGGAGTGTAGGAAGTAGGATTGGACAGAGGAGAGATTTAAATTGAATGAAGTCTCAGCAAAGTCCCATCCAGCCACATGGTAGCTCAAGAGCTGGCATGACCTCTCAGAGTTTTCCTGCCTTGAGACAAGAGAGCCTGATCTTTATTCCTCTATCTGGATCAAGCAACCAGTCACTCGATGCAAGCTAACTGAGCCCAGGGAAAGAATATGGCTTTGAGAAGGATGGTTCCTCAGGGGGTACTCAACTGAGACCCATGAGATGACAAATTTTCCAAACCTCATTCTTGGAAGGGAAAACTGAGCAGCACACCGCAGCATCCACTATGGCGGTGCTTAATTGAAGCAGAATCTATAACAAGTTAAAATTATAAGGCAGTAATTAAAAATTACAACCAAGCAAACTAAACACGATCTGTATTTGTCTCCCTATTAAGTTGTCCATAGTGTAATCAGCAGATAGAAGGAACTGTCTGGAAGTGAAATCGCCTAATGGCTTTATTCACAAACTTTTATACTTGGTACCAAAAAGAAGATATTCAGAAAGTGTGCAAATTTCACGTCCATTCTGCCTCTTAGGCGAGGACAACTGTTATCAGAGTTCAGGTAGTTGCTTTCTAAACAATACCTTCATGTTTCTTGTGCAAGTTTTACTGAGGAGTGTAGCAGCACAATGACCCTGAACTCAAAGGAATTAATAAGCAGAAATCCTCCTCC
>NW_006921757.1:6639983-6641160 GCF_000298275.1 Orycteropus afer afer | reverse complement strand
TAGTGCTGCTCTAACAGAAACACCACAAGTGGATGGCTTTAGCGCATAAGAATTTAGTCCTTACAGTCTAGAAGGCCGGAAGTCCGAATTCAGAGTGTGGGCTCTAGCAGCTGGGCAAAGGCCCCTCAACATTGGGCTTCAGCTCTGCCTTTTGCTCCAGACCCACAGCTGGAGCCATCTCCTAACTCATGCAGCTACTGGCTGCTTAGGCTCACAAAGCCAAGGTTGACAGGTAAAATGGCAGAATCCCAAGATCAACAGGCAACATGGCAGGCCACTGGTTCAAGTCCAGGAACTGGAGATGAAAATTCAGCCAACTGCAAGAACCAAAATGTTCCAAAAAGCTGGAGATCTTTTTCAAAGCTTCTCCTTATTTATTGGAAGCAGGCCACATCCCAAAGGCAACTACTTAGTTGCTCACAGCAAATTCCACCATGGATGTGATTACAATCTCGTCATGGGGAATAATGACATCCAGCTGCCCAGCTACTCAAAACCACAGCTCAGCCAAGTTGACAAACAACCTTAACTACCACACCTGACTAAGAGAAAGACCTAACGACATACTCCACTGACTTCATAGTGCTCCATGGTACCAACCTTGTCAGACGGCCTCCTATTTTCTAATGTTCTCTCAAGTAATAACTTCTCTGATTTACATTAATGTTTTATATTGAGCATGTTAGCATGTTTCCAGTTCCTTTCATTTCTTTTCTTAACTATAAAAAGTTATTTAATCCCATGCACAGCCAAGGACCATGCAAAGAAGTAAAAAGTAAAAATGTTCCCGCTTATAAGCAGAATATGGGTTACTGTCTTACTTATCTAGGGCTGCTGTGACAGAAATACATGAATGTCTTTAACAAAGAAATTGATTTTCTCACAGTTCAGGAGTCCGAATTCAGGGTGCTGGCTCTAAGGAAGGCTTCCTCTCTCTGTCGGCTCTGGAAGAAGGTCCTTGTCTGTTTTTCAGCTTCTGGTCCTTGGCCCGTTGGTGATCTTCATGCGGCCTGACGTCTATTTTCCCATCTCTGCTGCTTTGCTCCTTGCTTGATCTGCTCATTTATATCTCAAAAGAAATTGGGTTATGACACACCCTGTACTAATACTGCCTTATTAATTTAGCATAGTACCTAAGGCACTTGACTGCTAACCAGAAGGCTGGTGGTTCAAATCC
>NW_006921757.1:6629392-6639230 GCF_000298275.1 Orycteropus afer afer | reverse complement strand
CTCACTGCCATCTAGTCGGATCCCACTTGGGTTTCCGAGGCGCTATCACTATAGAAGTAGATCGTTCAATCTTCCTTTGAAGAGTGGATGTTGGGTTTGAAGCACCAGCCTTCTCATTAGCAGTTAAATGCCTTAGGCACTACGCTACCTGAGCTCCTACTCCTCCAGATACTGTATTTAAATGTATGTCTCTCATGTATAGTGATGGAAATAAGGGGAAAAGGCTGTGTGTGTGTGTGTGTGTGTGTGTAAACGGAGTATGTGGAGATATCTATTCATGCACTATAAGGAGCTCTTGTGGCGTTGTGGTTAAGGCATTTATTTGGCTGCTAACCAAAAGTTCGGTGATTCAAATCCACCAGAGGAAGATGAGGCAATCTGCTTCCGTGAAGGTTTACAGCCTTGGAAACCCGATGGGGGTTGCTATGAGTTGGAATCAACTCAATAGCAGTGGGTTGTATTCATGTACTATAATAAGAATACTTCAAGAATTTGAATAATTACCTATAAAGACAGCATCAAAACATGAATTTCCAACAGGTTTTTCGAAATATCTTAGTTTTAAATCCTACAAATGTGCTTATATAGTAAACTTATTTTCAACATCCAGAGAAAGCTACTAACTAAAGTTTTAAGAGGTAAACTTCAGAGGTACAGTAGATCTTTGAATGTTCTCAGATTTAATGTGAGCAATTTCCTTGCTCTTTTGCCTGGCTGGTAAATCATTTACTCTAGCCGGCAGAATTTTTCTTTTAAAAAAGATTCTTTTAGGAAAAAAAAAAGTCTCAAAATAGAGTTGGAATAGGAGCACTGTGTACTTACTGAGGATGTAAACCTACTAAAATAGAAAAGTGGTTGGCTTTTTACCTAAAACCCAGTGGGAAAATGGTGGGAAGGAGTTTTAAGTGAGAAAAATGTATCTGAAAAACATTGCTACTAAACAGAAGGAAAACTACAAATTATTGGATGGAGAGAGTTTAAATTTGAGTATTAGTGGAGTACATGGGCTCCAGCTAAAAAGACCGTGCGAATGGTGCAAGACTGGGCGGTGTTTCCTTCTGCTGTACATAGGGTTACTTTGAGTTGACGACAACAACATATGGGTATAAGTATGCCCCACTTCTCGAAAGTTCGCTTTATGCTACTTTGCTTTTATGTAAGACCTACACTAGTACTTGTTTTTGCTAATTAAGGAAATCCGCGGAGGATTTTTGCTTTTATGGGAAAAAAAAAAAAAGCAAAACCAGCGTTTGGTGTTTGTTTTGCAGCGAGCTGTTAAAGAGGCAGTACGACCCCAAGCATTGAGAGTGGCGCCACCAAGCTCCTTCCCCCTGAATTACACTCAGCATCTCAGCAGCAAGCTGCCTTAGTTCTGAACTGCGGCTCTGAACACTATATGTTAATGTTATTTTAGGTTTCATGAGTTATTTTTGGGGCCTGAGAACGCTCAAAAATTCTTCTCATATAAATTAATGGTAATTGCTTCTTCACTTCCATCTCGGTTTACAAAAGGTCTCATAGGAATGCTCTAATTTTTGCTAGTGAGGAAACCCGCATCCACTTTGTGCTTAAAGAACCCACAGGACAAAATAACACTTTGCTCTGGAGTTGGAAGTGCCTCTATACCTCCCAAACTCCTCAGGCACAAGCGCCATTACCACGACGGTCCTGTTGGAATCTGACTCCTGAGTCTGAGTTACAAGTGTCCCAACAATGTTGTTTGTTGGGGGCCGTGGAATCAATTCTGGACTCACAGGGATCCAATGTGACAGGTGAAAACTTTCCTACAGGGTTTTCTAACACTGAACAAGAGAAGAATACATGGCAGAGAAAAGCAAGCATGCGTAGTGGGCAGGTTCCAAAGCCTGGGGGTGAGGACATTGTTTGATAGCTTCCCTGAGGCGAGGCCACACTTGTCCTGCAGACTTGGGCTGTTCATGAAGTTCTGTGTTGCATCTTTTTAATAAAGCCATGTTTTCTTGGGGAAACAAAAACAGAGAGTAGGTTTTTTTCCTGATTATAACAGTTTCCATTAAAATTGAAAAATATAAAAAGTATAAATGTGAAAATTTGTCATAATTCCAGTACTGTTAGATGTTTAACCTCCATTATGTATGTGTATGTGTGTAACTTGTGCACATGTGCATTTGTATTTGCACACACACACACATATTGCATATTTTTATATACGCTGGTGTGAATTTAGATAAACATTTTGGAAAACAGTTTGTCAATGTGTATCAGGAGCCATAAAAATAATCTGACTAGATTTGTGTGTGTGTGTGTGTGTGTGTTAACAAATATTTATTGAGTACCTACTATGTGTCAGGAACTCTTTTAGGCTCACAGGATGTATCTTAGTGAACAGACAAAAACCCCTAACTACTTGGAGCTTTTATTATAGTAGAAGAGAAAATAAACAGTAATATAATAAATGGTTACATATGTTTTATAGTTTAAAAGAAAATAGCAGAATAGGGCAAGGGAGTTTGGGGATCCCAGCAAGGCATGATGGGCACAAGTTGCAGTATGTTTATTTCATTCTGTGACAATCTGAGTGGCGACAAACTGAGTACTGATCTGAAGAAGAAGGACGTTACCCTGCTGAAATCTGGTATAAGATGGTTCCAGACAAATTACTATTTGTTATAAAAATTTCAAGTTTAAAAATGTATTCGAAGGAAAGATATTTGTTTTGATTACCTAGTGCCACTCTGACAAGAAACCACAAATGGGATGCTTGAACAAACAAGAGTTTATTCTTTTACAGTTTGGAGGCTTTAAGTCCAAGTTCAAAATGTCAGGCTCTAGGGGCTGGGTGAAAGCCCCTCAGCCTTGGGCTTTAGCTCTGCCTCCTGCTCCCAACCCATTGGAGCTAGAGGCTTTTCTTCACTCAGATAGCTGCTGGCTGCTGAGGCTGCCAAGCCTAAGGTTGACAAGTAAAAAGGCACAGTCCAGATGTTACCAAACCACACAGCAGGCCATTAATTCAAGTCCATTGTAAGTCCCAAGGTCGGCAGAGCAAGGTAGGCTGCTGAACAATGACATAGCTACATGCAGGGTTCAAACGTGCTATAAGCGAGAGACCATTCCCAATGCTGTCTCTTATATACAGGAAGCAGACCACAGACTGACAGCAGCTACTCAGCTGCTCCAACAGATTCCACCATGGAGTTAATTACCAATCTCACCACGGGGAATAACTACATTCAGCTGCCCAGTCACTCAACCAGGCCCAGCCAAGTTGACACACAAACTTAACCACGACATATGTATTTTACAGTAATTGAACTTATTTCCTATACTATCATATAATCTGCATTTAAATTTTATTATGGATAAATTTTTATGGCAGTAAATGTAGAGGGACATTATATTTTTATAGCTATATGGTATTTTCAGTGAAAGGGTGTACTATAGGTTATTTAAGCCAATCCCACAATTTTCACTACTATAAATGGTGCTATAATGATTATCTTTTCATTAATATTTTTATAGAATTTTGGGGTTTTGGTTTTTTTCTACTTTAGAATAGGGGAATGGTGTCTTTAGGTGAAGAGGATGCACAGTTCTAAGCTGCTGAAATATACTGAGGGCTGTGCCTTTCAGTCCATTCTGACCCTTAGTGACCCCGTGTGACAGAGCAGAATTACCCCATAGGGTTTTCTAAGCTGTAGTCTTTGTGGAAGCAGATTGCCACATCTTTCTCCTGAGGAGCCACTAAGTAGGTTCGAACTACCAGCCTTTTAGTTACCAGCCAAGCACTTACCATTGTGTCAGCAACTAACATTCCTCCCTTTCTTTGGGTGCAGAAATTCCTTGTGAGTGACCACCTAGGTCGTGATGGCTGCCCAAGTGTTTCCTTGCCATCCCAAACCCACCTTCCTGTTGTCCTCTGACCTGCTCTTTGCTGATGATCTGAGATCCAAGTGTCACTTAATGGTCATCGGGAGTTTTGAACTATATGTTGGCCTGTTTTGCTTGCTCTGACACCCAATGGATCATGTGGACTGCACTTGCTGATTTTGTAAAGGAGAAAAAAATGAACCATGTCTCACTCAGTCATCTTTTCTCTCTTTTTACCCCTAAACATCTCTCTAAACGTCTCCTTTCATCTCTACAGATCATCTTATTTCCCTGTAATAACTCCCACAATGCCATACCATGCATTTATTGCTTATATTCCTGCTACTTTGTTAAAACAAAACAAACAAACAAAAGAAAACTGTTACTTCCCAATGTTGCAAGTCGCTAAGAGGGGAAAAAGTACTTTATTTCTAGAATGCTGATTTCAGAATAAACTAGTACAACTCTTTCAGAAACTGGTTTAGCAAAGTGGATCATGAGTTATAAAAATGTTCATATTTTCAGTCTCAGTAATCTCAAATATGGGAATATGTCCTAAGGAAACAACCCAGAATACAGAAAGGCGTATTTATAAACACGTTCATTGTAATATACTTAAATTGGTTAAAATTGGAAGCAACTTAAATATTCAATCATAGAAAGTAGTGATTTTATAAAAATTTGCATATGTAACAAATGTAGCAATTAAAAATTATATAAATATACACATGAACTATGTAACAACGTGGAAAAATTAGTAAATAAATGACGGAATGCTAATAAACAAAAGTACCACATTATTTGTATGCTATGATTGGGTAATCTACTTCTGTAGAGATACCACCTTGGAAACCCAAGGAGGGGTCACTATGAATTAGAAACGACTCGACAGCAGTGAGTTTGGCTTTTTTTTTTTTTCATGAATTAAAAATACATAAATATATAGAAATACCAAAAATGATTTTAAAAATTGAAAGGATGTGACTAGATTGTAAATATTTTTCTTCAATTTTTAAAATTTCATGATATTGTTTTTACTGTCTCTATCCTTTCAAAACTGTTGCTGTTGTTGTTGTTGTTGTTAGGTAATGCTCAGTTGGCTCTGACTGACAGTGACCCTATGTACAACAGAATGAAACACTGCCCAGTGTGCACCATCCTTACAAAGTTTGCTATGCCTGAGCCCATCATTGCAGCCACTGTGTCAATACATCTTGTTGAGGGTCTTCCCCTTTTTTGCTGACCCTCTACTTTACCAAACATGATACCTTCTCCAAGGACTGGTCCCTTCTGACCACATGACCGAAGTATGTGAGATGAAGTCTGGCCATTCTCATTTCTAAAGAGCATTCTGGCTGTACTTCCTGATTTGTTCATTCTCCTGGCAGGCCATGGTATTTTCAGTATTCTTCATCAGCTAAAATGCATCAATTCTTCTTCAGTGTTGTGGTTGTTAGGTGCTGTCAAGTTGGTTTGACTCACAGTGACCTTACATGGCAAAGTAGA
This sequence comes from Orycteropus afer afer, assembly GCF_000298275.1. Taxonomy (NCBI): domain Eukaryota; kingdom Metazoa; phylum Chordata; class Mammalia; order Tubulidentata; family Orycteropodidae; genus Orycteropus; species Orycteropus afer. The sequence continues at coordinate 6,633,878 of NW_006921757.1, read as the reverse complement.
ACTGCCTCATAGGGGTTGTAGGCTATAATCTTTATGGGAGCAGATCATCAGATTTTTCTCCCAAGAAATTTCTGGTTGGGTTGGAACCACCAAGATCTTGGTGAGCAGCTGAGCACTTGGTCTTTCCACCACAAGTTCAAAACTACCTTTTAAAAAATTGCACAGCTATATTCAAAGGTCCCACCCCATTGCATGGTGAGGTGAGGGGCTGACTGGACGGGATCCTGTTCCTAACAGATGTCCTGGCTTGTGGGTAGCATCGTTAGAGATCATGACTTGGCCAACAGCTATCACCATGAGGACCACTTGCTAAGAGTGGTCTCCTTCACTGCTCTTGATAGAAATGGTCATTGCACCCCAATTAGCCCATAAGTTATCATCATTATGTTTAGTGTTCATTACCCAAACCTCCCAAGCTCTTCAAATAAGAGCTACCTCCTCCATAGATTCAACCAGGGCAAAGGACTTGCAATCTACTTACAGAAAATTCAGCTGATGAAAACCCGATGGCTCACAATGATCACATCCATTGTGTATGGGTGGCCATGAGCCGGAGGCTGCTCCGACAAGAGCTGACAATAACAATAATCTCCAAGCTCTAATCCTTTAGTGCTGCCTGCAGAGGTGAAAAGCTGTCATTGTTAGGATTTAAATTTTCAACATTGAAAAGTAATGGAAAATTTATTTACAGTTAACACAGTGTCAGGACTTAAACAACAACTTATGGAAAAGATCTCCTCTTATGCAATATTTTTATCCCTAATAAACAGAAAGATGCTCTGACATATCATATAATTTGTGTGACTACCCACACCACTTACAAGAAAGAAAAATAGCCTCCAATGTTCCAGACTGAAAAATGTCCCCAAAATGTGCAAGAAAACAAAGAAAAAGAAAAAAACAATAGGAAAATTCCTTATCTTAGTTATTACAGCAAAATTATTCTAGTTTGTGACTTATCAATTGCAGATGAAAGATGTAAACAACATCAGAAAACCTCCTTTCAGCAGACACGTCCATCATAAATGAAGTTTCATCATTTATATGCTTGTCCAAAGTAGTAATTTAGAACCACTGCTACCAGCTCTGGCTGTACCCAGAATGATAATTATGCATTAAGTGGTGAGCGGATGCTTGGAAATAAAAGTTTGCCTTGGGCTGCCAGGAGTCGAAGGACAAAGCTAACAGTCCCTATAAACTATTACTTCAAGAACAGAATTGTCAGTACAGCCACAGTTGACCAATTTGCTAAGCATGGATGGACATTAGCCATGACATAAAAATATGGATTATTTTAAGGAAAAAAGAAATTGTTTCTGATATATAATCCTTTTTGCTTTTCTTTGTATGGATCTGGGCCTATTCTGAATATCTTAAAGCAGCAATTCAAAATTAATTCACAAGAAAAGCAGAAGCAAGCTAGTAAAAATTGTATTTATAAGCTCACAGCAAGAAATATGTGCTGAAAATGGGATTTGTTCTTTCTTATTGCTGTTGGAATGGACAGTGAATTTTCTTTCTAAAGTGAAATGAAACTTTTAGAAAATGTACGGCTGCTGGGAGGGCAGTTTCTCACACACCAAGCTACGTTAGCAAAGTTGGTAGTCAATCATCAAAGAAATCTGACTGGCACTACACTGCGGCTGATGCAAAATCATACTTAACTTTCTACTCACGTGAATCAACTGAAGGACAGCTATCATTCACGAGTTCACCGAACTCTAAACAGGCAATGGGCCCTGCTCCTCTTTTCTTTGATTAGCCTTTTTCTACATTCCCTTCTCATCCTCTCTCCATGGCTCCGTCTCTAAAACAGAAAAAGGAAAAAACAATCTTGCCTGTTCTGACATGGGAATGTTGGCTCAGCTCCCATCTTGCCTCTGTTTTCTTATCTTCATGGTTCCCCTAAGAGTCCCTGGGTGGTAAGTTGTTGATGCACTCAGCTGCTATCTGAAGGATGGGCTGTGTAAGCCCCCCCAAAAGTGCCTCGGAAGAAAGGGAAGGCCTGGCTATCTACATCTAAAAACTCAGCCACTGAAAACTGTACAAAGTACAGTTCTTTTCTGACATGCATGGGCTTACCATCATTGAAATCAACTCGATGGCAAATGGTTTGGTTTTGGGATTTCATTTCCTTCTGTCACTGGTATTTGTGCCTGTTTTGGTTACCTAGTGCTGCTCTACCAGAAATACCACAAACGGGATGGCTTTAACAAACAGGAGTCCATTCTCATACAATTTTGGAGGTTAGACATCTGAGTTCCAGGTTCCAGGCTTTAGGGGCTGGGTGAAAGCCCCTCGACCTTGGGCTTCAGCTCTGCCTCTTGCTCCCGGCCCACTGAAGCTGGAGGCATCTCTTCACTCAGGCAGCTGCTAGTTGCTGAGGCTGACAAACTCAAGGTTGACAAGTGAAAAAGCACAGTCCTGATATTACTAAACCACACATCTGGTCATTAATTCAAGTCCATTTAAAGTCCCAAACTGGCAGGGCAACATGGCAGTCTCCTGAACGACTCGGCAACATGCAGGGTTCAAGCATGCCATCAACTGGAGACCTACCGCCAAGTTGCTTCTTATGTACTAGAAGAAGCCCACATCCCTAAAGCAATTACTCAGCTACTTCAGTAGATTCCACCATGGAGTTAATTATCATTCTCACCGTGGGGAATAACTACATCCAGCTGCCCAGCCACTCAACCAGGCGCAGCCAAGTTGACGTACAACCTTAACTACCGCAAGCCATTCCCTCAGAACCCCCCAATGACAAAAGTCACAGACTTGTCCTCTAGCTTTCCAACATGTCCATATTCAAAAAAAAAAAAAAAAAAACACCAAAATCACTGCCATCAAGTCAATTCCAACTCATAGTGTCCCCTCCTTGGGTCTCTGAGGCAGTATCTCTACAGAAGTAGATTGCCTAATCTTTCTTCCAAAGAGTGACGGGTGGGTTTGAACCAACAGCCTTCTAGTTAACAGTCAAATGCCTTAGACACTATGCCACCAGAGCTCCTCACCATATACCATGTATTAAATGGGATTATTCATGTAGAATGGGAACAAAGATTGATACTCTTTCTACCAAATACCCATTGCCAGCTCACAGTGACCCTACAGAACAGAATAGAACTGCCCCACAGGGTTTCCAAGGCTGTAATCTTTGTGGGAGCAGAGTGACTCCTCTTTCTCCTGTAGAGTGGCTGGTGAGTTTGAACTTCTGACCCTTTGGTTAGCAGCCAAGTGCTTAACCACTGCACCACGAAGACTTCTTTCTGCTTGAATTTCTACTCTTTTGCTTGAGTGCATTTGAGATTTCTATCCAAAGAAACTGAAAAGTATTCGACTCACAATTATAAAATGTGCATGTTTTCAGATGAAGTATTATTTTTGTCATTTTGTGGCTCATAATTAATTAATATTTCACCATTGGTTGGGAAAAGAGATTTTGGGCTGATAAATTATAAGTCCCCTTTAAAATAAACAAACTCTTTGTCAATTAGGAAAAAACCCAATATGATGTGAGGAAAAAAAAAAGATAACAATAAATGCTGATTTGAGAGTGCCTGTGTGTGCCAGGGACTCTGTATTTGTTACTGAATGCACACTCAGCCCTATGACAGTGGGTGCTACACTTACAGTGGTAAAAAGCACACTCAGTCTTGGAGAATTTACATGACTTGGACAAGTTCTACTGTCCCACTCAGCCTCTCATGGCCTCAAACATAAAATCCCTCCTGTTTTCTTCCACTGATTTAATGATGTATCACACAAATTTAAACAACATTATCTTGCCCACAATCATTACCCATTACAGAGATGCAAATCAAAACAACAATGAGACACCGTCTTGCCCCAGCACTAGTAGCAAATTTCAACAAGACAGAAAATCACAAATGCTGGTGAAGATGTGGAGAGCTTGGGACTCTCATACACTGCTGGTGGGACTTTCAAGTGATACAACCATTGTGAAAAGCAGTATGGAGATTCCTTGAAAAGTTGGAATTAGAAATACCATTTGACTCAGCCATTCCATTACTAGGTATATATCCTAAAGAAGTGAAAGCTGGGACAAGAACAGCCTGTTCATCACAGAACTATTTGCAACAGCCAAAAGATGGAAACAACCTAGGTGCCCATCAACAGAAGAATGGATATCCAAACTATGGTACATACACACAATGGAATACTATGCAACCCTAAAGAATAACGTAGAATCTACAAAACACCACATAACATGGATGAACTTGGAGGACATCTTGCTGAGTGAAATAAGTCAATCACAGAAGGACAAATATTGTATTAGTTCATTATTGTAAAAGTCAAGGAAAGGTTTATATATGGAAGGAAATTTTTGTTTTTGGTTACCAGGGGTGGGATGGGTAGGGAGGGAACACTGTTAGATAGGTAGAGATAAGTATTGATTTGGGTGAAGAGAAGGGCAATGTACCAAATGTGAGTGATCAACACAGTGGCACTGAGGAAGAGGAAG
>NW_006921757.1:6626772-6629092 GCF_000298275.1 Orycteropus afer afer | reverse complement strand
ATAGTTGCAGGGAATCAAGCTCAATTGGCATAACATACTACACAAAAACATTGTTCCACCCCCTATTTTGGCGAGTAGCGACTGGGATCTTAAAAGCTTGCAAGCAGCCATCTAGATGCAATGATGGGTCTCTCCTCGTCCAGAGCAAAGAAGAATGAAGAAAACCAAAGACACATAGAAACAATTAGTACAAGTAACTGGTACACCATGCAATCCTCAGCCTATATGACTATGAGACCAGAAGAGCTAGATGGTCCCTGGCTACCACTGTCAACTACTCAGAAAGGGATCTATGTAGGAGATCCTGGATAGAATGGGAGCTCAAAATCACTTTTAAAAAAAGGAGTATGTTTGCGAGTCTGATAGAGCCTGATGGAACCACTGAAACTATGGCCCCTAGCTGCCCTTCAGGTCTGAAAATGAACCCACTCCTGTGGCTTCCAGCCTTGAAAAGACAGGCATATGAGCTGAACATTTACATTAGGTGACACACTCCTTTGAGAGATCAATCGTGGGAGAATAGAAGGGCTGGACATGCACAGGAAGACAGTTTGGGGGGCAGGAGTGCATGGGAGGGAAGGACACAGGGAAGAGGTAGCTATGGGAAGGAAGTGGGAGGGAAGTTGTTGCATTGTGGGAAATTGCAGTCAATGTCATGAGACAAAGTGTGTGCGAGCTGCTGTATGGAAAGTGAATTTGCTCTGTAAACTTTTACCCAAATTACAATAAACATAAAAAAAAAAAAAAGGACATGATCTTATTTTGATAGAACACAACCCATTCTACAAGGAAATGTTTTATAATATACTTTCACTACAGTTTTATTTTACTCTTGCAATTCTTAACAGTAAATAGCTCTGGGTTCATTATTCTCAAACCAGAAGACAGACGTCTATATTCCTTTTACTCTGTGCTGCTTGAATCTCTCTTTCTCTTTGCAGAGCTTGGGTATTTCAGGAAGACCAAAGGCAGTAATGCCAGAACTATCACCTCAGCGCAGACTCTGCCAGAGATTCATTGCTAAAGTGTATTGTCTTTAATCCAAGGGCATGGAAACAGAGACTTGGGTTTAGCGACCCAGGGTGGCTATTCTGGCTGTAAAGGGAATATGGTTAAGGAATGACAGAGCTGAGCACCTAACAGCTGCCCTTTGGAAGGGAAAGAGACAATGTTTTTACTCCAGGAATTGAATGTGTCACAGGACAGTCATGTGAAAAATGAAATGAAGTTAATTATCTCTTTCTAAGAAGATGTACTTAAGAACATACTAGTTAAACATTAGGACCCAGAGAAATCAATTCTGTAACCTGCCCCACCTCAGAAAGTTATTGCAGTGGGGAAAAAGTATATTGAGATCATTCAGGAGTGGAGTTTGTAAGTAGACAGAGTATCTGTGCTCCAGGTGTGGACCACTTGAAGGAAGCTTCCATTATCAGTTTGATTCCTTCATACTGGTTGTCTACAAAGTATTAAATTTAATCAAAGGAGGCATGGAAGTTGTTGTTTGCTCAGTAGAACTTTGAACTTCATCTTACTAGTATTGGTATCTATCACGAGTCCAGCACAAGTAGTTGCTCAATATTTGTTGCTGAACTGAAATAGAAAGAAAGTCAAATGAAATGGCCATAGTAAACGCATCTTTAAACATGAACTTCCATATATCTATAAATCACAAAGAAATCTGACAAGTACTATACTGCAGTTCATGCAAAATAATATTTAACTTTCTAACCACACAAAGCAACTGAACAACAACTATCATTAATGAGTTCAGTGGGTTCTGTAAAATAAAATCCCTGATTCATTGTTGTTACTAGGTTCTGTCCAGGTGGTTCCAACTCATAGTGACCCCATGCCCAACAGAGCAGAACAGTGCCCAATCCTGTACCATCCTCCCAGTTATTGCTATTTTGGGTCCCATTGATACAGGCTGAGTCAGTCCATCTCATGGAGGGTGGTCTTCTTTTTCAAGAATGCTGTCCTTCTCCAGTGACGGGACCCTCCCGATAACATGTCCAAAGTACGAGACAAAGTCTCACTATCCTTGCTTCTCAGGTGCATTCTGGCTGTATTTTCTCCTAGACAGATTGGTTCATTATTCTAGCAGTCCGTGCTATATTCAGTATTCTTCGCCAACGTCATAATTCAAAGGCATCAACTCTTCTTCAGTCTTCCTTATTCATTGTCCAGCTTGTACATGCATGTGAGGTGACTGAAAATACCATGGCTTAGGTCAGGTGCACCTTAGTCCTCAAAGTGACATCTTTGCTTTTTAACTTTTTAAAGAAGTATTTTGTAATAGATTTTCCCAAGGCAATAC
>NW_006921757.1:6624809-6626512 GCF_000298275.1 Orycteropus afer afer | reverse complement strand
ATACGCCAGCTTCTTGGATTATTTGCTCAGCATACAGATTGAATAAGTATGGTGAAAGGATACAACCCTCAAGCACACCTTTTCTGATTTTAAACCATGCAGTACCCATTTATTCTGTTTGAATGACTGCCTCTTGGTCTATGTACAGGTTCTTCATGAGCACAATTTAGTGCTCTGGAATTCTCATTCATTACAATGTTATCCATAATTTGTTATGATCCACACAATCAAATAAATGCCTTTGTCTAGTCAGTGAAACACAAGTAAACATCTTTCTGGTATTCTTTGCTTTCAGCCAAGATCTGACATCAGCAATGACATCCCTTGTTCCATGTCCTCTTCGGAATCAGCCTTGAATTTCTGGTAATTCCCTGGCAATGTACTGCTGCAACGATATTTTAATTATCTTCAGCAAAAGTTTACTTGCATGTGCTATTAATGATATTATTCAGATATTTATATATTCCGCTAGATCGCCTTTTTTTGAATATAGAACTCTTCCAGTTGCCTGGAATTTCTTGGCATGAGTGAATGAGATCTTTCAACATTGCAGCCATTCATAGACACATCTCAATTGGTATTCTGTCAGGTCCCAGACTCTTGTTCTTCGCCAGTTCCTTTAGTGAAACTTGGACCTCTTCCTTCAGTACTACTGGTTCTTGACCATATGCTACCTCCCGAAATGGTTGAGCGTGGACTGATGCTTTTTGGTACAGCGATTCTGTGTATTCTCCCCCATCTTATTTTGATGCAGCCTGCATTGTTCAATATTTTGTCCATAGAATCTTTTAATGTTTTAACTCCAGTCTTTACTTTTTTTCCTTAGGTTCTTTCAACTTGAGAAATGCTGAACATGTTCCTCTCTTTTGGTTTTCTAACTCCAGGTCTTTGCACATTTCATTATAATACTTTACTTTGTCTTTTCAAGCCACCCTGTGAATTCTTTTGTTCGGGTCTTTTACTTCATTAATTCTTCCACACATTTTACTACTCTGTTCAAGAGTAAGGTTCAGAGTTTATTCTGACATCTATTTTGGTATTTTCTTTCTTTCCTGTCTTTTTAATGACCTTTCATTTTCTTCAGGTATGATGTTCTTGATGTCATCCTACAACTCATCTGGTCTTGGGTCATTAGTGTTCAATGCATGAAATCTTTTCTTGAGATTGTCTCTAAATTCAGGTTGGATATACTCAATGTTATACTTTAGTTCTAATGGACTTGTTTTAATTTTCTTCAGCTTCAACTTGAACTTGCATATGAGTAATTGATGGACTGTTCCACAGTCAGCCCCTGGCCCAGCTCTAACTAAAAATATTGAACTTCTTCATAACATCTTTCCATAGATATAGTTGATTTGATTCCTGTGTATTCCATCCAGTGAGGTCCATGTGTATAGTCACTGCTTATGTTGCTGAAAAAGATATTTGCAATGAATAAGTGTTGGTCTTGCAAAATTCTATTATGCTATCTCTGACATCATTTCTATCACCAAGAAAGTATTTTCCAGCTACCAATCCTTCTTTGTTTCCAACTTTCACATTCCAATCAGCATAATTATCAATACATCTTGATTTCACCTTTGGTCAATTTCAGACTGCAGAGGTTGGTACAAATCTTCAGTTTCTTCATCTCTGGCATGGTGCTTGGTCCCTAAATAATCATATTAACTGGTCTTCCTTGTAGGCATACGGATGGATATTAT
>NW_006921757.1:6623130-6624289 GCF_000298275.1 Orycteropus afer afer | reverse complement strand
TGTGTGTGTGTGTGTGTTACTGAAGGAGCTCTGGTGGTGTAGTGGATAAGCATTTGGCTCCTAACCAGAAGGTCAGAAGTACAAACCCACCAGCTGCTCCATGGAAGAAAGGTGGGAAAATATACTTCCATAAAGATTTACAGCCTCGGAAACCCAAGGAGGGCCGCTATGAGTCAGAACTGACTAGATGCCAGTGATTTTGGTTATGAGTTTTTGTGTATTGTTAAGGTATAGAATGTATATTTATCAGTATAACTTTCTATTTAGTCACTTGATTTTTTATATAATGCACATAACAATGTATATAACAAAACATTTACCAATTCAATAATTTTTGCATGTACAATCCAGTGACATCAATTATACTTACAATTAATAAAATCTGATGTGCTAACTTTTCCAGATCATTCTACTAACAGAAACTCAGTGCTCCCTAGAAATTAGTCATTTGGTTTTTACAACTATGAAATACACACTGTTTTATCCCCATTGTACGGATAGAGAAATTGAGATATGCAGTATTTAAGTAGTCTTCCCAAAGTTACATAGCTTGTAATTGGCTCAGCTGGATTTAAACCTAGGCTTCTCTTGACCTAGACTCCATGTCCCTAATCTTTGTGCTCTATTTACTTCTCATCAAGTCCCATAAGAGTGTTTTTTCCTAAGGATGGTGTACCTGCTCATGCCTGCAGCTGTCACTTCCATTATTATGCTTTCAGGAAGAATCTGAAGGGTCTCACCTTGAATCGGATCCATTTGTGGAGTTGTGAAACCTTCAACATAATCCACTTTAAGAATATTTCCATCCCCAAAAGAATTCTCTCATCCTTGTACATAGTGGATACTGACTCCTACATCCACATCCAGGCAAATGCTGGAATGCTCTCTGTACATACAAAGTTATGTTTTTCCTACACTATTTATATAAATGGAATCATACAATATGTACCCCTTAGTGTCTGTCTTCTTTCACTTAGCATAATTTTATAATATTGGGTGGCACAAATGGTTAAGGGCTAGACTGCTAGCCAAAAGATTGGTTGGTTGAACCCCCACTGAGGTGCCTTGGAATACAGTCCTGGTGATCTGCTTCCAAAAGGTTACAGTCTTTTGGAAAAGGCTGTAACCCTATTAAAAACCATATTAAAAAGCAAATAAA
>NW_006921757.1:6622176-6622760 GCF_000298275.1 Orycteropus afer afer | reverse complement strand
TTCTACTCTGTCCTAATGGGTCTCTATGAGTTGGAATCAACTCGATGGCAAGGGGTTTGGATTGGTTTATCAATAGTATGTTCTTTTAATTACTGAATATTATTCCATTTTATACATAAACCACAGATTGTTTATCCAAATGGAAAAAAGAATATAATCCAGCAAACTTTTAAACCTATTGTTGTTGTTGGTAGGTGCTGTGTAGTCGTTTCCGACTCAGAGCGACCCCATGCACAGCAGAATGAAACACTGCCTGATCCCATGCCACCTCCACGATCCCTGCTATACCTGAGCCCATCATCGCAGCCACTGTGTCAATCCACCTTGTTGAAGGCCTCCCCCTCTTTCGTCGACCCTCCACCCCAACAAGCATGACATCTTTCTCCAAGGAATGGTACCTTCTGACAACATGACCAAAATAGGTGAGACGACGTCTGGCCATTCTCGCTTCCAAGGAGCATTTCGGGTGCACTTCCTCCAGGACAGTTCGGTTAGTTCTTTTAGCAGTCCGTGGTACTTTCAGCATTCTTCGCCAGCACCACAACTCAAAAGCATCAACTCTTCTTCGGTCTTCCTTATTCATT
>NW_006921757.1:6614366-6619575 GCF_000298275.1 Orycteropus afer afer | reverse complement strand
GCTGGGTTTGAAACACCAGTGGCTCAGCCTCAAAACTCACATCAACATGTCAGCATGGTAGGACAAACCGACAGACAAGTTTGCCTCCCTGTTGGAAACCTCTCCTACCACCCTTACCTGGTTCCCTGTGGCTGACTGCTCCTCTGTCCAAGTTCCTGGCTTTTAATCCCCTTTTTCCTGCTCTCCCTCCCTGCTGCTTTGGGCGTGCCTGACTTCCCTCTCCTCACATGGATCCCTGTGGCTGACTGCTCCTTTGTCCAGGTTCCTGGCTTTTAATCCCCTTTTTCCTGCTCTCCCACCCTGCTGCTTTGGGCGTGCCTGAGTTCCTCTCCTCACTTGGATCCCTGTGGCTGACCATATGCTATTTAAATTTAAATTTAAACCTATTAGTCTATTTATAACAATGAATGAATAAATAAATAGGGTCATTATACGTCAGAATCTACTCCATGGAAGTAGATTTGGGTTTTTAAATATAGGAAAACAAAGTCTCCACTCCAAAGGGAAGGTCGGCCATGGTGGGAGAATTCAGAGTTCTGTACAGTGATTATGGTTGAGTTCTGTGTCCTTAGAGACAAAGGCATTCACTCCTTCAAATATCCATGATTAAAAGGTCTTAAGAATGCAAAAGTGGGAGAAGTACCCATATTAGGGTCTAGACCAAGGCAAGAAGCCAGGAGCTATTTGGTAAAAGCCTGAAGCACAGCAAAAGAAGGGCATAGTTTTCTCGGAGGAAGGCTTAACGTGGCCACACTCCCAAACAGTATGTACAGAGAATGTCAACAGGGGCCAGCTCACTATTGTCCGCCAAGTACTAACATATAGTGAGTCTTTTCCCACTTGGGCTCTTTCTTCTCTTATTCACAGATTAATCATTAGTTAATCAGATTAGTCAGTTGGCACCTGTAGAATAACACGTAAGATGGAAAGGCTTTAGTGGGTGAATAGAGGGAATACAAATGGTACAGGAACAATGGTTCTCAGATATCCACGAGCCCCAAATGTGGGGGGGTGGGGGCAGCATGTGGGTCTGAGCAGACCCATGGTGGTGGGGAGCGTGAAGAGACACTTAGCCATTATTTGTACTTGTAAGTGTACGTTATGGAGCTGGCTTTTGGTAATGGACATAGTGGACAAAATACTAAACTAGGTTCATGAAGACATGATCTTTCTACCAACTGTGTGTGATTGGACAAGAGGCTACGCTTCTTTGGGTCTGTGTTCTCATCTATAAAACAGTAGGAGACAAGACCAGATGAGTCATTGGGCCTCTTCCAGCTATAACACGTTAAGGGATCTACAGCAAATTTATCAGGGCCAAAATGGGCTTTAATGACTAGCAGTAAAAAAAAAAAAAAAGGCTTTGCCTAAAGCTCGCAATGTCTGAGAACACAGACAGCTCATCCAATGCTCCCTTTGTCCTTCGGTAACCTGTGAATTTGTCCATCTGTCCATGTCCAAAAGCTACCAGAGCCAAGGTATCTTAAGTAACGCAAAAAATATAATTCAGTTAAAAATCACTGAAAACCTTCTCAGAAGAAAAATTTTTAAAGGATAAAAAAAATCATGAATGGCTACACTTATTTTAGAAATCCCTTCAACTATAACTATTAAAATCAAAACACTTCAAAACTAAAAAAAAAAAAGAAAGAAAGAAGGAATATGTTTCAGTTGTACAGTATTCTCAGCTCATGCTGACATTTGGCCCTGTGTCAAATATGTAAACACACTGAAAATTCTCTCTGGGTTCTCTACTGGCCCAAAGATTTTTAAATTCAAGCCCATCCTCTCTTTGCAAGGAGTGATAAATACGAGATGAAAACAAGTCACAGGCACAGAAGGCTGCTAGAATCCAGTCTATTTATTTACAAATATGTGCTGCCCCTGCACCATATGGTTTGAACAAAGACATCAGAAAGTGAAAACAACAGCAGGTCCCGGGCAGAGCTGCCATGGCAATAGCTCCCGTTCCAGGTCTGGACTGTTCTCAGAGAAACGTCCACTCACAGTCTGTCCAAAGGCTGTCCTGTTTCAAAAATCCACATACAAACCCCCACTTTCCCAACCAGTCATTGGGTAATTTTCCGAAGCAGAGCTAAAGCAGAGCTACTGGTCTTCCTTCCTAATCAATCTCTGTAATGCCCAGTGACTACAGTTCTGCCCTGAGGGCTTTGCTCCACTCTCCTAGTTCTGACTGGGCTCCACTTACCCCCTTGTCCCTTTGGCCCTCATGCTAATCAGTGGGTGCCTCGCCATCTTGTTTGTTCATTTATATGACTGTATGTGATTCCTTGACGAATATCTCTTCATTTGAACTATCCAGGTGAATTCACTTCCCTGCCGGAATAGTATCTATAGGTCTTTCCTTTGGAATGCTCCTGGAGGAGAATCTTCTAATATTTTCCCAGGGGATGGGGAAGTAAACTGCTGGCTATGAAAGTCCACATGAAAGCAAGAAGCATTAGGTGGGCATTCGGTTTTCCATATGTAGACTTTATCGCCATTTTATTGAAGTGACTATCCCCTGCCTGATGGGGGTGCTGGTGTCCTTGAGATTCAGTCTCCACAAAGTAAATGTCAAGTTTCTTATGGAGATTGGACCATAAGGGATGAAGGGGAGGGTCACAAAAACCTACTGGCTCTCAAGTAGACTTCCAACCAATTCTTTTTACTTTCTGCCCATGCCTCATCCAGACCTTCTGTACTAATGTGTGCCTCTCAGTCTCAAGTCTTGATAGAATTCCATGGAATTGATTGACTAGCTTCTCATCGACACTCCTGTCCTCTGGCTGTTATCTTCTCGACTCTCAGCTTATTCCTACAGTAATTTTCCATTTTCCAAAAAATTTTGGCACCGCTAATCTGCTGTTGTTGCCCTTATGATTTTCTTTGTCCTTCGGTATTTAGACCATCTTTAAACCCTTCCTTGAACTGATTCTCATTTTAGGAATTTTTAATGGGTGTATACACACACATATATGTATACACAAACCATTTCACCACATCACTAGACAGTTTCCCACCACCTTTCAACAATGAAGATCCTGACACTGACAGCATACTTTGTTTCTGAGAGGAAAGCTAGATGGAGGCGAAGGACTAGAAGAGCCAAGAAAGAGCCACATCATTGTGCATAAGGGAGTAAGTTATTGTTGTTGTTAGCTATAGTCAAGACAATTGGGACTCACGGTGACCCATGTGTGCAGGGTAGAAGCACACCGTAGGGTCTCAAGGCCGAAACCTCTCAGAAGCAGACCACCAGTCTTATCTGCTGGAGCACCTCTGGATGGGTGTGACCCACTTATCTTCCAGCTGGTGAGTAGTTAACCATTTGTGCCACACAGAGACTCCATAAGAGAATACGGAGAAAGAAAGACCCAAAGGGAAAATCCAAGAGAAGAAAACTGAACCAGAGCAATTTAGGGGCCATGTGTGTGTGTGTGCACGTGTGTGCACATGCATGTGTAGGAACGTGTCCCGGGGGGGGCCTTCAGGTATGGGCTGCAGAGCAAGTACCTTGGGTAAAAAGGAAAAGGGTAAATTGGGATTTTCATTCAACTTATCATGAGTTGGGTGCTGTAAAACCTCTTCATATCCTTACAAAATCTTCAAGCAACAACATAAAAATTGTTTTATTCACTTATGATTTCTGGCATGAGTATGATTCAAGAAAAAAGTGCTGAATTCCATTATGAGGTTAGTGATACCCAAGGAGACAGGTAATATTTGGGTTATGCTGCTTTTTATTTTATGTTTGATTTTCCTTCCTTTCTTCCTTCAACAAACATTTATTAAACAGATCTGCATAAACAATATACTAGATGATATGGATAATAACTCTGTTTTCAACAAGTTTCCAATATATTTGGAGACAATGAGAAGTGCACTGGCATTATGGAAAATGGGGAGATGTATGTAAAGTGATGCAGCCGAGCAATGGGCAGGATGCTAGACGTTGAGATGATCAAATCAGGCAGAGTCTCTGTTTGCAAAAGCTCTGTGTTACAGAAGAGAAGTGTTAGAATACAAGGGTCAATAAAAGGAGAAGGTAGGAAGGCATATTCTAGGCAGTGCAGGGCATATGCAGAGACAAGGAGCCCGAAGCTGTATGGCACATGCAGGGACAGGCCAGACATTCAGCGTGGGTGCAGGGAAGAGTGCAGGGTCATGCGAGAGCAACCAGGGACAGACTGTTGAGGAACTAGTGTATCAAACTAGTACATTTTGAACTTCATGCTGAAGACTGTGGAGAGATTTTCAAGAATTTTGAAATACATGTGGTACACAAACCTATGTAGATTATTAGAAGACCATTTGGGAGCACTGTAGAGGAGTTACTGATGTGGAACAAAAGGGGAGGCAGAAAGTACAGAAGGGGAGCATCACTGAATTCCTGTCCTCAGAAACACCGTGTAACGATGGTGTCATAACAGGGGAGCTGGAAACACAGGGAAAACATTGGGGTGGGTGGTAAAATATACAGCACCTGGTCACTGGATAAGGAGCTCTGGTAGCATAGTGGGTGAAGCATTTAGAAGGTCGAAGCTTCAAACCCACAAGCTGCTCCACAGAAAAAAGATGAGGCAGTCTGCTTCCATTAAGATTTACAGCTTTGGAAACCCAATGGTAGTTGCTATGAGTTGGAACTGACTCAATGGCAGTGTGGGGAAGGGAGTGGTAAATGGTCATTGGGTATTGGGGTGGAAAAGGAGGCAGAAGAAGGACTTGAAGAAGGAATATCTAAGATGATTCCCAGGTTTCTGACATGGGAAACTGAGTCCAAGGGACTCAAAGATCATTTAAAGATCTTAAATTGTACGAAAGTGATGTTTTGAGGAAGGAGAATCCAGAGCAAAGAGGAAAATAAGACTGAAGTAATGGGTTTAATGAGTATTTAGTTCTTTATGTACGGATTTTGGAGGATAGACAATTCTAGTCAAGATTCAAATTTAAATGAGTTCCAAATGCTTTTCATATGTCCACATGTAGGGTTGGACATTATAAGAACAAGATTCCAGAGGAACCTTGAGAACCACAGGAGAAAATGCAGTCCTTGTGCTGACCTGAGGCCGTCATGGATGCAAAGGCTGGGTATATTTGGAGATATGCAAGGAAACGACCCTGACTCTCTCACTGAACATCTTGGAAACACAACTCTGCTTTGTTCAATGCCCCATAAGGAAGCACACTTAGCAGTAACAGGAAACAT
>NW_006921757.1:6612926-6613921 GCF_000298275.1 Orycteropus afer afer | reverse complement strand
TGGAAGACCTTGGACCACAGCACTATCCTCTGAACTGGGTTCTGCTTCTCTCACTAGAGACCTTCTCTTATGGCCAATAGAAGCTTTGTCTAAGATAATGGCCCTTATAACACTCTTTGAGGGAAGAGACAGACCAGAAAGCCAGTTGGGGGCAGAAGTGTGGAGCAGTTTGAGGGAGGAGACAGACTAGGAAGTGGGGTGGGTGGCAGTTCAGAACAGCCAAGGGAAGAGACAGACCAGGAAGTCAGCAGAGCGATTTGGAACAACTAAGGGAGACCAGGAAGTGAACAGAGAGGTTGGAACAATGAAGGGAAACAAACTTGTCCGTCAGTTTGTCCTACTGTAGTGTCTTGCACATTGCTGTCAGGTTGACAGCTATGCTACCAGTATTTCAAATGCCAACAGAGTTACCTATGGTGGACAGGTTTCAGAAGAGCTTCCAGACTAAGACAGACTCAGAAGAAGGAAGAGGCCATCCACTTCTCAAATAATTGGCCACTGAAAACCTTACGAAAAGCAGTGAAACACTGTCTGATGTATTACTGGAAAACTTTATGAATAGCTCTATAATATTGTCGAATATAGTGCTGGAAGATGAGATCCTCAGGTCAGAAGGCACTCAAAATACAACTGGGGAAGAGCTGCCTCCTCAGAGTAGAGCTGACCCTAATGAAGTAGATAGAGTAAAGCTTTCAGGACTTCCATTTGCTGATGTGGCATGACTCAAAATAAGAAAAAACCACTGCAAACATCCATTAATAATTGAAACATGGAATGTACAAAGTATGAATCTAGGAAAATTGAAGTTATTAAAAATGAAATGGAACACATAAAGATCAATATCCTAGACATCAGTGAGCTGAAATGGACTGGTTCTGGCCATTTTGAATCAGATAAGCTTATGATCTACTATGTCAGGAATGACAAATTGAAGAGAAATGGCATGGCATTCATCATCACAAAGAATGTTTCAAGACCTGTCCTGAAGTGCAATG
>NW_006921757.1:6612018-6612755 GCF_000298275.1 Orycteropus afer afer | reverse complement strand
TTATTCAAATTTACACATCAACCACCAAAGCCAAAGATGAGGAAACTGAAGAATTTTAGCAACTTCCTCAGTCTGAAATTGAGTGAACATGCAATCAAGATGTATTGATTATCACTGGTGATTGGAATGCAAAAGTTGGAAACAAAGAAGAATCACTGGTAAAATTTGGTCTTGGTGATAGAAATAATGCTAGAGGTTGCATGAGAGAATTTTGCAAGACCAATGACTTATTCATTGCAAATACCTTTTTTCAACAACACAAACAACAGCTGTTAATGTGAACTTCACCTGATGGAGTAAACAGGAACCAGATTGACTACATCTGTGGCAAGAGTATTGAGAAGCTCAATATCTTCAGCCAAAACAAGGCCAGGAGCTAATTGTAGAATAGATTGTCAATTGCTCATATGCAAGTTCGCAAGTTCAAGTTGAAGCTGAAGACAATTATAACAAGTCCACAAGAGCCAAAATATGACCTTGATTATATCCTTCCTGAATTTAAAGACCATCTAAAGAATAGATTTGATATATTGAAAGCCAATAACTGAAAACCAGAGGAATTGTAGGATGACATCAAGAACATCATCCATGAAGAAAGCAAAAAGACAGGAAAGGAAGAAAAGACCAAAACAGATGTCAGGAGAGACTCTGAAACTTGCTCTTGATTGAAGAGTAGCTAAAGCAAATGGAAGAAATGACAAGATAAAAGAGTTGAACAGAAGATTTCAATGAGCAGC
>NW_006921757.1:6598798-6600134 GCF_000298275.1 Orycteropus afer afer | reverse complement strand
AGCAGCAGTCAAGACATCAGAAGTATTGCATTGGGCAAATCTGCTGCAAAAGATCTCTTTCAACTGCTGAAGAGCAAAGATGTCTCCTTGGAGACTAAGGTGTGCCTAACCCAAGCCAAGGTATTTTCAGTCACCTTATTTGCACATGAGAGCCAGACAATGAATAAGGAAGACCAAAGAAGAGTTGATGCTTTTGAGCTATGGTGCTGCTGAAAAATGCTGAGAGTACCAGGGACTGCTAAAAGAACTAAAAATCCGTCCTGGAAGAAGTGTAGCTAGAATGCTCCTTGGAAGTGAAAATGGTCAGACTTTGTCTCACCATCTTCGGTCATGTTATGAGAAGGGACCATTCTCTGGAGAAGAATATCATGCTTGGTAAAGTGGAGGGTCAGCGAAAAAGGGGAAGGCCCTCATCAAGATGGACTGCCCCAGTGGCTGCAACAATGGGCATAGGTATAGCAAGAATCATGAGGCTGGTGCAGGCCTGGGCAGTGTTTCGTTCTGCTGTGCACAGGGTCACTGTGAGTTGGAGGCGACTCGACAATACCTGACAACTTAACACTCCTGGTCTTCTACAGCTTCTCTGATCACCAGAGGGGAGGCTATTATCCAAGGAACAAAATGTGAAAGACAGAGAGAGGAGATAAATTCCAACCAGCCCAAATGAAAAGTGTCTTCTATGGGACACTGAGACTTAGTTTGTCAAAGAAATATGGTCACACAAGAACATACTCAAAACTCCATCTACCAAGGAACTACAATATCCATCCTCCATTTTATTGTCCCTGGATGGTGTAAATGGTTAACATTCTTGACTACTAACTGGAAGTTGGGGGTTCAAGTACACCCTGAGATACCTTGGAAGACAGGTGTACTTCCAAAGGAAAAAAAAAAAAAAATCACCCATTGAATACTTTAGGCGTTGCCATGTGTCAGAATTCAGTAGCAACTTCTTTTTTCATTATGTTTGAAATCTAGTCAACTTTATTGAATTTATTGAAACTTCATTTTAATAAACAATTATTAACAATTTATTGAAACTTTATTTTAATAGGACCAGAATGGACTTATATCATCAAAACTTAGATACCATATAACTTTGGCTACTAGGTCACAAGCTTTAAGTCAGTAAGATATGGGTTCCACCACTAGTAGCTTACGGTCTTGGAACACTCTGAGCCTTTGGTTCTTCAACTCTAAATTGAAGGTAATGTCTACCTCAAAGGGTACATGCCATAAGACATGCAGATTGTCAAGAAGCATCTGGTATAATGTTTTCAATGACCATTAGTCCATTCCCTGCAATAACAAAGAAGGTCATAGCTTTTGCTATTAT
>NW_006921757.1:6596722-6598698 GCF_000298275.1 Orycteropus afer afer | reverse complement strand
AAAAAAAAAAATCACCCATTGAATACTTTAGGCGTTGCCATGTGTCAGAATTCAGTAGCAACTTCTTTTTTCATTATGTTTGAAATCTAGTCAACTTTATTGAATTTATTGAAACTTCATTTTAATAAACAATTATTAACAATTTATTGAAACTTTATTTTAATAGGACCAGAATGGACTTATATCATCAAAACTTAGATACCATATAACTTTGGCTACTAGGTCACAAGCTTTAAGTCAGTAAGATATGGGTTCCACCACTAGTAGCTTACGGTCTTGGAACACTCTGAGCCTTTGGTTCTTCAACTCTAAATTGAAGGTAATGTCTACCTCAAAGGGTACATGCCATAAGACATGCAGATTGTCAAGAAGCATCTGGTATAATGTTTTCAATGACCATTAGTCCATTCCCTGCAATAACAAAGAAGGTCATAGCTTTTGCTATTATTTTGTTGTACTCTTTCTTACGCTCTTTAAAAAAAAACAAAAAAAAAAAGCTGGGGTATCTAAAAAGGACACCCTAAAAGAAGGTAAGGAGCTCTGGTAGCATAGTGCCTAAGGCACTCAACTGCTCACCAGAAGGCTGGCGGTTCAAACCCACCAGCTACTTCTTGGAAGAAAGATGGGGCAATCTACTTCCTTAGTGATACTGCCTCAGAAACCCAAGGAGGGGTCGCTATGAGTCAAGTCTGACTCGACAGCACATAACAACAACAACACATAACAACAACAACAACTAAAGGAGGTAGCACCAAGAAATAAGTACATGCCAAAACAAGAGGTTGTTGTTGTTGTTTGCCATAGAGTCAGACCCAACTCATAATGACCCTTCCTTGGGTTTCTGAGGCGGTATCACTACGGAAGTAAATTGCCCAACCTTCCTTCCGAGAAGTGGCTGGTGGGTTTGAACTGCCAGCCTTCTGGGTAGAAGTCAAGTGCCTTAGGCACTATGCTACCAGAGCTCCTAAAACAAGAGAGAGCAAATCTAAAATTCTTTAAGATTCTTTAACTGTCTTCTCTAAAAAAGGGAAAATCATGTACCATATTTTAATTTTAATGCACCATGTAAGCATAAAATAGAAGGTTCTTGTAGCTCAGTGATTTTCCATCTCAGGCATAATAATGTAGCTGATAGGTCCTCTGGCCCTTCAATCATCACGTTCATCTAAACCACGTTAGGTTAGCATATCATTTGCATGTTGGCAAGACAGTTACTTTCATATGTTATAATAATAATAATAATAGACAGTACCCCAACAGGAAAACAGAAGTCCTTTTTAATAATGATGCATTAAATGAGGACTCATCTTCTTTCATGAGAGTATATTACTTGACCTTCTGCAGAGATGAGTTCATTGGATTTAATTTTGAAGAATCAATTACAATTTTTTCTGGGCAGTGATGGTTTGATCTGACTGAAATCTGGTTAAGATGCAAAGAGGCTATTAAAATGATTTTTTGCATTTTTTCCTGAAGCATGGTCCATTAATTGCTTGTGAATATTCATTCCTCAAACCTCCTGCTCTATTAGACTCAAACCAGAGTTGTAAAATTACAATGTTTTTATTGATGTAATTAATAACAAATATTACTCGTTAACTTGGTTATTGCCAAATTGGACATTTGACAAATGTACTCAGGGTCTTGGTCCAGTGAATTTAATATAGACATGAGGTAACATACCGACCTCAAAATGAAATCAAGAACATTACTGTGTAAAGAAAAAAAAAATAAAGGGGAGGGAACATTTAGCCAACCTTGGAAAAGAAAAAAAAAAATGTATTTTTAACTAATTATTTTTAGGTTTCTTTAAATAACATGCACAAATAATTTAGGACATCAGTTCAATGTATACATCAACTGAAATACTAAAAGGTAGTTTAAAACACCAGAAGCAAGAATGACATCCCAAAATGCAATAATACATAACATGCAGAGATTCAAATCAAAAATCCAAACACAATGCCATCAAGTCC
>NW_006921757.1:6595045-6596254 GCF_000298275.1 Orycteropus afer afer | reverse complement strand
TTGTAATGTAGTAAGGATTTTTCTTTTATTTAACAAAATAGACTAATTTCCAGCTTTAAGCACTAACCCACATGAAGGCTTTACTGTGTTAATCCTTGACCCATGTAAACAACTGGGGTGGGGATAGTAGCTGTTGTTATGTGCCATCAAGTCGGACTCGACTCATAGCGACCCCTCCTTGGGTTTCCGAGGCAGTAGCGCTACGGAAGTAGATTGCCCAACCTTCCTTCCCCGGAGTGGTTGGTGGATTTGAACCACCAGCCTTCTGATTAGCAGTCAAGTGCCGTAGGCACTACGCTACCAGAGCTCGTAGGGGATAGTAGCAGGGAGGTGAAAAGCAGTGAAAGGGGAGGACAAAGGCGTCAACTTGGCCAGACATAATCGCTGGATAGCTGGAGAGGACTTTGAGTTCCGTGAAGCCAGCACAGAAGCTGTTTGGTCCCATTTTACAGATGACGAGCTAAAGCTGAGAGATTAAGTTGCTTGTGCAAAATCTCAGTCGCTGAAAAGCTATTCTGTTTTTCGACGTTCTGCTCGTTACTGCAGTGAATGTTGTTAATTTTTAAGACTAAACACCATTACTTTCATCTTTTTTGCATTCTTGTTTAAGAATAATTTCTATTGTCTTTGTCTCACTTCAGAAAGGATAAATTACCCACATGTTTACAATGATGTCTTAACAAGCAAATTTGTAGTCCATTTAATTTAAATTACAAGTATATGTCAGGCTGCATTTCAGAAAAGAAAAGTGGCCTGAAATCAATCAGGAAATGAAAGAAAGTAACTCCAAAACATTATAGGGCTCCCAAGTCTGGAATGGTAAGGAACATTTAGAAGACACAAGGACACTAGCTGTTGTTGTTGTTGTTGTTATGTGCCCTCAAGTCGGATCCGTTTCCGAGGCAGTATCGCTATGGAAGTAGATTGCCCCACCTTCCTTCCAAGGGGTGAGACGCTAGCTATCAATACATAAACACAAGTCATTTTGGGCAGCAAAGCTCAGGCCAGGGCCCATGGACCAGCACCACATACTCAGTTAAAGACCTGCTTGCTAAAAACTGCCAAACCCAGTGTTCTGGTTACCTAGTGCCACTCTAACAGAAAATATACCACAAATGGGATGGCCTTAACAAACAGGAGTTTACAATTTGGAGGCTTTAAGTCTGAGTTCAAAGTGCCAGGCTCTAGGGTTTGGATGAAAGCCCCTCA
>NW_006921757.1:6593345-6593867 GCF_000298275.1 Orycteropus afer afer | reverse complement strand
GAAACCCGAGGAGGGGTTGCTATGAGTCGGGGCCGACTCGACGGCACATAACAACAACAACATTAACTTTGAGTTGGCCAATGTTGGCCAAAGACTTCCTTTATTCCCTCAAGACAGTCCAATATGAGCAGTTGAACATTATCTGTTTGACATGTGTTTTGGAGGCTACATACATCCTATGCTTGGGTAGGAGAAAAGGAACCATCACTGTGCTGAGCAGAAAGTTTCAACTGGTAGAGAAAAGTGGAAATGAAGTAAGCCAGCTATTCCAACTAGCAAGATAAAAGAGTCGTTCACAGAAAGAAAGTTGGGAACCAGGTTGACCTGTACTCTGTCTTTACTTTTAGGTTAAAAAAAAAAAAAAGTTTCTGAAGAATTGCTATCCTGAAGCAAATTGAACATGTATTTCTTCATCTTAAATAACCCCAATCGTCTATAAAGGATTTCTTTTCACAATAGATAAACCTTAAAGGAGGAATAACTCACCTAATATGTATGGGGGATGTTGGTGGCTCGGTGGTA
>NW_006921757.1:6588935-6592785 GCF_000298275.1 Orycteropus afer afer | reverse complement strand
AACTACAGGTTATCTTTTAAATGGTATCATAGACTTCTAGTTATGGGGAAATGGGCTTGTTTTCCTATCTTGGCTTTCACACTTCTAATTTCATTTGCTCTCATCAAAACTATATCAAGAAAGTATGAGAGAAGTGATGGTTCAGAGTAATTTGCGTGTGGGCACAATAACTCCACATATAGGTCCAGGTGAGAAAGTCAGTTGGATTATCTGATATAAGGACAACACATTTGCCTAATGCAAAACAAATGTCTAAGGTTAAATGATGCCAGGTGATCTTGAAGTCACTAGGTAAGATTTCAGGGACCAGACCTGAAGTTTGCATAACTTTTCTTTACATCTCATTCATTCATTCAGAGACGTTATTGATCATCTATGTGCCAAGTACTGCACTGGGTGCTATGAATACAGAATTAAATGTAAATGTAAATGTAAATGGTGCTCCACACTTAATGGGCTGATAGGCTTGTTCACAGGGCTCTTATTGAACCCAACACCAGTATTGAAGCTGGTCTCCATTACATCTGATCGGGTGTCACCTGTGCTCTACTGCTTTAAATGTTTTGAGTACCCTTTCCCTCTTGCAAGGAGTTCCGGTGGCACAGTGGTTAAGGGAGTCTGCTGCTATTTAGAAGGTTGATGGTTCAAACCCAGTAGCCATTCTGTGGAAGAAAGATGAGGCAGTTTGCTTCTGTGAGGACTTACAGCCTTTGAAATCCCATGGATGGTTCTGCTTTGCCCAATGGGATCACTAGGAGTTGGAATCGACTCTATAGCAGTAGAGTTTTCCCCCTTGCAAGTAGCACTGGTGATGCAGTGGTTAAAGTGCTCAGGTGCTAATCAAAGGCCGACAGTTGGAACCCACCAACCGCTCCACAGGAGGAAGATGTGTCAGTGTGTTTCCATAAAGATTACAGCCTTGGAAATGACAGCTTTGGGTTTTCCTCCCTGCAGGTTACAATGATAAGTTTTAGGAACATGGAAGAACTGAAAAGAACATGCCACTGAGTGAGTTTTAATAGTGGTGTATATAATGTCCTGTGAGAGAAGCCAGAAAGGAGTGATAAACCTCACATGATGGCATTTGATGACACTGGAGTTAAGTCTTGAAGAATAAAGTTTCAGGCTGAGAGTAGGGTTGGGAGAAGGGATCTGCAGGGGCTAAACAGAGTCTGGGTATTACAAGGACATGTTACTGAATAATATTTATTTAATATTCATCTTAGTAAGTAATATTTGGAAGCAGCTCAAGTACCACATGGTATGTAATTAAATATAGTCAGCTTGCTTAGATGATAACAAGATATTCATATTTTCATAGAATATTGAAGGATGTCTGGGAGTGTTGTTTACAAAAAATAATAATAATAATAAGTAGAGAAGAGGAAATGTTGGAGCTCCAGAAAATGGTAAAGAGCTTTTCAGATGGGATTCTTCTCTCTCCCTACCTGGGTGATAGCCTCCACCAGTCATGGAATGAGGCTGCTCAGGAGGGACTTTGGGGAGGCCAATTTTTGGCTGCCTGCCATCCTCTGAACAGAGGCTGATAAACCAGTTAAGTGCAATAATAACGTCAAATTATTCTGTCTTATTCCAAATGATTTTTTAAATTATTTGAGAGCTTTCACATGCTTTAGAATTAAGAGAATGATTGCAATCCTAAATGCTAGGAACGTGAAAAAACTTTAAATGATCCTATTATTTAGAGTTGCAGTACCTTCCTTCTTAAGACACTATTTTATAAATCCTTACATACTTCAAATCTAAATGGATTTTTGAATGTTCTTATTGAGAGCCCTACCTTCTTTGTTTTACAGAAAATAATATATAATCTTCCTTAAATGTGTAAGTCAAATATAAACGCAAATATCTGATAACAGAGAATGTTGCAATTTAGCTTGCTAGTTGAGTTCTATCTTATGAGTAAACAAACTTAGAGCTTATAAATGAATGACACCATAAGGGGAACCAAAAGTATCAGAGTTTGCCTTATATTGACAGGATGGGCCTTGAGTGGGGAAGCTGAACTCTGCCACCATGCCTCAACACTGCCCTCCAGAGGCCATTCTAAGAATGACAGGAGTTTTATCAACATTTTTTAAAGAGTTGGCTCAACCTTATTAAAGCTACCAAATTTCTCGACATGTAGTAGTTAACCTGTACCAGATCACAGCAAACAGAGGAGGGAAATTTCCTGTTTCAATCCAGAAAGAACAGCTCTCTATGTAATCCTTAATATTTTCCAACCAACTGGAATCAACCATTTCCAGAGCTTCAACAAACACTTTATTCACTCTTCCTGCCACTCTTCGAGCAGAATATATACTCACCAACAATCTCCTTACTCTATTCTTGAGAATGATCAGTAAGAAGGTTCTCACTCTCATGAATGACCTTTCAGTCTTTTCCTACAAATCACATCTTCCATGTTTTACTTATGAGACATTTATTAGATACCCAGTTGACATTAAAAATCATGTGGTGATAATTAAGGAAATGAATTTATTTATGAAACTTCAGGTAATTCATATTCATATACCCATAGGCTGCCAGAAGACCATTTTGGAAAAATTGAAGTTAATTAAATAAATTAGCCAATTAGAAAAATAAAAGCTAAGAAATAGTGCCTAAAGCTCACTAATAATCCTTACATGCTCAAAGCGTTACTTTGACAAATACTTATGAATATGATGATGTCAGATGTCACATGGGGTCCTGTTTTCCTGCAATAAACTACTAAGGCCCATGCTAGGCACACACAGTGTTAATTACCCCATATGTTAAGATCGGTGAATTTTCAGCTGTCAGGACCAATACGTCTGTAAAGGGCTTTTGAGAGGCACCATTCTGATAAAAACAACATCTAACTACCACCACACTTTCACCACTACGCATCAAGTTTCCATTTTCCTATTTCCAAGAAATGTAGACTATGAATCCCACAAGTGATTACATTGGGTAATCATGGTGAGGGGTGCATGAGACCCCAAGGTTCACCCCCACAACCTGAGGCAGAAAAAGAGTTTTCAAGAGTTGTCTAAGGACCTGTTGGTATCTAGAGGAGCTGGTGGAGTGTTAATGCCCAGAGTGGAGTGGTGATGAACGAATGAACTGTTGCGTTTATCACATGCCCACATGGGGCTTGGGTCAGCAAGTTGTTACAGCTGTCACAGTCAACCAAGGAGGGGGCTGTGACCGCTCTATACTACTCCCTTTGGCAGACCCCTTTTTCTCACTCCATCATCAGAGGAGGAAAACAACAGAAAGTACATGTGTTTGTGTCTCACTCTAAGATCCTGGAGCCAAGTTCCAGTCTAGAATGAGAGATAGGCAGCGCGCTCTGAGTTAAATGTAAGGTTGAAATCTCTGAATAGACAGAATTTATTTACTAAATCGAGGCTGTTTAACAACTGAGAGGGACTGAAAATTTAAAAAGTCTGCTGGCTTTAAAACACTTTTGTAGCAGTTACTGGGGAAAAAAAAAATCATTCCATGCTCATTTCTTTAATGAGCTGATGTTTTATCACATTAGTTACATATATGCTTATAGACTAAAATATTGAATTAACATTTTTACCCACAAATAAACTCAAATTGAATTCAATAAAAGTATTTAGTTTCCATTCTAGTTTGGACTACACACACACACACACACACACACATAGAGAGAATATATATTTATACAAGACGCATTTCAGTGTTTTATTTTAAAATAATCATATTGATTAATACATGATGAACTGCTCAAAGGCAGTGCTGATTCATGTTTGTTATTCTCTCCTCTCTCTCTCCATATATATATATATATGTGTGTGTGTGCCTAAACATGTATATGTATGTGTATATATAC
>NW_006921757.1:6577995-6582070 GCF_000298275.1 Orycteropus afer afer | reverse complement strand
TGAAATGCACCTGTCACAAATATTTTAATATGGAATATTTCTTGCCATCATTTTTTTCATAAAACACTTTATACTATGCAAACATCTTTGCAAAGATATCTTCCGTTGAGATGTCTAGGATAAAAACCATTAGATAGACTTAGTTCTGGTACAACAGGTACTTGTTTTCTGGACTTCACCTACCTGGGCTGCTATTCTTATAGATGGCCTTGACTTGCATAATATTTTTACTGGAAGGAAAAAACTCCTATTGTTTAAGCAAGGAGGAGGCAGGATGTTCTTCCAGAAAGAACTCTACTTTCTACATAATTTCACATACAGGAAGCAGAGTAAGCACTCTTAATTCCAGTATGCTGGATCTTTTCTGCAAATAATGACATCTATCCAGGAGCTGTGCTACAGATTGCATTATTTACTCCATATCTTGATACTCAATATATTTAACTGATGTACAATTAGATACCTGAATTTGAATAATGGAAGCTTTATTTACGAGTTTTGTAAGTGGGACCAAGTTACTTCTCCAACACTTTATTTCTCCATCTTTAAAATGGAGAACATAGTAAGTATCTTCCTCATAGGTCAGATTTGAGGATTAAACTCAGGTTTTGAGGTAACTCAAGTATGACCCAAAAAAACAAACTCACTGCTATCAAGTCGATTCTGACTCATAGCGACCCCCTTTGGGTTTCCAAGGCAGTAAATCTTTACAAAAGTAGATTGCCCAGTCTTCCTTCCATGGAGTAGCTGGTGAGTTTGAACCACCAGCCTTCTGGTTAGCAGTCAAGTGTCTTAGGCACTATGCCACCAGAGCTCCTTAACTCAAGTATGTTGTTGTTGTTGTCATGTGCCCACAAGTAGGACCCGACTCATAACAACCCCTCCTTGGGTTTCCGAGGTGGTATCACTACGGAAGTAGATTGCTCAACCTTCCTTCCGAGGAATGGCTGATGGGTTAGAACCACCAGCCTTCTGGTGAGCAGTCAAGTGCCTTTGGCACTACACTAATAGCACAAAATAAAGCAATAGTAAGTACTTAATGAGTATTATCTATTATTATTGTTGATGATGTTGTTACATGCATGCCATGGCATGCAGAAGTTTAAAGTACACTAAAGAAGATGCGCATGAACTTATTTAAAACATTATGTAACTCCATTGTTAGCCTCCCCTACTTAGGAGTTGCCTTTCTCTGGTACATTTGGCAGAGGGCTGTTGTCTTACGTTCTTCCTAAGTCATATACTGGAGTCCCTGGGGGTGCAAATAGTTAATGCATTCACCTGCTAACCAAAAGCTGGAAGGTCAAGTCCACCCAGAGGCACTTGAAAGAAAGGTCTGGTGAGCCACTTCTGAAGAATCGGCCATTGAAAACCTTATGGAGCACAGGTCTACCGTGACACACATGGAGTTTCCACAAATCAGGGCCAACTTGAGGGCAACTGCTGAGTCATATTCTTGGCCCTTCTTTGTGTGCTTCTCTGGGCTTCACTAGGACTACTGTCCTTGAGGCAGTGCTGATGCTATAAACCTAAGAAAAACTGCACATTCCGTAACACACACACACACACACGCAGTACTAATGCATGCATGTTAACGCGTGAGTGCACTAGAAGGAAAGAGGACAAATTAATTAAATATTGAAGAAAAAATTAAGCTTGCATGATAAATGTACAAATACCCATTGTTTTTTTTTGTTAAGTACCATTGAGTGGGTTCTGACTCATAGCAACCCTGTGTACAACCAACCAAAACACTGCCCACTTCTGCACCATGCTCACAACCATTGCTGTGTTTGAGCCCGTCGCTGCAGCCACCATGTCTGTCCATCTCTTTGAGATCTTACTCTTTTTCACCAACCCTTTACTTTCCCAACCATGATGTCCTATCCCAGGGACTAATCCCTCCTGGGAACATGTCCAAAGGCTCACCATCCGCATTTCTAAGGAGCATTCTGACTGCACTTTTTCCAAGATGGATTTGTTTACTCTTTACACAGTCCATGGTATATTCAATACTCTTCACCAAAACCATAATTCAGATTGCATCAATTCTTCAGTCTTCCTTATTCACTGTCCAACTTTTGCATGCATATGAGACAACTGAAAATATCATGGCTCCTCAGGCATGCCTTAGTCCTCAAGGTGACATCTTTGTTTTTTAACTCTGTAAAGAGGTCTTTTGCAGCAGAAATCCATGAGGAAAGAAAACAATGATTTTTTTTTCCACAGATCACCTCTTACTAGTGGCAATCCCATTTCTGTCCTTGCTGCTCTGCCTTTCCTCCTCTCCTAGAAGAGTGTTTCTTTCACACTTGCATAGTGCTGGTGTCCATCTGTCTGTAGAGATACATTACTCTTTTTAGACATGTCAGGATTGTCTCTTCTGAGACTCTATCTCCTTTCCCTCACTGATGTGATCCAGAGGACATAATAAACGATGACACATTTCCTGGACACTCAGTGGTTGCGTTTAGAATTATACCTCGAAGAGTACTTAGTAGCTCTGCACATGGACAGCAGATGTCTAGGATGAGCATTACCTCTCCAAGCTTACTATGTTCCAAGACTCCTCTACCAGTGTTGATAGAAGATAATCTTTCTTTTTCTTCCCAAATGGAATCTCTAGGTTGTATAAATGATTACCATGCTCAGCAACATGGGGTGAGCAGCCTGAGGTTAAGATGGGAAGCCAGGTATCTCAACTCAGTCAACACAGGGGAGCTTTGCTACTGTGCATAATGATTTAGCAAGCCAACTTCTTTGTGGGTTACGGACTTTATACTTTTTATTCAGAAAAAAAAATGCTTTTTTCCCCCCATATTATAGTGCCTCTGAACTTTTGTTTCTCTTTTGGAGGGGTGTGTGTGTGTATAAAATAGTTCTCTGCTGGTTGCATGAAAAGAATTTTTTGAAAAAAAATGGATGTATGGAGTCTATTCCAACTCTTGGCAACCCCATGTGTGTCAAAGTGGAACTGTACTCCACAGGACTGTCAATGGCTGAGTTTTTGGGAGTAGATCACCAGGGCTTTCTTCCAACACACGTCTGGTAAACTTGGTTATCAGCCAAGAACATTAACTGGGATAATGAGAGTATCTATTTAAGAAGATCATGGCAAGGAGGAAATGAGGTGCTCTGTGGAGGAAGACACTGGTGATGCAGTGGAATGCTCACTTTCTGTGCAGGAGACCAGGTGGGATCCCCCGCCAGTGCATCTCACGCAGAGCCACCACGCCCCCGTCAGGGGAAGCACATGGGTTGCCATGATACCGAACAGGCTTTAACTATGATACTATGTTGTTATGACACTAGAACAAGATGGACGAGGAAGAAAGACTGGTGACCTATTTCTGAAAATCTTCCAATTCACACCTTATGGGTCACCATGGTCTGAACAGCACCTTCAGGGGCATGGTGTAGGACCAGGAAGCATTTCTTTCCATTGTGTGTGGTGCGTGATGGCAGCTAATAACAGCAATACAATGTAATGCTATTACTTTCCATAATGTAATAGAACACAATGTAATCAATAAATCAGTTCAAAAGTGTTTCCTTAGGGTGGTTTCTGATTCCAGACCACAAATATTTTGGCAGAACTCTACCTCACAATCACACACACACACTGGGGCAGAGAGGCACCATGTGAGGATAGTGTACAAGCCGAGGGATATTAAGAAACCAAGGAACACCTGGGACTACCATAAAGAAAGGAGTTAAGCTTCTGAGCCTCTGATTTGAACTCTCAGCCTCCAGAACCATGAAAAAATAAATTTCTGTTCTTTAAGCCTCCCACTTGTGATATTTTGGCTACAGACACAGTAGGAAACTAAGATAGTGGGTTACTTCTACATGGCTCATGGTTGATCCCTGTAGCCTTTTTTTATGAATTCCAGGATGTATCTAGGATTTCATGCTATTGTTTTTGTTCTTTTGGAATTTAGAATGAGCTTAGCCATTGGCCCTAACATGTATTTGCCACTACTGAGTAATTAGTTGTTTACGATAGTCAGCTGACCATGCAACATGACTGTCCCCTTTCATCTCCTCCAGGTGCTGCCTGATTCTTACCAAATTA